>NW_020838021.1:3247956-3266887 GCF_003676395.1 Aethalodelphis obliquidens
AGAGGAAAGAAAAAAGAATGAAAAGAACTGAGGACAGTCTCAGAGACCTCTGGGACAACATTAAACGCACCAACATTCGAATTATAGGGGTCCCAGAAGAAGAAGAGAAAAAGAAAGGGACTAAGAAAATATTTGAAGAGATTCCATTTGAAAACTTCCCTAATATGGGAAAGGAAATAGTTAATCAAGTCCAGGAAGGACAAAGAGTCCCATACAGGAAAAATCCAATGAGAAACACGCCACGACACATATTAATCAAACTACCAAAAATTAAATACAAAGAAAACATATTAAAAGCAGCAAGGGAAAAACAACAAATAACACACAAGGGAATCCCCATAAGGTTAACAGCTGATCTTTCAGCAGAAACTCTGCAAGCCAGAAGGGACTGGCAGAACATATTTAAAGTGATGAAGGAGAAAAACCTACAACCAATATTACTCTACCCAGCAAGGATCTCATTCAGATTTGATGGAGAAATTAAAACCTTTACAGACAAGCAAAAGCTGACAGAGTTCAGGACCACCAAACCAGCTTTACAACAAGTGCCAAAGGAACTTCTCTAGGCAAGAAACACAAGAGAAGGAAAAGGCCTACAATAACGAACCCAAAACAATTAAGAAAATGGGAATAGGAACATACATATCGATAATTACCTTAAATGTAAATGGATTAAATGCTCCCACCAAAAGACACAGACTGGTGAATGGATACAAAAAAAAGACACTTATATATGCTGTCTACAAGAGAACCACTTCAGACCTAGGGACACATACACACTGAAAGTAAGAGGATGGAAAAAGATATTCCATGCAAATGGAAATCAGAAGAAAGCTGGAGTAGCAATTCTCATATCAGACAAAATAGACTTTAAAATAAAGACTATTACAAGAGGCAAAGAAGGACACTACATAATGATCAAGGGATCGATCCAAGAAGAAGATATAACAATTGTAAATATTGATGCACCCAACATAGGAGCCCCTCAATACATAAGGCAAATACTAACAGCCATAAAAGGGGAAATCGACAGTAACACATTCATAGTAGGGGACTTTAACACCCCACTTTCACCAATGGACATCCAAATGATGTCCAAAATGAATTTTATATCATCCAAAATGAAAATAATAAGGAAACACAACCTTTAAATGATACATTAAACAAGATGGACTTAATTGATATTTATAGGACGTTCCATCCAAAAACAACAGAATACACATTTTTCTCAAGTGCTCATGGAACATTCTCCAAGATAGATCATATCTTGGGTCACAAATCAAGCATTGGTAAATTTAAGAAAGTTGAAATTGTGTCAAGTATCTTTTCCCACCACAACGCTATGAGACTAGATGTCAATTACAGGAAAAGATCTGTAAAAAATACAAACACATGGAGGCTAAACAATACACTACTTAATAACAAAGTGATCACTGAAGAAATCAAAGAGGAAATCAAAAAATACCTAGAAACAAATGACAATGGAGAAACGATGACCCAAAACCTATGGGATGCAGCAAAAGCAGTTCTAAGAGGGAAGTTTATACCAATACAATCCTACCTTAAGAAACAGGAAACATCTTGAATTAACAACCTAACCTTGCACCTAAAGCAATTAGAGAAAGAAGAACAAAAAACCCCAAAATTAGCAGAAGGAAAGAAATCATAAAGATAAGTTCGGAAATAAATGAAAAAGAAATGAAGGAAACGATAGCAAAGATCAATAAAACTAAAAGCTGGTTCTTTGAGAAGATAAACAAAATTGATAAACGATTAGCCAGACTCATCAAGAAAAAAAGGGAGAAGACTCAAATCAATACAATTAGAAATGAAAAAGGAGAAGTAACAATTGACACTGCAGAAATACAAAAGATCACGAGAGATTACTACAAGCAACTCTATGTCAATAAAATGGACAACCTGGAAGAAATGGACAAATTCTTAGAAATGCACAACCTGCCAAGACTGAATCAGGAAGAAATAGAAAATATGAACAGACCAATCACAAGCACTGAAATTCAAACTGTGATTAAAAATCTTCCAACAGGGGCATCCCTGGTGGCGGAGTGGTCGAGAGTCCGCCTGCTGATGCAGGGGACACGGGTTCGTGCCCCGGTCCGGGAAGATCCCATATTCCACGGAGCGGCTGGGCCCGTGAGCCATGGCTGCTGAGCCTGCGCATCCGGAGCCTGTGCTCCGCAACGGGAGAGGCCACAACAGTGAGAGGCCTGCGTACCACAAAAAAATTAAATTAAATTAAATTTAAAAATCTTCCAATAAACAAAAGCCCACGACCAGTTGGCTTCACAGGCAAATTCTATCAAATATTTAGAGAAGAGCTAACACCTATCCTCCTCAAACTCCTCCAAAATATAGCAGAGGGAGGAACACTCCCAAACTCAATCTACATGGCCACCATCACCCTGATACCACAACCCGACAAAGATGTCACAAAGAGAGAAAACTACAGACCAATATCACTGATGAACATAGATGCAAAAATCCTCAACAAAATACTAGCAAACAGAATCCAACAGCACACTAAAAGGATCATACACCATGATCAAGTGGGGTTTATTACAGGAATGGACGGATACTTCAATATATGCAAATCAATCAACGTGATACACCATATTAACAAATTGAAGGAGAAAAACCATATGATCATCTCAATAGATGCAGAGAAAGCTTTCGACAAAATTCAACACCCATTTATGATAAAAACCCTGCAGAAAGTACGCATACAGAGAACTTTCCTCAACATAATAAAGTCCATATATGACAAACCCACAGCCCACATCATCCTCAATGGTGAAAAACTGAAAGCATTTCCACT
Organism: Aethalodelphis obliquidens; assembly: GCF_003676395.1. Taxonomy (NCBI): domain Eukaryota; kingdom Metazoa; phylum Chordata; class Mammalia; order Artiodactyla; family Delphinidae; genus Aethalodelphis; species Aethalodelphis obliquidens. Next base: position 3,250,793 of record NW_020838021.1, read on the forward strand.
AAGATCAGGAACAAGACAAGGTTGCCCACTCACACCACTCCTATTCAACATAGTTTTGGAAGTTTTAGCCACCGCAATGAGAAAAGAAAACTAAATAAAAGGGATCCAAATCGGAAAAGAAGAAGTAAAGCTGTCACTGTTTGCACATGACATGATATACATAGAATTCCTAAAGATGCTACTAGAAAACTACTAGAGCTAATCAATGAATTTGGTAAAGTAACAGGATACAAAATTAACGCAGAGAAATCTCTTGCATTCTTATACACTAATGACGAAATATCTGAAAGTGAAATTAAGTAAACATTCCTATTTACCATTGCAACAAAAAGAATAAAATATCTAGGAATAAACCTACCTAAGGAGACAAAAGACCTGTATGCAGAAAATTATAAGACACTGATGAAAGCAAGTAAAGATGATACAAATAGATGGAGAGATATACCATGTTCTTGGATTGAAAGAATCAACATGGTGTAACTGACTCTACTACGCAAAACAATCTACAGATTCAATGCAATCCCTATCAAACTACCACTGGCATTTTCACAGACTAGAACAACATATTTCACAATTTGTATGGAAACACAAAAGGCCCCAAATAGCCAAAGCAATCTTGAGAACGAGAAATGGAGCCAGAGGAATCAGGCTCCCTGACTTCAGACTATACTACAAAGCTACAGTAATGAAGACAATATGGTACCGGCACAGAAACAGAAATATAGATCAATGGAATAGGATAGAAAGCCCAGAGATAAACCCACGCACATATGGTCATCTTATCTTTGATAAAGGAGGCAGGAATGTACATTGCAGAAAGGACAGCCTCTTCAATAAGTGGTGCTGGGAAAACTGGACAGATACATGTAAAAGTATGAGATTAGATCACTCCCTAACACCATGCACAAAAATAAGCTCAAAGTGACCTAAATGTAAGGGCAGAAACTATCAAACTCTTAGAGGAAAACATATGCAGAACACTCTATGACGTAAATCACAGCAAGATCCTTTTTGACCCACCTCCTAGAGAAATGGAAATAAAACCAAAAATAAACAAATGGGACCTAATGAAACTTCAAAGCTTTTTCACAGCAAAGGAAACCATAAACAAGACCAAAAGACAACTCTCAGAATGGGAGAAAATATTTGCAAATGAAGCAACTGACAAAGGATTAAACTCCAAAATCTACAAGCAGCTCATGCAGCTCAATAACATAAAAACAAACAACCCAGTCCAAAAATGGGCAGAAGACCTAAATAGACATTTCTTCAAAGAAGATAAACAGACTGCCAACAAACACATGAAAGAATGCTCAACATCATTAATCATTAGAGAAATTCAAATCAAAACTACAATGACATATCATCTCATACCAGTCAGAATGGCCATCATCAAAAAATCTAGAAACAATAAATGCTGGAGAGGGTGTGGAGAAAAGGGAACACTCTTGCACTACTGCTGGGAATGTGAACTGGTACAGCCACTATGGAGAACAGTATGGAGGTTCCTCAAGAAACTACAAATAGAACTACCATATGACCCAGCAATCCCACTACTGAGCATATACCCTGAGAAAACCATAATTCAAAAAGAGTCAGGTACCAAAGTGTTCATTGCAGCTCTATTTACAATAGCCAGGAGATGGAAACAACCTAAGTGTCCATCATCGGATGAATGGATAAAGAAGATGTGGCACATATATACAATGGAATATTACTCAGCCATACAAAGAAACGAAATTGAGCTATTTGTAATGAGGTGGATGGACCTTCAGTCTGTCATACAGAGTGAAGTAAGTCAGAAAGAGAAAGACAAAAACCGTATGCTAACACATATATATGGAATTTAAGAAAAAAAATGTCATGAAGAACCTAGGGGTAAGACAGGAATAAAGAGAGACCTACTACAGAATGGACTTGAGGATATGCAGAGTGGGAAGGGTAAGCTCTGACAAAGTGAGAGAGTGGCATGGACATATACTACCAAACGTAAAATAGATAGCTAGTGGGAAGCAGCCACATAGCACAGGGAGATCAGCTCCGTGCTTTGTGACCGCCTGGAGGGGTGGGATAGGGAGGGTGGGAGGGAGGGAGACGCAAGAGGAAAGAGATATGGGAACATATGTATATGTATAACTGATTCACTTTGTTATAAAGCAGAAACTAACACACCATTGTAAAGCAATTATACCCCAATAAAGATGTTAAAAAAAAATCTAGAAACAATAAATCCTGGAGAGGGTGTGGAGAAAAGGGAACACTCTTGCACTGCTGCTGGGAATGTGAATTGGTACAGCCACTATGGAGAACAGTATGGAGGTTCCTTGAAAAACTGCAAATAGAAGTACCATATGACCCAGCAATCCCACTACTGGGCATATACCCTGAGAAAACCATAATTCAAAAAGAGTCATGTACCAAAATGTTCATTGCAGCTCTATTTACAATAGCCAGGAGATGGAAGCAACCTAAGTGTCCATCATTGGATGAATGGATAAAGAAGTTGTGGCACATATATACAATGGAATATTACTCAGCCATAAAAAGAAATGAAATTGAGTTATTTGTAGTGAGGTGGATGGACCTTCAGTCTGTCATACAGAGTGAAGTAAGTCAGAAAGAGAAAGACAAATATCGTTTGCTAACACATATATATGGAATCTAAGAAAAAAAAATGTCATGAAGAACCTAGAGGTAAGGCGGGAATAAAGACACAGACCTACTAGGAATGGACTTGAGGATATGGGGAGGGGGAAGGGTAAGCTGTGACAAAGTGAGAGAGTGGCATGGACATATATACACTATGAAACGTAAAATAGATAGCTAGTGGGAAGCAGCTGCATAGCACAGGGAGATCAGCTCGGTGCTTTGTGACCACCTAGAGGAGTGGGATAGGGAGGGTGGGAGGGAGGGAGACGCAAGAGGGAAGAGATATCGTAACATATGTATATGTATAACTGATTCACTTTGTTATAAAGCAGAAACTAACACACTATTGTAAGCAATTATCTCCAATAAAGATGTTAAAAAAAATTAGAAACATAAATAAAAGTCCATATTTATGCTCACCATAGAACAGTGAACTAGATATCCTGAAGAAAAAAAAGGAATATGCCAGTGTAAAACACATAGCTGTTGCTTAAAGTATAAAACATGTACTTTAAGTATATTGGTGATATTTTAAGAAAGAGAAATGCCCAAGGCTGCAAAAATGACATAGGGAGTTAAAACAAGTGTGCTAAGTGAAATATGGGCTGGAATATGAAGCTGGAGTTTCATGGATAAGTGGCCTATCCCATAAAAAATGAGAAATTAGATCTTAGGCTTGTGCAAGGTGAGGCAATGCCGAACTGGAAATCTCAGCAAAAGTCCAGATCTTTGAATAGGACACATCCTCAGTGAAATGGTTTTGTGTAACTTTTGTTTTATTTGCTTGAACAAGAAGATAAGATAATTATTGAACAAGACGTTAAGATAAGAGGGTAATAATTATTTCAAAGTGGAGGAAGTAAAATACTAACTCAACCTAAAATACGTGAGACATGAAAGAATCTACCAGTTGACAAAAATTCCAGAGAAGTGGCCTCTTATGGAGATGGTGTCAAGTTTATATCAAAGCAAGCGGGGAAAAGGAATGCCCAGAGAAAATGTTGAAGATACGTGTTGATTGGTAGAGGCAGAGTGAGAGATATGTGTACTTCATCTTAACAGTTTCTTTCATAGGGAAATGTCTATGATTTTAAAAGTAGCTGAATAATAATAAGTATAAATATATAAATTTAACAGTAAAATACTATTGTGGAAACAATTTTTTGCCTTTATATACATAATGTACAAATATTCCAATGAGAGGTAAATGGCATAGTATTATAGAGTAACAGTTAATCCCAAATAAATTATATTTCACTTTAGGATGTTGTTCGAATATCATATGTAGACATTCCATCCAGAGTTTTCCTCCTTAGTGTTAGTAATTCAAGAGAACAAGGAGAGATATGGAGGCAAAATACAAGGAAAGTAAGGCCATGCATGGATTATCCACACAGAAATAATTTAAAGTCAACTGTCTGCCTTAATTTCAGTCACCACGTATTGATTAACCTATTTATTTACTTATTTATTTCCTAAGAGGTGAAAACTCATTTGGAAAATCTATTTATTATTCTCTGTAGAACTCTGATTTTTCATATAAAAGATACAGCTATGTTAAAAAATATGAGTAATTCTAACTTGTCTTTTTCTATGCTGTTGACATGAGGTATTTCTTCTCTTTTATTATTTCTTGTTATAGTTACTCTATGATTTTGCCCAGCTAGCAATCTTAGTAATTCTTTTATCCAGTGATGGAATTCTTCTAGAGACAATGAGGAAGACTGGAGTTTTTTGTTCAAAAGAAAAAATACTGTGAGGATTTCTTTGATATATTTTGTAAGAACAGTAGCTAAAATGTCACTCAACTGCTACTATATACAATCAAGAAACTTTCAGAGGTTGTAAATAAAATGCAGTTTTAAAGATTGATTTTTACATATATACATAATGAGGGTCTGAATAGGGAGCAAGGTCACTGTTGAAGTAGACTAAAGGGATGTTTATTCTCCAAACCATTTTCTACTAAAGACAGTCCTTGAAAATCTTTGGCTATATTATTTAGCAGAATATTACCTCAGTACACATGTAATAATAAAAATAAAAGCAATAATTGGGATCTATAGTAATTAATATAAAAATCTTATTGGGAATTCCCTGGCGGTCCAGTGGTTAGGACTCTGCACTTCCACCGCAGAGGACCCCAGTTCAATCCCTGGTCGGGGAACTAAGATCCTGCAAGTTATGTGGTGTGGCCAAAAAAAAAAAAAAAAAAACTTATCAAATGTAAATACGGGATGAAAACCAGCATAAAGTAATGTCAGCAAAAATGACAGAGTAGGGACCTTCTAAAATTCTCTCCTCCCTAAAGGCAATAGAAAAACAGGCAAAAATTATCAGAAACAAATTTTTTAGAAATCTGGAAATTGACCAAAGGCTTGCAGCAATTCAGGGAGAAGTTATTCAAGAAAAACAGGGGAATCTCAGTAACAGCAACAAGTTTTGTGGCGTTTTAATTTGCCCTATTCCAATCTCCACCTCCAGATTCTCCATAGCTTTGAGAACCAACCAGCCCACATTCACCATGAAATCACTATGAAAACTCAGGCCTTGTGATTGCCAGAAGGAGCAGAATGGAGCTGGAGCTCCTTCAGGGCCTCATTCCCAAAGAATTCACATTATTTGACCTGTCTCGTATTTCCCTGGAAGACCATACTTGTGAGGCTGTCTTATTTGATCTGACTTGGAGGTCACCAGGAGTAAAAAGACTTTTCCAAATGGGTGTTTGTCAAAAATAGTTACAGGCAATTGATTAAATTCATGGCTGTCTGAAGCAGTAGGTAACAGTTGGGACACACAACAGGCTAATCACACTGAGACTCTGTATAAGCAGGAAGTGAGGGCTAAAGTGCAGTTGTCAGCTTCATGGCAGAGTATTAAAAGTATCCACCAACATGTACACAGAGTCCCTAGGCAAAAAAATGGAAGACTTATACTATTATGAAATCGCTGTATAAATAAATAGCTGACCACTAAGCTAACGTTGAAGGTATTTCCCTGGCTACATATGACAAGTAATACCTCAGTTTAAGGTGCAGATCTACCAAATCCATGATTCCCCCTTGCATTATTTATTTCTGTTAATAAAATGATCAGTCAATCAAATGCTTGTGGAGAAATCTAGGACTCATCTTTATCTTCTCTTACTTATTCCCCCTGAAATCCAATATATCTATAAGTTCTATCTTCTAAGTGTACAAGATATACTCCCTTGCTACAGGCTCTTTTCATTCTCCTATCATTTCTGACCTGGTCCATTAACAATAAATGCCCTCCTTAATTTTTATCCTATCTTCAGCCTTTCTTCTTTTATTCCATTCCTCACTTTCCTACTAGTGGTTAAACATAAATAATTGACTAATACAGATATATAATGTTATATTTTAGTTTCCTAGGGCTGCTGTAAAAAATTACTACAAACTAAGTGGTTTTAAACAACAGAAATCTATTTTCTTACATTTCTAGAGGCCCGAAGACCAAAATCAATGTGTTGGCAGGGCCATGCTTCCTCTGAAGGTTTTAGGGAAGAATAATCCCTTAATTTGTCCAGGCTGTGGTGCCTCCTTGGTTAGTGAAAGCATAACTCCAATTTCTGCCTCCATCTTCATGTGGCCTTCACTCCTGTGTGTCTGTGTATCAAATTTCCCTCTCCTTTCTCTGATAAAGGAACCTGTCCTTGAAGTTAGGGCCCACCCTACATCTAGTATGATCTCATCTTGAGATCCTTAAGTACATCTGCAAATACCCTATTTCCAAATGAGGTCACATTCACTGGAGCTGGAGGGTTAGGACTTAGACATAACTTTTCGGAGGTCACTCTTCAACCCACCATAATATTTATATAAATATATATTTTTATAACAAATCTTATATAGTTATTCTTTTGTTTAACAAATCCTTGCTTCAATAAATCCTTGATGCCTATGTTATAAAGTTCATTCATCCATTTATTTATTCATCAGGCACTGTGCTAGGAACTAGAGATATGAAGGTGAGTCTGACAGGTACACTCCCTGCCATGATGGATGTCAGAGTCTAAAGACAGTGAAACTAATAAGTAATTAAAACGTGGTGTGTTATGAGATGTTCATGATACTATGGAAATATATAGTAGAAACATTTTCACTAGTTAAAATGTTATGTTGAAGGTCAGAGACTGATCCTTCACTATCGGACTACAATTCACTTTTCTTTCATTATTTCTCACTCACCAAAATGAACTCCACACTCTAATCACACTAACCTCTTTGCAGTTCTGTGAACAAACCATTTCCTTCATACTTCCTGAATTTATACATTCTCTTCTTTATTCTTTTTGTTTTGTTTTGGTTTTTGCGGTACATGGGCCTCTCACCGCCGTGGCCTCTCCTGTTGTGGAGCACAGGCTCCGGACGCGCAGGCTCAGCAGCCATGGCTCACGGGCCTAGCCGCTTCGTGGCATGCGGGATCTTCCCGGACCGGGGCATGAACCTGTGTCCCCTGCATCGGCAGGCGGACTCTCAACCGCTGCGTCACCAGGGAAGCCCTCTTCTTTATTCTGAAAAACCCTTCCCCTCCTGCACTTGTACATCAAGCAATCTCAATCACCAAAATTAAACTCAAATGCTACTATTTCTGTGAAGCTTAGTCTCTCCATCATCTGCCCCCAGTTATTCTTTTCTTCCTGAAGAGCTTTCTACAATTAGTTTTTGGAAGTTACCTCAATATGCTATAACTATTCGTTTATACACCCATTTCTAAAAATACAGTATGAGTTTCTTAAAGACTAACAGAGTATGATTCACATATACTGATTCAAGATCCAAAAAAGTGATATAGAAGTTCAGTAAATACATGATAAATCAATGATGAATATACAGAGCTAAAACAATATATGCACACTTATCCTACATTTTATCCTATTCTATTTTACATCCCTTTGTTATATCCTCAATCATAAAGTAGATACAAATAGAAGTAACTTTTTGCCTATCAAATTAACAATAGTGAAAAAGTGTAATATAGTATTTTACAAGAAAAATGGAGCTGGAGGAATCATGCTCCTTGACTTCAGACTATACTATACAAAGGTACAGTAATAAAAACAGTATGCTACTGGCACAAAAACAGACATATAGATCAATGAAACAGGGTAGAAAGCCCAGAAATAAACCCACACATCTGTGGTCAATCAGTCTACGATAAAGGAAGCAAGAATATACAATAGAGAAAAGGCAGTCTCTTCAATAACTGGTGCTGGGAAAACTGGACAGCTACATGTAGAAGAATAAATTCGAACACTCCCTAACATCATACACAAAAATAAACTCAAAATGGATCAAAGACCTAAATGTAAGGCCAGATACTATAAAACTCCTAGAGGAAAACATAGGCAGAACATTCTTTGACATAAATCACAGCAATGTTTTTTTTGGATCTGTCTCCTAGAGTAATGGAACAAAATCAAAAATAAACAAATGGGATCTAATTAAACTTAAAAGCTTTTACATAGCAAAGGAAACCATAAACAAAACGAAAAGACAACCTATGGACTGAGAGAAAATATTTGCAAATGATGCTACCGACAAGGGATTAATTTCCCTTGTTTTATTTTATTTTATATAAAATATAAAAACTGCTCATACAGTTTAATATAAAAAGAAATACAAACAACCCAACCAAAAAAATGGGCAGAAGATCTAAACAGACATTTCTCCAAAGAAGACATATGGATGGCCAACAGGCACATGAAAAGATGCCCAGTATTGCTAATTATTAGAGAAATGCAAATCAAAACTACAATGAGGTACCACCTCACACCAGTCAGAATGACCATCATTAAAAAGTCTACAAATAATAAATGCTGGAGAGGGTGTGGAGAAAAAGGAACCCTCCTATACTGTTGGTGGGAATGTAAATTGTTGCAGCCACTATGGAGAACAGTTTGGAGGTTCCTTAAAAAACTAAAAATAGAGTTACCATATGAAACTGCAATCCCACTCCTGGCCATATATCTGGAGGAAACCGTAATTTGAAAAGATACATGCACCCTAATGTTCATAGCAACACTATTTACAATAGCCAAGACATGGAAGCAACCTAAATGTCCATCAACAGATGGAGAAAGATGATATGGTATATATACACAATGGAATATTACTCAGCCACAAAAAAGAATAAAATAATGTCGTTTGCAGCAACATGGACGGACCTAGAGATTATCATATTACGTGAAGTTGACCAGACAGAGAAAGGTAAATATCATATAATATCACTTATATGTGGAATCTAAAAAATGATATAAATGAACTTATTTAAAAGACAGAAATAAACCCACAGACACAGGAAACAAACTTCTGGTTATTGGGACTTCCCTGGTGGTCCAGTAAGACTCCATTCTCCCAAAGCAGGGAGCTGGGGTATAACCCCTGGCCAGGGAACTAGATCCCACATGCATGCCACAACTAAGAGTCTGCATGCTGCAATTAAGAAGTCTGCATGCTGCAACTAAGACCCAGCACAGCCAAGATAAATAAATAAATAAATAAATAAACAAATTAAAAAAAAAAAACTTATGGTTACCAAAGGGGATAGCGGGGGGGGGGGGGTTGCAGAGGGAGAGATAAATTAGGAGTTTGCGATTAACATATACACACTACAATATATAAAACATATAAACAACAAGGACCTACTGTATAGCACAGGGAACTATATTCAATATCTTATAATAACCTATAATGGAAAAGAATCTGAAAGAAAAAAATATATATTCAGTTATGCATACATATATATCTCAATCAATTGCTGTACAGCTGAAACTAACACAACATTGTAAATTAACTATACTTCAATTTAAAAATAAAGAATTTAAAAAGAATTTTTAAAATTTAAAAAATAAATTAAAAAGTTAAGAATGGTTAAAAGGAGACAATCCCTTCTCCGGAGGAGGTGATTTGTTACTTGTGAGTTAAGTGTACCTTTATGATTTATGATAACAGCCATCTGAAATACCTTTGCTAGTAACTTAAATTATACTGTATTTTTAACAAAGCCTGAAATTTAACTTGCTAAAAATAGAAATAACTTTTTGCCTATCAAACTAACAATAATGGAAAAGTGTAATATACAGTATTTTGCTCAAAGTGATGAGCATTCATGCTATGTTGGTGAAAATGTAAATTAGCAAACTCTTCAAGAATTTTAGAACATTCCCTGCCTTCGTCTAGCATCTCAAGTTTTAGAAATTAAACTTTAGTAAATTATCAATATGTGGGCAAAGATTGGTAAGCAAAACTGTTCATTACGGTGATATGTGAAAAAGCACAAATGTCCAACAATAGTGAAATGGTTAAGTAAATTATGATATATTCCTACTGTGGAATATTAAACAATATTTAAATATCATGTTTTTGAAGAATATTAATTAAATTTGTTAAATAGTGCAGTGAGAGAAGAGTTGTTTATGAGTCACTATCTAACTCTAATATTCAGATTTTTCTAAGAGCAATTCATGTGATAGAGAAGTCCTTTTCATGGGACCATGTTCATTTCCCAAATCCTCTTGGATTTCTTCTCCAAACAAAGATGATTTTGCATTTCCTTTTGCTTTTTTCTTATTTTTGTAAAGGCAGCATACTCCAAATTTCAGTTTAATGATTTCCATTTAATGGAGAGAAAAAAATTGTTGGCATTTTAAATTTACTTCACAGCTCTCTCATCACCTACACCTGAAGTTTAGGAAGCTGTGAGGACTGTAAGCTTAAAGAGTCATTTATTCAACAGCTCCACAGATATTCTTTTCCATCAGCCCAGTCTTACTAGGAGGAGAATGAACTTTTCCCTGCTTTATCTAAAACTTAACTTTGACTTACTACTATGGCTTTTCTATTAGCATTTGTCAGCCGCTTCCAAAGCTTAGCACTCCAGTCTCTTGACTATCTTCTTTACACTGATGCATAGATGGGATTTACCAGTTTCACTACAAAAAGAACACTGTGGTCAGCTTATTCAGAACCATCCTTCCTGCAGGTATGTCTCTTTGGGAGATTTTCAAGTTAAACCTTCGGGCCTCTGAGTTTTTCCAATGTTAGTAAAACATTTATTAATAGCAATGAACGCTCATCTCATAAAACATTTTTAATAAGTGAGGAGTGAAACAGAACTTTAAGTGAATCCAAAAGATTATAACCAGTTCACTTAAAAAATGTCTAATACTTGACTTGTGCTATTTCTAGCATAACTGATTCAGATAAAACTGTTACTACCTCTGTTTTAAGTATAGAAGATTTTGAAAAGAAAAACTTGAAATATTTAATTAAAAAATCTGTTCTTTCACATTTAATACCTCTTAATGCTTTTAATTAAGCTGAATATCCGTAATTACTTATGTAATTTTTTAGATGTGTAAATAGCTAATTAAAGTATTAAACTATCCTCAAATGTTTCAAAGAAATAAATATATTTATTCCCAGGCTGATTAAAAAATTACATGGAAAAGGTAGTAAGGCTTCAGGTAAAGTTATTTGTTGTTTCGTTTTAAAATTCTGAATACTTTTAAATACATTTTCCCCAACGTAATTGTTCTCAGAGTACAATCTGTCAGAGAGATGAGTGGGAAAAGAGGCTTCTTTAGACCAGAAAATTTATTATTTTTATTTTTTTAATTTTTACATCTTTATTGGAGTATAATTGCTTTACAATGGTGTGTTAGTTTCTGCTTTATAACAAAGTGAATCAGTTATACATATACATATGTTCTCATATCTCTTCCCTCTTGCGTATCCCTTCCTCCCATCCTCCCTAACCCACCCCTCTAGGTGGTCACAAAGCACCGAGCAGATCTCCCTGTGCTATGTGGATGCTTCCCACTACCTATCTATTTTACGTTTGGTAGTGTATATATGTCCATGCCAATCTCTCACTTTGTCACAGCTTACCCTTCCCCCTCCCCATATCGTCAAGTCCATTCCAAGTAGGTCTGTGTCTTTATTCCCATCTTACCTCTAGGTTCTTCATGACATTTCTTTTTCTTAAATTCCATATATATGTGTTAGCATACGGTATTTGTCTTTCTCTTTCTGACTTACTTCACTCTGTATGACAGACTGAAAGTCCATCCACCTCACTACAAATAACTCAATTTCGTTTCTTTTTATGGCTGAGTAATATTCCATTGTATATATGTGCCACATCTTCTTTATCCATTCATCCGATGATGGACACTTAGGTTGTTTCCATCTCCTGGCTATTGTAAATAGAGCTGCAATAATCATTTTGGTACATGATTCTTTTTGAATTATGGTTTTCCCAGGGTATATGCCCAGTAGGGGGATTACTGGGTCATATGGTGGTTCTATTTGTAGTATTTTAAGGAACCTCCATACTGTTCTCCATAGTGGCTGTACCAATTCACATTCCCAGCAGCAGTGCAAGAGTGTTCCCTTTTCTCCACAACCTTTCCAGCATTTATTCCTTCTAGATTTTTTGATGATGGCCATTCTGACTGGTGTGAGATGATATCTCATTGTAGTTTTGATTTGCATTTCTCTAATGATTAATGATGTTGAGCATTCTTTCATGTATTCATTGGCAGTCTGTTCATCCTCTTTAAAGAAATGTCTATTTAGGTCTTCTGCCCATTTTTGGATTGGGTTGTTTGGTATTTTGTTATTGAGCTGCATGAGCTGCTTGTAGATTTTGGAGTTTAATCCTTTGTCAGTTGCTTCATTTGCAAATATTTTCTCCCATTCTGAGAGTTGTCTTTTGGTCTTGTTTATGGTTTCCTTTGCTGTGAAAAAGCTTTGAAGTTTCATTAGGTCCCATTTTTTTATTTATGTTTTTATTTCCATTTCTCTAGGTGGTGGGTCAAGAAGGATTTTTCTGTGATTTATGTCATAGAGTGTTCTGCCTATGTTTTCCTCTAAGAGTTTGACAGTTTCTGGCCTTACATTTAGGTCTTTAATCCATTTTGAGCTTACTTTTGTGTATGGTGTTAGGGAGTGTTCTAATCTCATACTTGTACATGTACCTGTCTAGTTTTCCCAGCACCACTTATTGAAGAGGCTGTCCTTTCTCCACTGTACATTCCTGCCTCCTTTATCAAAGATAAGGTGACCATATATGCATGGGTTTATCTCTGGGCTTTCTATCCTGTTCCATTGATCTATATTTCTGTTTCCGTGACAGTACCATATTGTCTTGATTACTGTAGCTTTGTAGTATAGTCTGAAGTCAGGGAGCCTGATTCCTCCAGCTCCATTTCTCGTTCTCAAGATTGCTTTGGCTATTCGGGGTCTTTTGTGTTTCCACACAAATTGTGAAATTTTTTGTTCTAGTCTGTGAAAAATGCCAGTGGTAATTTGATAGGGATTTCATTGAATAGGTAGATTGCTTTGGATAGTAGAGTCATTTTCATAATGTTGATTTTTCCAATCCAAGAACATGGTATATCTCTCCACCTATTTGTATCATCTTTAATTTTTTTCATCAGTGTCTTATAATTTTCTGCATACAGGTCTTTGGTCTCCTTTGGTAGGTTTATTCCTAGATATTTTATTCTTTTTGTTGCAGTGGTAAATGGGAGTGTTTTCTTAATTTCACTTTCAGATTTTTCATCATTACTGTATAGGAATGCCAGAGATTTCTGTGCGTTAATTTTGTATCCTGCTACTTTACCAAATTCATTGATTACCTCTAGTAGTTTTCTGGTAGCATCTTTAGGATACTCTATGTATAGTATCATGTCAGGTGCAAACAGTGACAGCTTTACTTTTTCTTTTCTGATTTGCATTCCTTTTATTTCTTTTTCTTCTCTGACTGCTGTGGCTACAACTTCCAAAACTATGTTGAATAAGAGTGGTGAGAGTGGGCAACCTTGTATTGTTCCTGATCTTAGTGGAAATGGTTTCAATTTATCACCATTGAGGATGATGTGGGCTATCGGTTTGTCATATATGGCCTTTATTATGTTGAGGAAAGTTCCTTCTATGCCTATTTTCTGCAGGGTTTTTATCATAAATGGGTTTTGAATTTTGTCGAAAGTTTTCTCTGCATCTATTGAGATGATCATATGGCTTTTATACTTCAACTTGTGAATATGGTGTATCACGTTGATTGATTTGCATATATTAAAGAATCCTTGCATTCCTGGGATAAACCCCACTTGATCATGGTGAATGATCCTTTTAATGTGCTCTTGGATTCTGTTTGCTAGTATTTTGTTGAGGATTTTTGCATCTATGTTCATCAGTGATATTGGTCTGTAGTTTTCTTTCTTTGTGACATCCTTGTCTGGTTTTGGTATCAGGGTGATGGTGGCCTCATAGAATGAGTTTGGGAGTGTTCCTCCCTCTGCTATATTTTGGAAGAGTTTGAGAAGGATAGGTGTTAGCTCTTCTCTAAATGTTTGATAGAATTCGCCTCTGAAGCCACCTGGTCCTGGGCTTTTGTTTGTTGGACGAATTTAATCACAGTTTCAATTTCAGTGCTTGTGATTGGTCTGTTCATATTTTCTATTTCTTCCTGATTCAGTCTTGGCAGGATGTGCATTTTTAAGAATTTGCCCATTTCTTCCAGGTTGTCATTATTTTGGCATGGAGCTGCTTGCAGTAATCTCTCATGATCTTTTGTATTTCTGCAGTGTCAGTTGTTACTTCTCCTTTTTAATTTCTAATTCTATTGATTTGAATCTTCTCCCTTTTTTTCTTGATGAGTCTGGCTAATGGTTTATCAATTTTGTTTATCTTCTCAAAAAACCAGCTTTTAGTTTTATTGATCTTTGCTATCGTTTCCTTCATTTCTTTTTCATTTATTTCTGATCAGATCTTTACGATTATTTTCCTTCTGCTAACGTTGGGGTATTTTTGTTCTTCTTTCTCTAAATGCTTTAGGGGCAAGGTCAGGTTGTTTATTCGAGATGTTTCCTGTTTCTTAAGGTAGGATTGTATTGGTATAAACTTCCCTCTTAGAACTGCTTTTGCTGCATCCCATAGGTTTTGGGTCATCGTGTCTCCATTGTCATTTGTTTCTAGGTATTTTTTGGTTTCCTCTTTGATTTCTTCAGTGATCACTTCGTTATTAAGTAGTATTGTTTAGCCTCCATGTGTTTGTATTTTTTACAGATCTTTTCCTGTAATTGACATCTAGTCTCATAGCGTTGTGGTAGGAAAAGATACTTGATACAAATTCAATTTTCTTAAATTTACCAAGGCTTGATTTGTGACCCAAGATATGATCTATCCTGGAGAATGTTCCATGAGCACTTGAGAAAAATGTGTATTCTGTTGTTTTTGGATGGAATGTCCTATAAATATCAATTAAGTCCATCTTGTTTAATGTATCATTTAAAGCTTGTGTTTCCTTATTTATTTTCATTTTGGATGATCTGTCCATTGGTGAAAGTGTGGTGTTAAAGTCTCCTACTATTAATGTGTTAATGTCGATTTCCCCTTTTATGGCTGTTAGCATTTGCCTTATGTATTGAGGTGCTCCTATGTTGGGTGCATCAATATTTACAATTGTTACATCTTCTTCTTGGATTGATCCCTTTATCATTATGTAGTGTACTTCTTTGTCTCTTGTAATAGTCTTTATTTTAAAGTCTATTTTGTCTGATATGAGAATTGCTACTCCAGCTTTCTTCTGATTTCCATTTACATGGAATATCTTTTTCCATCCCCTTACTTTCAGTCTGTATGTGTCCCTAGGTCTGAAGTGGGTCTCTTGTGGACAGCATATATATGGATCTTCTTTTTGTATCCATTCAGCCAGTCTGTGTCTTTTGGTGGGAGCATTTAATCTATTTACATTTAAGGTAATTATCGATATGTATGTTCTTATTCCCATTTTCTTAATTGTTTTGGGTTCGTTATTGTAGGTCTTTTCCTTCTCTTGTGTTTTTTGCCTAGAGAAGATCCTTTAGCATTTGATGTAAAGCTGGTTTGGTGGTGCTGAACTCTCTCAGCTTTTGCTTGTCTGTAAAGGTTTTAATTTCTCCATCAAATCTGAATGAGATCCTTGCTGGGTAGAGTAATCTTGGTTGTAGGTTTTTCTCCTTCATCACTTTAAATATGTCCTGCCAGTTCCTTCTGTCTTGCAGAGTTCCTGCTGAAAGATCAGCTGTTAACCTTATGGGGATTCCCTTGTGTGTTATTTGTTGTTTTTCCCTTGCTGTTTTTAATATGTTTTCTTTGTATTTAATTTTTGACAGTTTGATTAATATGTGTCTTGGAGTGTTTCTCCTTGGATTTATCCTATATGGGACTCTCTGTGCTTCATGGTCTTGATTAACTATTTCCTTTCCCATATTAGGGAAGTTTTCAACTATAAACACTTCAAAAAATTTCTCAGTCCCTTTCTTTTTTTCTTCTTCTTCTGGGACCCCTATAATTCGAATGTTGGTGCAATTAATGTTATCCCCAATGTCTCTGAGACTGTCCTCAGTTCTTTTCATTCTTTTTTCTTTCCTCT
>NW_020838021.1:3267287-3317397 GCF_003676395.1 Aethalodelphis obliquidens
GTTTTGGGGTGTCTGTGGCCTTATTATGATTTTAGGCAGCCTCTCTGTTAATGGGTTGGGTTGTGTTCCTGTCTTGCTAGTTGTTTGGCATAGTGTGTCCTGCACTGTAGCTTGCTGGTCGTTGAGTGAAGCTGGGTGTTGGTGTTGAGATGGAGGTCTCTGGTAGATTTTCGCCGTTTGATATTACGTGGAGCTGGGAGGTCTCTTGTGGACCAGTGTCCTGAAGTTGGCTCTCCCACCTCAGAGGCACAGCATTGACTCCTGGCTGCAGCACCAAGAGCCTTTCATCCACACAGCTCAGAATAAAAGAGAGAAAAAGTAGAAAGAAAGAAAGAAAGAGGACAAAATAAAATAAAGCAAGATAAAATAAAATAAAGTTATTAAAATAATACGTAATTATTAAGAAAAAAAAATTGGGCTTCCCTGGTGGCACAGTGGTTGGGAGTGTGCCTGCCGATGCAGGGGACACAGGTTCGTTCCCCGGTCTGGGAGGATCCCACCTGCCGCGGAGTGGCTGGGCCCGTGAGCCATGGCCGCTGTGCCTGAGCATCCGGAGCCTGTGCTCCGCATCGGGAGAGGCCACAACAGTGAGAGGCCCGTGTACCGCAAAAAAAAAAACAAAACAAAACCCAAAATACAAAAGAAAAACGCAAAAAACTGACAGACAGACCCCTAGGACAAATGGTGAAAGCAAAGCTATACAGTGAAAATCTCACAGAGATGCATACACATACACACTCACAAAAAGAGGAAAAGGGGAAAAAATATATCTTGCTCTCAAAGTTCCCTTTCTCTTCTTTGTTTG
The DNA here is from genome assembly GCF_003676395.1 of Aethalodelphis obliquidens. Taxonomy (NCBI): domain Eukaryota; kingdom Metazoa; phylum Chordata; class Mammalia; order Artiodactyla; family Delphinidae; genus Aethalodelphis; species Aethalodelphis obliquidens. Next base: position 3,268,093 of record NW_020838021.1, read on the forward strand.
CACAGCTCCCCGGGCTCTGCTTTGGATTTGGCCCTGCATCTGCCTGTAGGTCGCCGGAGGGCATCTGTTTTTCGCTCAGACAGGACGGGGTTAAAGGAGCCACTGATTCGGGGGCTCTGGCTCACTCAGGCCGGGGGGAGGGAGGGGCACTGAGCACGGGTGGGCCTACAGCAGCAGAGGCCAGCGTGACGTTGAACCAACCTGAGGCGCGCCGTGCGTTCTCCCGGGGAAGATTTCCCTGGATCCCGGGACCCTGGCAGTGGCGGGCTGCACAGTCTCCCCGGAAGGGAGGTGTGGAGAGTGACCTGTTCTCCCACATAGGCTTCTTGGTGGCTGCAGCAGCAGCCTTAGCATCTCATGCCCGTCTCTGGGGTCCGCGCTTTTAGCCGTGGCTTGCACCCGTCTCTAGAGCTCCTTTAAGCAGCGCTCTTAATCCCCTCTCCTCTCGCACCAGGAAACAAAGAGGCAAGAAAAAGTCTCTTGCCTCTTCGGCAGGTCCAGACTTTTCCCTGGACTCCCTCCCGGCTAGCCATGGCGCACTAGCCCCCTTCAGGCTGTGTTCACACTGCCAACCCCAGTCCTCTCCCTTCGCTCTCAGCAAAGCCGGAGCCTCAGCTCCCAGCCCCCGCCCGCCCCAGCAGTGAGTAGACAAGCCTCTCGGGCTGGTGAGTGCCGGTCGGCACCGATCCTCTTTGCGGAAATCTCTCCACTTTTCCCTCCGCACCCCTGTTGCTGTGCTCTCCTCCGCGGCCCCGAAGCTGCCTCCTTCCGCCACCCGCAGTCTCCGCCCGCGAAGGAGCTTCCTAGTGTGTGGAAACCTTTCCTCCTTCACAGCTCCCTCCCACTGGTGCAGGTCCCGTCCCTATTCTTTTGTCTCTGTTTATTTTTTTCTTTTGCCCTACCCAGGTACGTGGGGACTTTCTTGCCTTTTGCGAGGTCTGAGGTCTTCTGCCAGCGTTCAGTGGGTGTTCTGTAGGAGTTGTTCCACGTGTAGATGTATTTCTGATGTATCTGTGGAGAGGCAGGTGCTCTCCGCGACTTACTCTTCCGGCATCTTCCGCCTCTCTCTCTAGACCAGTAACTTTAGATGTGTGAAACCATTAAAGGATCTAAATGCAATTCAAGTAAATATGAGTCATAAAATGCCTGTTGAAGAAGTGAAGAGTCAAGATGGTGGAAGTGTTTTTCCAGCCTCAGGATATCATCAGCCTAAGAACATTTATATCGATGCTATACTTTTTTTAACTTGTCTTCTAGTGGCTTAGAGTTGCCTATCAAATTACATCCTTGTGGCAAACAGCTTGGATGAGATTTTGCTGCAAGGTCAAATTTCCCTCAGTTTACTGACACAAATCAATTAAATCTCATAATGAGGCCAGTTAATTTTCGAACCTGCCTCCAGTGTCATCTGAGACATTACACCAAATCTAATACAATAAACAGTAACCTAAAAACTACAAGCTTCACTCATGTAATTAGCATTTCTTCATTTTCAATAATTCTGTGAACAGTAATTAAACCAAATAATGTGCCAATGTGTAATATTAACTTTAGTTTAGGAATGAAAATAACAGTTATAATATTTTTAGCAAAATCACCAAGAGATCCACAGAAGATTATTCTACTTTCTATTTAGTAGTAGTAAATTTCCACGTATAAGGTCATTTTTCAGTGCAATGGAACAACTAGAGCAATATTTACTAAACAAAATATGATTGGCTCTTTTGTATATATTCCCCTCCAAAGTGCTGATTTCTCTTATTCTAGGGACTAGTGTCCTCACTAACATGATCTGCCTTATTATACAAGGATATCCTGGGCTTCACAAAATTCAAGTTAGTTAACATTGGGTTGAAAAGTTGGTAAAAGGCAGCCTCCCAGGTGCCGACTGGAATATGAATTTACACTCACTAAATCATATTTACAGTACAATTAACTATGTTTTCAAAACTGTTCCTAATACAAACTTTGATGACCAAAATCAGTCTATTCCACATGGGGTAGTTTACCTAAATATTTCAGGAAATGAGAAATTTATGTGGTTTAGATTTTGTAGTATCTCACTGGCCACTTTGATTACCTTTGTTATCTCACTATCACCATGTGAATATTTGACTACCCAAATGTCCTATAAACCAGTGATGTTCTACTCTGCCTCTTAAGGTTTCGCATTTGGGGCCTGCTAATGAAACCAACAAAAGATAGATTAACAAGTAAAAAAAAATAGTTCTTTCCTATGTGTATGGTAGCTAACAAAAGAAGTAGCCAGCTTGTTAAATGCCTAAAGTTAAGGGTTTATATACCTAAGTTAATAGGGAAAAGGCAGGGAAAATAAAAGGCTTCTCTTCTATGGGAAGAACAAAGAAGATTTCTTCAGGAAAGACAAATTAAGTTTTAGGAGAGCAAATGGGAGATAAGAAATTTTGTAATAATGTTTGTTTATGCAGGTGCAAGTGGTCTTTCTGACTTCTTCTTGGCCTTGAAACTTCCCCAAGAGGGTATTTATGGTAGGTTTACCACTGTTCTCTCTCATGGGAGTAGAGGTACCCCAAAAATGGAATTTATGGCAGCCCCATTTCCCACAAGTTTCTGTTTTTAGTCAGATAAGGAAAGTTTTCAGAAGGCTTCTTTCTACAACTGTTGATTCTCAAATGTCTTCAGTTTAATATAATCTTCATACCAACTCTGGGGTTCCAAGTGGGTCCCCACAGTTGTTACTGAGAGTGTGAGTCCTACAGTTGAGAAAATATATTACAGGTAGTTTGTTATTCAATGAATCAGTCATCTTTGATATAAATTGAGAGGAAAGACAAAATCTCAAAGATCTGATATTTTAGGGGACCTGAGTTTTAACGAACCCTAAAGTCATTGCATTCTTCAATGGAATTTGAAATTCTCTACATCCATTTTATTTTAGAATTTGCTTCTTATTATATCATCCTTTGTTTTTTCCCCAACTCACTCCATGATGCAGTTTTAAGTCACAGCCTTTAAAAAATATATTATCTGTCATTTGTCTGGGTTCTGGAACAAATGCTTTGCTCTAGATGATGACGTAGCGGTACCAATATCATTATGCCAATTTCTTTCTCCTCCAAAAGCTCATCAAGCTAATATGGAAGACACATACAGGTAAACAGATAGTGACTATATAATAAAGATGTGAATAATGGCTAAGAGGGAGGATGCCATGATAGACTTTAGAGAACAGATAGTATTTGACTTTCGTCAAATTAACTGCCATTGCTCTGTCCTAGAATTTCTTTTTTCAGATCTGAATATAATCCCACATGCTTAGCTTGTAATTACTCTAGCATTCAAAATGACTGTAAGTGCTTTCTGGGTATAAATATAATCATTCATATGGATTAAATATGCCATATGCTGGCTTCTTTGTATTATATTCATGGGACTGCATTTGAAAGCCAGCCCAAGAATTTTATTACCAGTGATTTACTTATGAAAAGGTGTCACCACCAATCAGCATAATATGAAATACCATAATAATGACCACATTTGCCAATGACAGTTCCTATCTGAAGAAATGACATCACCAAATAAATTAATTTCAGAATAGTGGACTATTTTCAATTAGAATTAATATCATCCAATTTATTTCCAATTTTCTTTCCATAAAACTTAAATTTAATCAATTTCTTATTTAATGAAATTATACCTGTAAAGAATTCAGTTGACTAGGCTGAAAATGCAAAATTCAGTAGTATAAAATAAAATAGATTATGAAAGATTATAGTTTTACCAAGCCAGCTTGCATTCAGAAGCCCATTCAAAATATCACATGGTTATATATAAGCATTGCCTACAAAGAAATATGTCATAGGACCTATAAAACCCAAATGTAACTATATATGTTAACATACTGATTAATATAAAGGACCAAATAAAATGTATTTACATTATTAGAAGTAAAGGTAACATGTCAGCTCATGCCACCACCAAAAAAAGCAAATTCAATTATGTATAACCAGAGACAAAATGATTTGTTACAATTCAAATATATTTTACCCTTTGCCTAAGTGTTTAGTTTAACTTACTTTGCTCTGGGCTGTTATCTTGGTGTGCTTCAGGCTCATACATTTTGCAATCTAGCACAATTCCTCCAGACCAAAGTTAGATGGATTTTAGAGTAATTTATTTTTAGTCTACAATCATACTGTTAAGGAAGCAGGCCAATTTCCCACACCAGGTTAACCTTTAATGTACTAGTATAGGCAAGAATTCAAATATCAAATTCATATATATTATTTACATTCATACTTTCACAGTCACATCATCTCTAAATACAGATACATTAACATACAACAGACAAATTCATTAAAGGACTGTTTAATTTAAAAAATTTTTAAATGGCAACTCCAAATTCTATGTGTTTCTTATTTTCCTAGAGCAGGGTCAAGTACAAAGTCTTTCAGACAAATATAGCCAAGTAACTGTTCCTCACACTGCCAAGCATGGTGAATTTATCTAGCTGTTCCAGATTAGACATCCATTTTCCTTTTTGTGAGTTGTTACATAAAAGATATCATCACCAGGAAAGCCAAATTTATAAATCCAAATGTTTGAAAGGTGATTTCCGTCATATTCACTTAAACTTGCATAATTTTCTTTCTAGTATTCCCCTCCCAACCCTAAAAATGGACTTTATTTTAGAGTACAATGTGTTTTCCCGGTAAAGCCAATTTCCCAAATGATGCTACTTATCTTGTCTCATTTATAAAATACAAAATTCCTGTGACAATCCAAATTCCCTACATTTTCAGCCATGTACTGCTTGAGAGAGTGTTTCTGCCTTCAGTTTGAACATTTCCTGGTGAAAAATAATATTAATTCATGGATTTATAACTCTCACACAAATACATAAATGAATAAAATCTAAACATTTCCTAGCAGTCTTCTGGAATGTGGACAAGAGTAAATAATTTTAAATAAATAGTATGAAGAAATATGGGGAAATAAATTTTAAACTATATATGAATACCATATATTTTTGAAATATATAAATTATTTAGCTAAGATTAAAACTAGATGAAATGGAAAATTTGAAAAGAATAATAGCCATTATAGAGATCTATAAAGTAGTCCAAACATGACTTTCCTCAAAAGATTACGGATCCAAAAGTTTTATCTACTAATATGTCAAAATATTAAGGATATAACTCTTATTGAAATGACAATAAATTCTTTACAAATATGGAAAGATCCTTAATTCTTTTATGAAGTTAGAATAATCTGGATAAGAAAACCAGAGAGGTACATGGAACAAAAGAAGAAATATGAAAACTTTTGCCTAATCTTGCCTAATAGTATACCTACATTTTACACTCCCACCAACAGTGTATAAAGGTTCCAATTTCTCCACATCTTTACCAACACTTATCTTTTTTTTCTTTTTATCTTTTTTTGATAATAGGCATCCTAACAGGTGTGTTGGGGATATGTCATTGTGGTTTTGATTTGTATTTCCCTGGTGATTAATGATGTTGAGCATCTTTTTTTTTTTTTTTGTGGTACACGGGCCTCTCACTGCTGTGCACAGGCTCCAGACGCGCAGCCTCAGCGGCCATGGCTCACGGGCCCAGCCGCTCTGCGGCATGTGGGATCCTCCCAGACCAGGACACGAACCTGCGTCCCCCGCATCGGCAGGCGGACTCTCAACCACTGCACCACCAGGGAAGCCCGAGCATCTTTTCACATAACTGTTGGCTATTGTATGACATTCTCTTTTTCTGGGGGGCCATGCTGTGTGGCATGTGGGATCTTAGTTCCCTGACCAGGGATCAAACCTGTGCCCCAGGCATTGGGGGTGTGGAGTCTTAACCAGTGGACCACCAAAGAAGTCCCCTCACTTCTTTAGAGAAATGTCTATTCAGGTCCTTTGCCCATTTTTAAAATGGATCTTTTTTTTTTAAACTATTGAGTTGTAAGAGTTCCTTATATATTTTGGGGCTTCCCTGGTGGCGCAGTGGTTGAGAGTCCGCCTGCCGATGCAGGGGATACGGGTTCATGCCCCGGTCCGGGAAGATCCCACATGCCGCGGAGCGGCTGGGCCCGTGAGCCATGGCCGCTGGGTCCGCGCGTCCGGAGCCTGTGCTCCGCAACGGGAGAGGCCACAGCAGTGAGAGGCCCGCATACCGCAAAAAAAAAAAAAAAAAGTTCCTTATATATTTTGGAGATTAACTCCTTATCAGATTCATGGTTTGCAAATATTTTCTCTCATTCTGTAGACTGCATGTTCATTCTGTTGGTTGTTTCTTTTGGTGGGCAGAAGCTTTTTAGTTTGATGTGGTCCCACTTGTTTATTTTTGCTTTTGTTGCCTGTACATTTGCTGTCATGCCAATGAAATCATTGGCAATGCCAACTTCATGAAACTTTTTTCCTATGTTTTCTTCTAGGAGTTTTAAAGTTTCTGATCTTTTAAGTCTTTTAATCCATGTTGAGTTGATTTTTGTGTATGGTTTAAGATAGGGGTCCAATTTCATTTATGTGGCTACATAAATACTAGCTCATTATTACCAATAAAAATCCTCACATCTATAAATCAAAGGAAAACTTTAGATAATCATCTCAATAGATGCTGAAAAGCCATTTGATAAAAATAACATGTACAAAAAAACCTTTCTAGGTAATCTAAAACACATTCTTGTAGCATGAATGATGTGTTTAACAGTAAACACTGGAAACATTCTGGTTGAAATTAGAAACTGATTTAAAATTGTAATTTAAAATTGTTATAGATTTCCAACCCAGTGCTACAAGATTTTAAACAAAAATAAAAGGAATAATTATTAAATAAAAAGGCAAAATTATCATTATTTATAGGTCATATCACTACCTAGAATACTAATTAGTACTAACAAGAGAAATAAAAGAATTAGCACAATAGGAAAATTAGATTAGAATTCTAATATATCAGACACAATCACATGCAAAATAGAGTATTTACAGAAAAAAAGAGTATTTAAACTAAGAAACAAAAAAGTATAAAATATCTAAGAACAATCCTTTAAGAAGAAATGTGCTTGATCTACATAAAAAGAAGAAAAGATGAAACTTTGCTGAGTGACATAAAATAAAACGAATAAATCAAAGGAGATCTCACATATCTGGATAGAAAGACGCATAATTGTAAGTGTTATTTCTTCACAAATTAAATTACAAATTTAAAGCAATTCCAATGATAATTTCAATTACATATTTTAAAATGATAAATGATTCTAAAATTCTTCTATAAAAAAGTAAGAAAAACTAAGAAAATTGTACAAAGAAGAGTATTAAAAGGGAACTTGCCTTTATATATATATATATACACACATATATATGATAAGTAAAGTATATATAATGTGTATTTTTTCATATATATATATCGGCATTAGTTTAAGGCATTTGGCACTGGCACAGATTCAATAGAGCATCAAAACAAAATAACTAACCAAGAGTGCATATACTTTGACCTAGTAATTGCACATTTGTGGAATTATACTAAATATAGTCAAGATTCCATCAACAATGTTTATAAGAAAGATTTTTTGTTGCAGGTTCACTCATATTAGCAAAAACTTGACCCCTTACGTGACCACCTAAACATAAAAAATTATGTAAATCAATAAATAAAATACGGTGAAAAAAACACTTCTGTTGAGCTGTTATACAGCTACTTAAAAGTGTTTTAAAATAATATTTAATGTTATAAACATAACCTAAATTATAGGAATGGGTGAATAAATTATGCTGCAACTCTATGACGGAATGCTATGGACCTGTTTACATTTGTAATTTTGAATTTCATGATATGAGGAAAATTGATACAATTTTTAAAAGCAGGATTTTTATAGTAAAATACAATATGACTGGTTTATGTGAATTTTATAAATTTGAAAAATTCACGCTCAACATGCACACACATGTACACATGCATGCACATACATACATATGCATATACATACACATGAATCTATTCCAAAGGAAAATTAAATGAGGATTGGTGGAATTATAAATGGGATATTTTCTTTATACCTCAATCTAATAATTTAGTTTTCTACAGTGATCAGCTTCTCTTGACATAATGAAAGATGTTATTGAAAGCAATAACTTTTAAATAGACCCTAATATATTTAATAATTTATAATATGATAAAAGAAGTATCATAAATTACTGGGAAATGGAAGGGCTGCCTAACAAATGGTTATGGAATAATTGTTCAATTATTAAAAAGAAAATAAAGTATACCTTTACAGCAAAATTAATTATAAGTGTTTGAGGAACTAACTATAAAACTATAAAATATAAAAATAGCTGGCAGAGAAAGGGAGGTAAAATATTTATCATATCTCAGATAACAGGTCCAGAGAAAATTTTCTAGATTAAAAACAAATATGTCACAAAGGACAATAAAAGGAAATGTTTTATACATAAACATGTAAAATGTAAAGTTCTGCTGGTCATATACACTAAGGAAATTAAAAAAAAAACTATTTGAGAAAAACATTCAAACAAAGTAAAAATGTCTTACTATATAAAGATCAAAGAAAGTCCTAAATTATTCACAGAATAAGAAACACAGAAAGGCTAGCAAATTGAGAATGTTTGACCTCGCTAATAAATTAAGAAATTCTAATTAAAATAGCAATAAGTGACTATGTTGCCATGGTAAAATTTGAAAACCTTTTTTTTAAATTATCATAAGTAGTGTTTGGAAGTGTAATGAAATAAACACTGTCTTAATCTGCTAATGAAAGTGTAAACTGGTAATATTTTTGGAAGGACACTTTGATAGTTTGCATAAAATATTTTAAAAGAATCATTCTTTTCGACCAAGTTCTCCTCCCTATTTTTGAGTGGGGGAGGGAATCGGTTTTGAGGAGAAAGAGATGCCGTTAACTTTATTAGTCAAAAAAACTCATTGAATATTTATATGTAACATGAAAAATTGGAAATTACCCAAATTACCAACAATAACCAGATATTATACCACATTCATCAAATAGGCTATTATATATTTTAAAAGTAATAGTGTGATGAAAGTTTGCAAATTCATTTGAGGTATAGAAAGCAAAATATAAGTCTATAACCCAATTGTGTAAAACACAAATAGTGGTTCCTAATAAATATTTGTATGAAACATAATAATGGAAAGAAAGATAACAGTAGCTCTTTCAGCATCATAGGACTATGCTCCTTTACTTTTTATCTTCATAATTGTCCTATATTTTCCAACTTTCTAAAAAGAGCTTTTATTATCATTATAATAAGAAAAATAAAACAAAAGCTTCATATCTTAGATTTGCTTAAATTCTCTATTACTTTTGAGTTTGCAGAGAAATCCCATTCAACTTATCTTTCTTATTAACCTAATAGTTGATTTGTATCTTACAGAAAGTGAATTTCCATTTTCTGAAAATTGTGTGTAAAGCCATTATCACCCTATATCAGATTCCACAGTTGGAATTTAGACATCATAAAGTTTGTCTTTTAAGGGACAAAAAAATAAAACTGTGTTTCTTGTTGTAATGCCTTAAATGGGTGAGAGGAGATGTAAACTTGAATATTGAAACATTTATCCATCCTCCTCCATTTGGTATTTTGACAAAACTATTAATTTATATTCCCAGAACTCTGTTAGGTTATTAAGTCCTGTCACTAATTTAAGACTATGGAGGTACTTTGTCATTTTTTTTTGTATGGTGTTGATTTGCCATTCCCTGAACACACCATGCACATTCATACCTTCATGCTTTTGTGCACAACTATTTCTTATGCAGGAAATTTCCTTCCCTCTCTTTGCTATCACATGAAACATACATGTCCTTTAGTACACCATCTAAATGTAAATGGCACTTTCTTTGGGACAACTTTCTAGTCGTTCATTTCTTTTTGTCCCTTTCTCATTTTGCGCTGTAATTCAATTAGTATTATTTCTGTAGCAAATGACAGAAAATCTAACCCCGTTTAAAGAAAATAAAAAGCGTTGGGGATTATCATCTTCACAAACAGCTAGAATCAGGGACTAAAATAATCTCATTGGGATCCCATTTTTGGAGTTGCTTACCTTCACAAAGGCTTTACTCTATTGTAGGCCATCTCCTTGCAATGGCCAACTGCAACTTCTGTCTTCTTGGTAGTATCTGAAGAAGGCACAGGATTTATTTTCAGATCAACTTAGCCCTAATGCCCTGAGTCAGTCACTATCGTTAGGTCTAGATTGGCACTATCTAGATCACTGACCCACTCCTGACCCAGTCTCTGTGTTTAGGAGTAAGTGTTCTGATAGGCAAGCTTGGAGAGGCCTGAAGAAAGCAATAATTTGAAGAGTAGAAGTTAGAAAAAGGGAGATTTTCCTTTTCATGGGTGAAGAAATTTTCCTTTAGTGTTAGAGCAGAACTAGGCTTGTAGAAATCTACAAGATTTTCTTGCCCAGATTAGAAATGAATATTTCAGTTTAAAAATTCTTTATAAATAAAACTCTGAAGTAACTTGTAAATGTACATTTCTTCACTCAAACAAAAGAAGAATAATCCAAAATGTTTCTGTAGATTGATTTATCAGTTAAAGACTTTTAAGGCAAAAGGAAAAATATACAACAGGGAAAATAAACATACACAGTATACTTGGTGAAAAACAGAAAGTTTCATACTGTTCTTCAGATATTATATAAGAATTGCTCCATCTTTGCAATGATGGCACTATCCTATGAACCATAAAATTAAATGTATTTATACCTTTCTTCTTCTACAAATATTGTATGACTTACAGTCATAAAAACAGAATATATATGTTGGCAAATGCTGGAGATTTTTTTTTTATCATCAAACTGGAATTCTGTGGATCAATAACTTTGCAAGGCAAGATTTACAATCTCTTCCAAAGAAGGCCATAAATCGACCAGTGGTGCAGTGCTGTAAAGTATATACTGCTATAAGGATGTATGCAAAAGAGTGCAGTCCTAGAAACCTTCCAAAAACAAATACTCCAGGCTACTTAGGTTATAATTAAAAGGTCACTCAACCAATCAACAACGTCAGTGGACCACTAAATCTGCAGGTCTGACACTACTCTCTGCCACATTTTCCATCACACAACTACTGTTAATAATCTGGAAGGTTGCCTGATGCAGTAGCCTCAGGTCTTGTTACTTCTGACTGGTCATAGAGTCAGCCATAGTACCACCTGTTGGACCATCTGCAAATCATAATGGTACTGTTGAGATGTCGGTTGCCATGGTTATTTCCCCCAAATAGAAGCCACACCCAACAAACTAAGCAAATACCTCACAGTAGATCATAGGGCAGAATTTTCTGGGGTTCACAACAGGTTGCTTCTTTTTTAAGGTGAAATGTTCCAATTTTTCAATAATAATAAAGTTCATTCTAGCTATATTATCAAATTAAAATGCCTATTGTAGAATATTTATAAAATAAACAAAACTTTGAATGAAATACCAATCATCCATAATCCTACCATCTAGAGATAATTTTTTAGCCAACGATATGTATTTCCAGCTAGGCATTTTTCTATGTAGATGTATGGAATAATAATAAAGATGATTATGACAACAGCAACAATAACTGCCATTTCCATGAACTCCAAGTAACTCAGGCTCTGTTTTAAGTGCTTTAAATGGATTGTATCAGCAACTCTTGAAACAACCTAAATACAAATTATAGTAATTTCCCTTTTACATAGGAAAAGGTAGCTTAGAGATGGAAAATAAATTATTCAAGGTCAAAGAGCTTTAAAGTTTTGGAGGCCAGGCTCAAACTAAGTCTGTCTGATTCCAAAGCCTGTGAACTTAACCCCTATGTTATGCTACCTGATAATACAACATAGTTAAAATCATGCCCAATAGAGTTTGTTAAAGTGCACATTTTGATAGCTTTAGTACATTCACAGATTTGTGCAACTATCACCACTGTCTAATTACAAAATATTTTCATCGCCCCCAAAAGAAACCTCATACTCATTAATAGCAGTCGTTCCTCATTTCCACCAGGGCCTGGCTATTGGTAATCTAAAGCATATCTTTATGGAATTGTATATGATGGACATTTCATATAAATGAATTATACAATAAGTGGCATTCTGTGCCTGACTTTCACTTTACATTATGTTTTCAAGGTTCATCTATGTTGTACCATGCCTCAATATTACATTGCTTTTTTTTTTTCAATTTTTTATTGTGGTAAAATGTACTTAAAAATGTACCATTTAAATTATTTTAGAGTGTAAAATTCAGTGGCATTTTATATAGTCATGATATGCTATCATCACCACTATGTAGTTCTAAAATATTTTCATCACCCCAAAAGGAAACTCATTAAGACACTCTCCATTCCTCTGTCCCCAGCTGCTAGCACCCACTAATCTGTTTTCTTTCTCTATGAACTTGCCTATTCTGTATATTTCAAATAAACAGAGTAATGTAATATGTGGTCATTTGTGTCTGGCTTCATTTACTTAGCATAATGTTTCAAGGTTCATCCATGTTTGTATGTAACATGTATCAATACTTCATTCCCTTCTATAGCTGAATATTACCTCCTTGATTAAATGTATTCCTAAATATTATTTTTGATGCTACTGTAGATTGTTTTCTCTTTTTTTTTTACAAGTCCTTGATGGACATAACCTTTTATTTTTTATTATTGTGGTAAAAACCTATAACATGAGATCTAACTTCAACGAAGGTACAGTATAGTATTGTTAACTATAAGCACAATGTTGTGCAGCAAATAACTAGAACTCTTTCATCTTTCATGGCTGAAATTCTATACCCATTGAAAAGCATTCCCCATTGCCCCCTCTTTCCAGCCCTTGACAACCACCATTCTACTTCCTGTTTCAATTAGTCTGACTACTTTAAATACCTCATGTAAATGGAATCACACAGTATTTGTCCTTCTGTGACTGGATTATTTAACTTAGCATGATGTCGTCAAGGTTCATCCATGTTGTAGCATGTGACTGCATGTCCTTTTTAATAGCTGAATAATAATAGTCTATTTTATATCTACACCACATTTTCTTTTTCCATTCTTCCCTCGGTGGGCACTTAGCTAGTTTCTATGTTGTTATGGACTGAATTTTTGTGCCCCACCACCACCAAATTCATATGTTGAAATCCTGTGCCCCAAAGTGATGGTATTAGGAGGAAGGGTCTTTGGGAAGTAATTAGGATTAGATTAGGTCATGAGGGTAAATGTAGCCTTGCTTGCTTCTTTTCTCTGTTTTCTGCCATGTGAGGATACAAGGAAGAGTCAGCAATCTATTATCTGGAAGAGGCTCTCACCAGAAGTCAACTATGCTGGCATGCTGACGATCTCAGAACTCTAGCCTCCAGGACTGTGAGAAATAAATTTCTGTGGTTTATAAGAAACCCAGTTTAAGGTATTTTGTTAGAGCAGCCTGAGCTTACTAAGGTACACTTCTTGGCTATTGTGAATAAAGCTGTAATGAACGTGGAAATGCAAATATCTCTTTGAAATCCTGATTTAAATTATTTTGGATAAATACTCAGAAGTGAGATTACTGGGTCATATGGTAGTCCTTTTTTTTTTTTTTTCAGGATTTGTCGATTTCGTTTATATTTTCAAAAAGCTAACTCTTTTTTGTGCTGATTCTTTTCTATTTAAAAAAAATTCTCTATTTGCTTTATTTCTGCTATAATCTCTATTATATTTTTTCTTCTGCTAAATTTGGTAATAGTTTGTTCTTCTTCTATTTGGTGTAAGTTTAGGTTGCTTATTTGCTATCTTTTTTCTTTTATAATGTAGGCATTTACTGCTATAAACTTCCTTCTTATAAGATGCCTATTGTGTAATCCATAAGTTTAATTATATTGGGTTTTGTTTTCATTTGTCTCAAGATAGTTTTTAAATTCCTTTTTGATTTCTGCTTTGACCTAATTGTTGTTGAAGGGTGTGTTTTTTACCTTTGATGTTTTTATGAATTTCCCCACTTTCTTACTGTTTTTGATTTCTAGTTTCATTCCATTGTGGTTGGAAAAAATATTTGGAATTATTTTGATCATCTTAAACTTGTTAAGACTTGTTTTGTGACCTAATATGTAGTTTATCCTGGAAATTATTCTGTACGCACTTGAGAAAAATGTGTATTCTGCTATTGAGTGGAAAGCTCTGAATATGTCTGTTAAGTCCATTTGTTTTGTAGGGTTGTTCAAGTCTGCTGTTTCTTTATTAATTTTCTGTCTGGAAGTTCTATACATTGCTGAAAGTGGGGCATTGAAGCCTCCTACTATTAAATTAGTGTCAATTTTTTCCTTTGGATCTGTTAATATTTGTTTTATATATTTAGGTGTTCTGATGTCGGATGCATATATAATTGTAATTGTTATATCTTTCTCTCAATTTGATTCTTGATCATTATATAATTACCTTCTTTGTTTCCAGAGACAGTTTTTGACTTATACTCTATTTTGTCCATTGTAAGTATAGCCACCCTCTCTGGGCATGCCACTCTCCCAGCATGCAGATGTGTTCATGAGCCAGGAATAGCTCTGAACCCCTTCACTAAGGGTTTTTTGGAGACTTCATTATTCAGGCGTGATTTATTCAATTACGGGCCATTGGTGATTAGTTGAATCTCCAGCGTGTCTCTCCTCTCTGAAGGTTACTGAGTGGGACTGAAAATTTCAACACTCTAATCACATGGTTGATTCCCCTGGCAACCAGTCCTCCATCTTTAGGGGCTTTCCAAAAGTCACCTCATTAATATAAACTCAGCTATGGTTGAAAAGTATTGGCTATGAATACCTAAAGATGCTTCTTTCACCTAAATCACTGATGTTCTGAAGCGATTTTAGGAACTGGGTACAAAAACTAAATACCAGACCTCAACATAATGAAGGTTATATATGACAAACCCACAGCTAACAACATACTCAATGGTGAAAAGCTGACAGCATTTCCTCTAAGATCAGGAACAAGACAAGGATGCCCACTCTCACCACCTTTATTCAACATAGTATTGGAAGTCCTAGCCACAGCAATTGGAGAAGAAAAAAAATAAAAGTAATCCAAATTGAAAAGGATGAAGTAAAACTGTCACTGTTTGCAGATGACATGAAACTATACATAGAAAATACTAAAGATGTCACCAGAACACTACTAGAGCTCATCAATGAATTTGGTAAGGTTGCAGGATACAAAATTAATATACAGAAATCTGTTGCATTTCTACACACTAACGACAAAGTATCAGAAAGAGAAATTAAGAAAACAATCCCATTTACCATCACATCAAAAAGAATAAAATACTTAGGACGTAAACCTACCTAGGGAAGCAAAAGACCTGTACTCCAAAAACTATAAGACACTGATGAAAGAAATTGAAGATGACACAAAGAGATGGAAAGATATACTGTGTTCTTAGACTGGAAGAATCAATATTGTTAAAATGTCCATATTACCCAAGGCAATCTAGAGATTCACTGCAATCCCTATCAAAATACCAATGGCATTTTTCACAGAACTAGAACAAATAATTTTAACATTTGCATGGAAACAAAAAGAACCACAAATAGCCAAAACAATCTTGAGAAAGAAGAACAGAGCTGGAGGAATCATGTTCCCTGACGTCAGACAATACTACAAAGCTTTAGTAATTAAGATAATATGATACTGGCACAAAAACAGACACATAGATCAATGGACAATTAATCTATGACAAAGAAGGCAAGAATATAAAATGGAGAAAAGACAGTCTCTTCAATAAATGGTGCTGGGAAAACTGGACAGCTACATGTAAAAGAATGGTCCCATCTCCTAAAGTAAAGGAAACAAAAGCAAAAGAAAAAAAAAATGGGACCTAATTAAACTTAAAAGCTTTTTCACAGCAAAGGAAACCACCAACAAAATGAAAAGACAACCTACTGAATGAGAGAAAATCTTTGCAAATGATATGACTGATAAGGACTACAGCTGTTTGTAACATATACAAACAGCTCATACAAATCAACATCAAAAAAACAAACAACTGGATTAAAAAATGGGCAGAAGGACTGAATAGACATTTTTCCAAAGAGGAAATGCAGATGGCCAACTAGCACATGAAAAGATGCTCAACATAGCTAATCACCAGGGAAATGCAAATCAAAACCACAATGAGATATCACTTCTCACTTGTCAGAATGGCTAGCATCAAAAAGAACAGAAATGACAAATGTTAACAGGGATGTGGAGAAAAGGGAACCTTAGGACACTCTTGGTGGGAATGTAAATTGGTACAGTTACTGTGGAAAACAGTATGGAGGTTTCTCAAAAAACTAAAAATAGAAATACCATAAGACGCAGCAATTCCACTCCTGGGTATATATCTGAAAAACACGAAACACTAATATGAAAAGGTACATACTCCAATGTGCATAGAGGCATTATTTACAACAGCCAAGGTACTGAAACAACCTAAGTGTCCATCAACTGATAAATGGATAAACAAGATGTGGTATCAATCAAGTCCAGGAAACACAGAGAGCCCCATACAGGATAAATCCAAGGAGAAACACGCCAAGACACATATTAATCAAACTACCAAAAATTAAATGCAAAGAAAAAATATTAAAAGCAGCCAGGGGGAAAAAAAACAAATAAAATACAAGGGAATCCCCATAAGGTTAATAGCTGATCTTTCAGCAGAAACTCTGCAAGCCAGAAGGGAGTGGCAGGGCATATTTAAAGTGATGAAAGGGAAAAACCTACAACCAAGATTACACTACCCAGAAAGGATCATTCAGATGTGATGGAGAAATTAAAACCTTTACAGACAAGCAAAAGTTAAGAGAATTAAGCACCACCAAACCAGCTCTACAACATATGCTAAAGAAACTTCTCTAGTCAGGAAACACAAGAGAAGGAAAAGATCGACAATAACAAACCCAAAACAATTAAGAAAATGGTAATAGGAACATATATATCGATAATTACTTTAAATGTAAATGGATTAAATGCCCCAACCAAAAGACATAGGCTGGCTGAATGGATATAAAAACAAGACCCATATATATGCTGTCTACAAGAGACCCACCTCAGACCTAGGGACACATACAGACTGAAAGTGACGGGATGGAAAAAGATACTCCATGCAAATAGAAATCAAAAGAAAGCTGGAGTAGCAATTCTCATATCAGACAAAATAGACTTTAAAATAAAGACTATTACAAGAGACAAAGAAAGACACTATATAATGATCAAGGGATCAATCCAAGAAGAAGATATAATAACTGTAAATATTTATGCACCCAGCATAGGAGCACCTCAATACATAAGGCAAATGCTAACAGCCATAAAAGGGGAAATCAACAGTAACACAATAATAGCAGGGGACTTTAACACCCCACTTTCACCAATGGACAGATCATCCAAAATGAAAATAAATAAAGAAACACAAGCTTCAAATGATACATTAAACAAAATGGACCTAATTGATATTTATAGGACATTCCATACAAAAACAACAGAATACACTTTCTTCTCAAGTGTTCATGAAACATTCTCCAGGATAGATCATATCTTGGGTCACAAATCAAGCCTTGGTAAATTTAAGAAAATTGAAATTGTATCAGGTACCTTTTGCGACCACAATGCTATGAGACTAGATATCAATTACAGGAAAGAATCTGAAAAAAATACAAACACATGGAGGCTAAACAATACACTACTAAAAAACCAAGAGATCATTGAAGAAATCAAAGAGGAAACCAAAAACTACCTAGAATCAAATGACAAGTGAAAACATGACGACCCAAAACCTATGGGATGCAGCACAAGCAGTTCTAAGAAGGAAGTTTTATAGCAATACAATCCTACCTCAAGAAACAAGAAACATCTCAAATAACAACCTAACCTTACAGCCAAAGCAATTAGAGAAAGAAGAACTAAAAAACCCCAAAGTAAGCAAAAGGAAAGGAATCATAAAGGTCAGATCAGAAATAAATGAAAAAGAACTGGCGGAAACAATAGCAAAGATCAATAAAACTAAAAGTTGGTTCTTTGAGAAGATAAACAAAAGTGATAAAGCATTAGCCAGACTCATCAAGAAAAAAAGGGAGAAGACGCAAATCCGTAGAATTAGAAATGAAAAAGAAGTAAGAACTGACACTGCAGAAACACAAAGGATAATGAGAGATTACTACAGCAACTATATGCCAATAAAATGGACAACCTGGAAGAAATGGACAAATTCTTAGAAAAGCAAAACTTTCTGAGACTGAACCAGGAAGAAATAGAAAATAAAAACAGACCAATCACAAACACTGAATTTGAGACTGTGATTAAAAATCTTCCAACAAACAAAAGCTCAGGACCAAATGGCTTCACAGGCGAATTATTTCAAACATTTAGAGAAGAGCTAACACCTATCCTTCTCAAACTCTTCCAAAATATAGCAGAGGGAGGAACACTCCCAAACTCATTCTACAAGGCCACCATCACCCTGATACCAAAACCAGACAAAGATGTCACAAAGAAAGAAAACTACAGGCCAATATCACGGATGAATATAGATGCAAAAATCCTCAACAAATTACTAGCAAACAGAATCCAACAGCATATTAAAAGGATCATACACCACGATCAAATGGGGTATATCTGAGGAATGCAAGGATTCTTCAATATATGCAAATCAATCAATGTGATAAACAATATTAACAAACTGAAGGAGAAAAACCATATGATCATCTCAACAGATGTAGAAAAAGCTTTCAACAAAATTCAACACCCATTTATGATAAAAACCCTCCAGAAAGTAGGCATAGAGGGAACTTATGTCAACATAATAAAGGCCATATATGATAAACCCACAGCCAACATCGTTCTCAATGGTGAAAAACTGAAACCATTTACTCTAAGATCAGGGAAAAGACAAGGTTGTTTACTCTCACCAGTATTATTCAACATAATTTTGGAAGTTTTAGCCACAGCAATCAGAGAAGAACAAGAAATAAAAGGAATCCAAATTGGAAAAGAAGAAGTAAAGCTGTCACTGTTTGCAGATGACATGATAGTATATATACAGAATCTTAAAGATGCTACCAGAAAACTACTAGAGCTAATCAATGAATTTGGTTAAGTAGCATGACACAAAATTAATGCACAGATATCTCTTGCATTCCTATACACTAATGATGAAAAATCTGAAAGGGAAATTAAGGAAACACTTCCATTTACCATTGCAACAAAGAGAATAAAACACCTAGGAATAAACCTACTTAAGGAGACAAAAGACCTGTATGCAGAGAACTATAAGACACTGATGAAAGAAATTAATGATGATACAAACAGATGGAGAGATATACCATGTTCTTGGAGTGGAAGAATCAACATTGTGAAAATGAGTATACTACCCAGAACAACTTACAGATTGAATGCAATCCCTATCAAACTACCAATGGCATTTTTCATAGAACTATGAAAAAAAATTTCACCATTTGTATGGAAACACAAAAGACCCCAAATAGCCAAAGCAATCATGAGAAAGAAAAACGGAGCTGGAGGAATCAGGCTCCCAGACTTCCGACCGTACTCCAAAGCTACAGTAGTCGAGAGAGTATGAAAATGGCACAAAAACAGAAATATAGACCAATGGAACAGGATAGAAAGCCCAAACATAAACCCATGCATATATGGTCACCTTATATTTGATAAAGGAGGGAAGAATGTACCATGGAGAAATGACAGCCTCTTCAATAAGTGGTGCTGGGAAAACTGGACAGCTACATGTAAAAGAATGAAATTAGAATACTCCCTAACACCATACACAAAAATAAGCTCAAAATTGCTTAAAAACCTAAATGTAAGGCCAGAAACTATCAAACTCTTAGAGGAAAACATAGGAAGAACCCTCTATGACATAAATCACAGCAAGATCCTTTTTGACCCACCTCCTAGAGAAATGGAAATAAAAACAAAGATAAACAAATGGGACCTAATGAAAGTTAAAAGCTTTTGCACAGCAAAGGAAAACATAAAGAAGACAAAAAGATGACCCTCAGAATGGGAGCAAATACTTGCAAATGAAGCAACTGACAAAGGATTAAGCTCGAATATATACAAGCAGCCCATGCAGCTCCCTATCAAAAAAACAAACAACCCAATCCAAAAAGAAGACCTAAATAGACATTTCTCCAAAGAAGATATACAGATGGCCAACAAACATATGAAAGGATGCTCAACATCACTAATCATTAGAAAAATGCAAATCAAAACTACAGTGAAGTATCACCTCACACCAGTCAGAATGGCCATCATCAAAAAATCTAGAAACAGTAAATGCTGGAGAGGGTGTGGAGAAAGGGGAATCCTCTTGCACTGTTGGTGGGAATGTAAATTGATACAGCCACTATGGAGAACAGTATGGAGGTTCCTTTAAAAATTAAAAATAGAACTACCATATGACCCAGCAATCCCACTACTGGGCATATACCCTGAGAAAACCATAATTCAAAAAGAGTCATGAACCACAATGTTCATTGCAGTTCTATTTACAATAGCCAGGACATGGCAGCAACCTAAGTGTCCATCGACAGATGAATGGATAAAGAAGATGTGGCACATATATACAATGGATTTTTACTCAGCCATAAAAATAAATGAAATTGAGTTATTTGTAGTGAGGTGGATGGACCTAGAGTCTGTCATACAGTGAAATAAGTCAGAAAGAGAAAAACAAGTACTGTATGCTAACACATATATATATGGAATTTAAAAAAAAAAAAACAAAAATGGTTCTGAAGAACTTAGGGGCAGGACCGGAATAAAGACACAGATGTAGAGAATGGACTTGAGGACTGGGGGAGGGAGACTTGAGGACTGGGGGAGGGCGAAGGGTAAGCTGGGACGAAGTGAGAGAGTGGCAATGGACATATATACACTACCAAATTTAAAATAGATAGCTAGTGGGAAGCAGCCGCATAGCACAGAGAGATCAGCTCTGTGCTTTGTGACCACCTAGAGGGGTGGGAATAGGGAGGGTGGGAGGGAGACGTAAGAGTGAGGGGATATGGTGATATATGTATACGTATAGCTGATTCACTTTGTTATAAAGTAGAAACTAACACACCATTGTAAAGCAATTATACCCCAATGTTAAAAAAAAATAGATGTGGTACAATATATATACAATGTAATACTACTCAGCCATAAAAAAGAATCAAATTTTGGCATTTTCAGCAACATGGATGGACTTGGAGGGCATTATGCTAAGTGGAGTAAGTCAGAGAAAGACAAATTCTGTATGATGCTACTTATTTGTGGAATCTGAAAAATACAACAAACTAGTGAATATAACAACAAAAAAAGCAGACACAGATATAGAGAACAAACTACTGGCTACCAATGGGGAGGGGCAGGGAGGGCCAATATAGAAGTGGGGAAGTGGGAAGTACAATCTACTGGGTGTAAGATAGGCTCAAGGATGTATTGTACAACATGGGGGAATATAGCCAATATTTTGTAATATTTGTAAATGAAAAGTAACCTTTAGAAAATGTACACAAATTTAAAAATAAAATTTTAAAACATATTTTAAATTCCCACTAAATATTAGAATGAAAGATGCTCTTATTCCTCTTATCACTTAGGAAATTACAAGGAGGCTACAATCTTTATTATATCCTACCCCTAAATAAGCCTGATGCATCACACAAGAGGACATTGTACTATATAACCAAAATACAACTACCATACCAGTAAAAATCCACACTGATGAATTGTGGATTATTTTAAATATAAAGTAATGGACTTTGAATTCCTTTTACCATTTGAGATGTAGAAAACTGGGAGTGTTGCTCCCAAACTAACAGTAAGAAAAAGCCAGATAAACTAGAAAATCTTAACTTTTCTTGACCTTATCAGAAATCTGAAATTTCAGGCCAAAAAAACAGCCTAAATCTCAAGAAAGGATAAGCCTCTCCAAAGAGAAATGAAATGCGTACATAGGCTTGCCTGTGGCAGAGCTCAAGAGGAGGACGTGGCTGCCACACAAGCTGGTAAGTAGCTATAAGCTAAAATCTTAACAAGTTGTTACGAAAAAAAGTGGAGGCTGGTAAATCAGTCTGTGATAGCTAGGGGGCCAAGACACAGAGGTAGTTTGCACTCAAAGGCATTTTTCATGGGTGTCTGCCAATTGCTCATGAGAAAGATTGGGGCAGGATAAGAGAACATAAAAAGTCCTGCTTTCTGGTACAGGTGCACAGTAGGTGATCCTTTGCCACATAGTGTCAGTCCTATTAGATTAAGCTATTAGAGGTTAATATGAGGTTAGATTGACCTCTCAAAAGAAGGCAAAGATTTAAGCTACAGGGGAGAGAAACAGCAAACCCTGTTGCCCCTAAACATAGGCAAAAACACATTCTGGCTCATGGGGTTGGTTTTACTATTTTCTCTACTTTTTATTCTCTTTGAATTTTTCTGTAACAAAAAATTAAATTATATTAGTTTGCCATGACTTCTTCGTGAACCTTTTTATGGTTAGTGGTGATCATCACATTCTTTTATATTTTAATGTTTATAAACCATATTTAGCTATTTTACAACTTTATTTTCTCTGGGAATATGTTTCAAACAAGTAAGTCTTTAAATATCAATATCTATCTTTTCCCATTTTAGTGAATTAGTGGATCTGAGCTGTCTCTGACTTCTGTTTTCCAGGATTTCTCCAAGATTATTGATCCTGACCTTGTAATCACATCTAAGCATGATAGTAATAGTTTCTTCCTCAAAGCAGCACACTCAGGTTAAGTTTAAAGGAGATGGATGTTGTCCAGAGTTGAAAATCCCACAGATTCAGGGACATTTTCAAAGCCTCTGGCAAAAATTTTGTTTGTACTATTTTAACAAGCAATATTTATTTATGTTTAAACAACTTTAGTGAAGGGAAAATTGGGTGTCACTGAATAATAACTGCATTACAGATATGTTTTCAAAGGATTCTTGGTTTTTTATTCAGTGATCAAATTAAATATCAGACTTATGATTGGATCCAAAACCTTTAAAACCACATGGTTTCTCCCAGACTAATAAATTATGTAAACTATCCTACACACAAATGTTTTATTATACACAAGAGTCAATATATATTCCTTAATGTGACTTTTGGTGAGAGAAAACTGGTAGTTTGTTCATAGATGGTTTCTCCTCAAAGGTGATTACTACCTACTTTCAGGTGAAAAGTTGCTAGATGAGCACGCATAATCTGTTTTCAACCAGACTGGCTACAACATTTCATTTTTGAAGCATTCTCTGCAGGGGTCCCCCAAATCTTTCTGAATAAGTTCTATTTTCTTTTTCTTTGTCGGCATTTTACTTCATTAGCTAAAATGATAATATCTCCCTAAAGTATGGGTAATTACAATTGGTGTCATTTCATTGAAGATTTGTTTCCTATTTTGTATCTGGAAGCATTATTCTGAATACATTTTTTCACATCGATATTGTCCCTTCCAGAATCTCAAGACATTTTTCACTTTGCACATTTCCATACTAAAAAGTTCAATTATGAGAATCAAAAATTGTGTTATTACCTTTTGGAATAGCAAACTCTTCCACCTCAACACTTTTTAAGAATCATTCCTGTATATTCTTTTTGTTTCACTCAAGCTGCAATAGATGTGAGATGTAAATACATATGTAAAATCTGTGTCTATCTTTTGATAGATTACTCTTTAGAAAAAGTACATGCTCAAAAATCATGTGGTACATTGGAACTTTATGATTTACTAGATGTTTCTTTATATATCTAGATTTAGTTTCAGTCAGAATTGAGAAATGTGTCATACTGTGGCAATTATGATCCTTGACAAGAAAATCTACAGCAAATAACATTAAGACGTCTGTTAATGAGTATCTCACGTGCAAGCGCTCTTACATTGGTTATAGGATCCTGTTAAGTTTGATGCATGTTTGCTACCCTAAAATACATTTTCCACCATGCATGAGAGTTATCCAGGCCATTATTTCACATGCATTCTTTAATTATTCACTGTATGTCAGTATTATTTTAATGTTAGGGAAACATTTTTTTTTAAGTAATACATTGGAGTCCATGTAATCCGAAAGTCATGGTTTTCTGCAATATGCTTTACCAAACTACTTACTGTTTTCATTTTTTGTTTCACATATTTAGGAAAACTGTCACCTACATTAGTTAAAAGAATAAAGATTGAAAGTGGCTCTGACACTGTTCTCCTCTATGGGGAGATCTTTTTTTTTCTTTCAATTTCATCCACTGACAGTGTCTTAATTGTGGGTCTAGGCATTATGCGAGGGTCTCATCAGACCTCCCCCCATCTCCTCTTAAACCTATCCCATTAAAACCCAGTCTCTAGGCAAATGTCCTTCATACACCCTCAGGGCAAACACCTGCTCTAGAGTTTGACTACCTCTATGTAATAGAACTATCTTGCCATGTGTAGCCCTCTTAAACTTAGCCATGCTTTTTAATAAAAAGAAACTATCCACAAACACACATACAGAGAGAGAGAAATTTTTTTTTAAGTATTCTATACTAGCAAGGATTTCTCTGCACATCCATCCTATATAGATGGAAATGAAAATTATTATTATTATTATTTTTTTTTGCGGTACGCGGGCCTCTCACTGTTGTGGCCTTTCCCGTTGCGGAGCACAGGCTCCGGACGCGCAGGCTCAGCAGCCATGGCTCACGGGCCCAGCCGCTCCGCGGCATGTGGGATCCTCCCGGACCGGGGCACGAATCCGTGTCCCCTGCATCAGCAGGCAGACTCTCAACCACTGCGCCACCAGGGAAGCCCCGAAAATTATTTTTGAATTCAAAAAATCCTATGTCCATGATACATATGATCAACATTTTGAATTAGCAGTGACAATGGATATACGGCGGGCATGTGTTGTGCTCTCATACTGAGCAATATCACTACGATATTATTAACACTGGTGTTTAAGCATATTTTCAGATGTTTAAATAAACAGCTGAAGATATAAGTATCAAAATATTTTATATATCTGTTTTCTGTTAAATCTCCCATATCAATTGAAAATGGTGCATGCAATTATATCATAAGGAAGACTGTGCAAAATGAACTGGAGGAAAAACATAGTCAAGTGTCTTTGGTAGTAAATAAACAGCATTTATAAATTTAGCTTCCTAGTCATTGAAACATTAGGAAACAAGCTCATGCATATGTCTTTGCATAATACCTTGTGTAATACTATTTTGTAACTATCCAAGTCACTATTTTCTGTTTGACAACTAGGGTACTTGCTTAAAGGGTTGACTTCCAGAGCCATGATATTGTGTGACATAGAATGTCTGCAGTGGTCAATGGCAGAGTAGCATTCATTAGATGTAGAAATTAGTGGATGAAAAAGACAAAAGACCTATGCTTGAGCAAGTTCTTTAATCACTCTTATATTATATAGCTATAGTTTCCACAAGGAAAAAGACAATTATTAGCAAAGCATTCACTATTGAAAAACAGCTATAGTCTGTTATGGTGAGGAAATGTATTTTTCAAGATATATTCTTCATAAAAATATTTGAAGTTTTGTAAAGTATTTATAAACTCTATTTGTTGAAAATGCATAAATGAGGAAGTATAATGAGGGACTTTATCCTTGCCCATTTTATTGAAGTATAATGTATACCTCATGCATAAATATACATACATAAAAGTACATGTAATATAAGCATACCTTTTGCTTAATTTTCACAAACTGAACACAATTATGTAAGCAGCACCCAGATTAAAGAAACAGAAAATTACTAACATCACAAAATGACCAATTCCCTTCTAGTCACCAACCTCCTAGAGTAACCACTAATTTGACTTTTAATAGAACAGGTTAGTATTGCCTATTTGGTACTTTACATAAAATGAATCATACAGTATGAATTCTTTTTTTGGTGTGGATTATTTTCTTCAACATTATGAATTTGAGACATCTATCCGTATTATTCAGTTTAGTTGTACATTGCTCATTTTCTTTGCTATATAGCATTCCATTGTGTAAAAATACCACAATTTATCCATTCTACCATTTATGAACATTTGGCTAGTTTCCAGTTTGGGGGTTCTTGTGAATAATGCTGCTATAAACATCCCAGTACATGACTTCTGGTGAGCAAATACACACATCTCTTCTGGGTATACAGTTGGAATGAAATTGTTGGGAAATGGGACTTATATATGTTCTACTTTAGTAGATCATGTCAAACAGATTTCCGAATTGGTGGTAGCAATCTCCACTCCCACCACCTGCAGTTTATCAGGGTTTCAGTTGTTCTACATCATTATCATAACTTGGTATTTTTAATCTTTTCTATTTTAATGCCTATTTACATTCACATTTAGATTTGCAATCCATCTGGACTTGATATTTGAATATGGTATGAGGTATGATTGAGATGCATTGAATATTTTATGGATTTCTAATAGAACAAACCATTTACTGAAAAGACCATTTTCCCCCATTGAGCAAATTGTCACCTTTGTCATAGTATATATATTTGCCTATATAGTATGTATGTATGTATGTGACATAGCGTGTATGTTTGTCTCTTACTGAACTCTCTATTCTGTTCCATTGTTCATTTTGTCTATCATTAGACTAATACTAATTACTATAGTCTTGATTTCTGGTCTTTGTCCCCTTTTTTCCCTTGCTATTTAGTGATCCTTTGAAAATTTCAGAAATATGTTCTTCAATAAATGAAAATGGAGATTGCCCATAATTATAATTTTTAAAGGGGTCTTAATTAAGGATTACTCATAAGTATTGTGCCAAAAACTAACCTGCTTCCTTTCAACCCCACAATCACCCTACTATACTCAGTTATATGGTGTAAGAGCTATGATTCTGCAGTATATATTTATTCTTTGCCAGCTGATTCATTGTTAAATTCAAAGAATGGGGTTGGAGGCTGACAAGTAACTAGAGAGAGACTGGAAAGCACGAAAAGTGTAAAGGGGACTTGAACATTCCTGTTTTGCTTGCTGTTTAATACAGCAAGTATTAAATATTTAATACAGCATAGTGAGGAATAGCACCTCACTATGACAGCAGTTATTCCTTCTAGTTTCCAACTACTTTTTGGCACTTCCAGATCTTACTTCTCACTATTTCTTCTCAAAGACATCAATCAGCTCTAGCTAAGTAGCAGCTGCTCATCAGAGCTCCAAAACCCGTACTGAGAGTCCTTTCTCCAAGCTTCTAGATTCTAATAACCTAGTCTCTTTCCTTCTTTCTTAGGAATGTAGCTACTTCCTATATTTATTACATTTGTGTTATCTCAATGTTACTTTTTTGCCTATTAAGTCCTCCAATACTTGTGTAATCAACCCCCTATATTAAATTATAATTGTTGAAATCCTTAGTGTGGTTTCTGTTTTCCTGACAGGACTCTAATACAAGTATAGGTATTCCATGATATAAGACATATTGGTGGCTGGACTATCATTTTTCAAGTTTAGCTATCTTAGGTTAAATCTTTATTGTCCATCTCCACAATATTATAAATTATATTCTAATACTGAAAATAAAATGGCATACTATGGAATATAAAAATTAATTATTAATATAATTTAAATAAACCCCAAACATGCAGAAAATATTAAAGAATGTTGCTTTAGATAATCCTTTTGGAGAAAAGACAGTTTGCATAGTAAATGTCATTTAATTGGCTGTGTTACCAAATGTCTGATCCTGATATTATATATCAACATAGTTATCATGTTTCATTTTTTGGGGGTAAGATGGTAGGAAGCAAAAATCAAGCAGAATGTCAGGATTTACCTACATTGTTGAATAATAACTTAAAGAAACTGACTTTAATCATATGTGGACTTGAAGATCAACTTTTAGGTATGAATGGAAAAGCAGCAATATGTCAGTCTTAAGATCTTCAATCAAATACACACCTAAAGTTTCATCATTAGAAATGCATTCTCCTTTTCTAAGGTGTTGCCCCTGTTCAAAGACAGATGACCTTGTGATGACAAAATAGTATAGTGAACATGAATAGTTATTTAATCTCACTGGACTCAGTTTCCTCATCAGTAAGACAAGGATAATTGGTACTTATAAAGCTGTTTTGAGGATTAAATTGGAAAATTTAAAACAAAGTGCTCTGTACAGTAGTTTACATATATGAAACACTCATTAAATCTCAGATATTATGATAGCTATGACTTTCAGGCATTAACTCCTTAATTATAAGATCTGACTCCAAGTTCAAAATTACCAGGTCAGATATTCTGATCATCATAGCACAAGCCAGTGATGGGACCTTACAGATGGCATGGCACTGTTCAAACTTCTTCAAACCGCTCCTGTGGGTGAGTGGGGAAGTTCTCAGAGAGGATAGGATGACTGTTTGGATGAGGCTGGATAGATTAATAGTGACCTATTGATGAAGCATCATGTTGGTTAAGTCTGTATTTTTCCTGTAGGTAATGAAGAGCTTTTGACAAATTTAAATCAGTGTATATGACCAAATTCGACACTTTAGAAATATCACTCTGATGGTTCTATGAATGATACCATAACAAGGTTTGAGAATAGGGCCTGACTATTACATAATTTGTAGGAATCTATGGTAAAATTGAAATTGCATGATAGACTGAACCAATAAGTTATGCTTAGGGCTTATTCATAACAAAACTGGCAAGTAGAAAGTGCTAAATAAAATTCTTTAATAAATTTTATATTTTTTATTATTTTCAGAGCTTTATGCCATTTGTAATTCCAATTAACATGTTATGCCACAGTCTAGGAGTTATGTAAAAAAGTTTTTTGGATACTCTAAACTCATTTCCATTTCCCTAAACCTTGCCATTTTGTGTCCTAGGCCCCTTATCAATTATAGTACAATAAATTCTAAAAGATATTTTCACATCACTATAGTTCAAATAATAATTTTTAAAACTAAATTGAGGCACTAAAAATATCTTATAAATTTTAAATTTAAAAGTATTGTATTACATAAAATATTTTTTAAACTAAATGCTTCTTTTATAGCACAATTTTTAAAACTTGAAAATATATTATGGTATATGTGGCAAAGATTTATTCACTGGAGTGCTATATAGCTTGCTTACCTTGGCAAGTTATTTAACTTTTCTGATTTTAATTTTCCTCAACTATAAAATGAGGGAAATGAACACTTTATTATATAATCATAGCAAATAGCCATAATCAAACTATGTGACTTGGGGTAATATTTTAATCATCTCTGTATCCCAAATATCAAACTATGTGGAACATAATCATACACAGATGAAAAGGCAACTTACTGAATGAGAAAAGATACCTGCAAATGATATTTTGACATGGGGTTAATATCCAAAATATATAGATAACTCAAATAACTTAATATCAAAAAAATAAACAATCCAATTAAAAAATGAGCAGAGGACCTGAATAGGAATTTTTCCAAAGAAGACATACAGATGGCCAACAGACACATGAAAAATGCTCTACATCACTAACCATCAGGGAAATGCAGCTCAAAAACACAAGAGATATCACCTCACACCTGTCAGAATGGCTACCATCAAAAATGGAAAAAATAACAAGTGTTGGTGAGGATGTAGAGAAAAGGGAACACTAGCACACTGTTGATGGAAAGGTAGATTGGTGCAGCCACTATGGAAAACAGTGTGGAAGTTCCTCAGAAAATTAAAACTACCATCCAATCCAGCAACTCCACTCCTGGATATTTATCCAAAGAAAATGAAAACCCTAATTAGAAAAGATATATGCACCCCAGTGTTCATAGCAGCATTATTTACAATTGTCAAGATATGGATGCAACCTAAGTGTCCATCAACAGATGAATGGGTAATTAAGATATTATATATATATATAATATGTAGGTATGTTTGTATATATACAAGCATACATACATACAATGGAATATTACCTGATCATGAAAAAGATTAAAATCTTGCTATCCTTCAACATGGATGGACCTGGAGGGTATTATGCTTAGTGAAATAAGTCAGACAAAGACAAATACTGTATGTTTTCACTTGTATGTGGAATCTAAAAAACAAAACAGCCAATATAACAAAACAGAAACAGACTCACAAAGAACAAGCTAGTGGTTGCCAGAGGGAAGAGGGGTGAGGGAAGGAGCAAAATATGTAAAGGGGATTATGAGGTAAAAACTATCAGTTAAAATAAGTCACTGGATATAATATACAGCACATATAAGAAATATAGTCAATAATAGCAATGTATTGAGAGATTATAGAGTATGGATAACTGAAATAAATGACAGCAAAGTCATAAGAAATGAGAAAGAAGAATTAGGAAAACTCTTTTATGAGGTAGCTGCAATACCATGGGATGGTATAGTGTTATTTGAAAGTGGACATAGATTAGTTATAAAAGTATATTGTAAATTTTATGGAAAACACTAACTTAGTTTTAGTAAGAGAAGTGTTCTCTTACTAAATTCATATGCTAAGAGAGGAAAACCCTAAAAATAATAAAAACCAAACTATAAAAATGTTCAATTAAAACCACAGAAGGCAGAAAAAAGAGGGGTGAAAAAAAATGAAGAACAATGCAATGGATAGAAAACATATAAGTATGGTTGATATTCATCCAACTATATTAATAATAATTTTAACTGTGAATGGTCTAAATACAAAAAAAAAAAAGATTATGGGAGTTCATTAAAAAACAACATCTAACTATATGCTGTCTATAAGAAATCTACTTTAAATATAAAAACACATATAGGTTAAAAGTAAAGAGATGAATGAAAATATACCTCTTTAATGCTAATCAAAAGAAACTGGAGTAGCTATTAATAATTTCAGACAAAGCTGATTTCAGAGGAAGGATGATTATTAGGGATAAAAAAGGAATACAAATAATGTTAAAGGGGTGAAATTCTCAAAGAATATACAACAATCCTAAATGTGTAAGCACCTAACAATAGAGTGCCGAATCAGATGAGGCAAAAGCAAATAGAACTGAAAGGAGAGATGGAAAAATCCACTATTATAATTGAAGGCTTCAATACCCTTCCATAATTAATTGGTACATCAAATTGGCAGAAAATCAGTAAAGATATAGATGACCAAATAGCAGTATCTATCAACTTGATCTTAATAACATTTATTGAATATGCCATTCAACAACAGTAGAAAACACATTTTTCTTAATCTCACATGGGACATTCAAGATAGACCACATATTGGGCCATGAAACACACTTTAAAAATTTAAAGGAAAATAAATCATACAAAGTATTTTCTGAGATCACAATGGGATTAAGTTAGAAATCAGTAACAGAAATTTAGCTGGATAATATACAACTATTTGGTAACTAAAACACACACACACACACACTTATAAGTAATCCATGGGCCAAAGAGGAAATCTCAAGAGAAATTTTTAAAAAATATTTTGAACTAAAGCAAAATGAAAATACAACTACTCAAAATTTGTGAGATGCAGCAAAAGCAGAGCTTGGAGGGAAAGTTATAGAATTAAGTGCATATATGTGAAAAGAAGAAAGATCTCAACTCAATAACCTAAGCACCACTCTAAAAATGAGAGAAGAGCAATTCAAGTATAAAGTAAGCAGAAGAAAAGAAATAATAAGAATTATAGCAGAAGATGACATGATACTATACATAGAGAATCCTAAAGATGCTTCCAGAAAACTACTAGAGCTAATCAAGGAATTTGGTAAAGTAGCAGGATAGAAAATTAATGCACAGAAATCCCTTGCATTCCTATACACTAATGATGAAAAAGCTGAAAGAAAAATTAAGGAAACACTCCCATTTACTATTGCAACAAAAAGAATAAAATATCTTGGAATAAACTTCCCTAAGGAGACAAAACAGCTGTATGCAGAAAACTATAAGACACTGATGAAAGAAATTAAAGATGATAAAAACAGATGGAGAGATATACCATGTTCTTGGATTGGAAGAATCAACATTGTGAAAATGACTATACCACTCAAAGCAATCTACAGATTCAACGCAATCCCTAACAAACTACCAATGACATTTTTCACAGAACTAGAACAAAAAATTTCACAACTTGTATGGAAACACAAAAGACCCCGAATAGCCAAAGCAATCTTGAGAAAGAAAAACGGAGTTGGAGGAATCAGGCTCCCTGACTTTAGACTATACTACAGAGCTACAATAATCAAGATAGTATGGCACTGGCACAGAAACAGAAATATAGATCAACAGACCAGGATAGAAACCCATAGATAAACCCACACACATATGGTCCCCTTATCTTTGATAAAGGAGGCAAGAGTATACAATGGGGAAAAGAGAGCCTCTTCAATAATTGGTGTTGGGAATACTGGACAGCTACCTGTAAAAGAATGAAATTAGAACACTCCCTAACACCATACACAAAAATAAACTCAAAATGGATTAAAGACCCAAATATAAGGCCAGACACTTTAAAACTCTTAGAGGAAAAAACAGGCAGTACACTCTATGACATAAATCACAGCAAGACCTTTTTGACCCACCTCCTAGAGAAATGGAAATAAAAACAAAAATAAACAAATGGGACCTAATGAAACTTAAATGCTTTTGCACAGCAAAGGAAACCATAAACAAGATGAAAAGACAACTCTCAGAATGGGAGAAAATATTTGCAAACGAAGCAACTGACAAAGGGTGAATCTCCAAAATATACAAGCAGCTCATGCAACTCCATATCAAAAAAACAAACAACCCAATCCCAAAATGGGCAGAAGACCTAAATAGACATTTCTCCAAAGAAGATATGTAGATTGCCAAGAAACACATTAAAGGATGCTCAACATCATTAATCATTAGAGAAATGCAAATCAAAACTACAATGAGGTATCACCTCACACCAGTTAGAATGGGCATCATCAGAAAATCTATAAACAATAAATGTTGGAGAGGGTGTAGAGAAAAGGGAACCCTCTTGCATTGTTGGTGGGAATGTAAATTGATACAGCCCCTATGGAGAACAGTATGAAGGTTCTTTAAAAAATGAAAAATAGAACTACCATATGACCCAGCAGTCCCATTTACTGGGCATATACCTTGAGAAAACCATAATTCAAAAAGAGTCATGTACCACAATGTTCATAGCAGCTCTATTTACAATAGCCAGGACATGGAAGCAACCTAAGTGTCCATCAACAGATGAATGGATAAAGAAGATGTGGCACATATATACAATGGAATATTACTTAGCCATAAAAAGAAACGAAATTGAGTTATTTGTAGTGAGGTGGATGGACCTAGAGTCTGTCATACAGAGTGAAGTGAGAAAGAGAAAAACAAATATCATATGCTAACACATATATATGGAAAAAAATAAAAGGAAAAATGGTTCTGATGATCCCAGGGGCCGGACAGGAATAAAGACGTTGACGTAGAGAAGGGACTTGAGGACACGGGGAGGGGGAAGGGTAAGCTGGGACGAAGTGAGAGAGTGGCATGGACATATATACACTACCAAATGTAAAATACATAGCTAGTGGGAAGCAGCTGCATAGCACAGGGAGACCACCTGGGTGCTTTGTGACCACCTAGTGGGGTGGGATAGGGAGGGTAGGGGGGAGATGCAAGAGGGAAGAGATATGGGGATATATGTATACGTATAGCTGATTCACTTTGTGATACAGCAGAAACTAACACATCATTGTAGAGCAATTATACTCCAATACAGATGTTAAGAAAAAAAAAATTATCACAGAAACCAACAGAATTGAAAACAGGGAAACAATAGAGAAAATAATTGAAAATAAATGCTGGTTTGGAAAAGATCAATAGAATTGATAAGCTTCTAGCTAGGCTACGAAAGAAACAAATTATTAATCTGAGAAATGAAAATGGGTCATCACTACAGATCTCATAAACATGAAAAGTATAATTCAGGCAGTCTTCATTTTATTATGCTTTGCTTTATTGTGCTTCACAGACACTGTGTTTTTACAAATTGAAGGCTTGTGGCAACCTGCATGGAGCAAGTTTATAAGTGCCAGTTTTCCAATAGCATTTGCTCACTTGGTGTCTCTATGTTACATTTTAGTAATTCTTGCAATATTTCAGAAAGGAAAAAGATTATGACTTGCTGAAGGCTCAGCTGATGGTTAGCGTATTTGAGCAACAAAGTTATGTAAATTAAGGTATGTACATTCTTTTAAAAACATAATGCTATCGCGCACTTAGTAGACTATAATATGTTGTAAACATTAACATTTATATGCACTAGGAAACCAAAAAATTCACGTGATTGTACTTTATTGAGAAATCTGCTTTATTGCAGTGGTGTGGAATCAAACCTGCAATCTCTGAGGCATGCCTGCTAAGGAATACTATGAACAACTCTATGCCCACAAACTTGATAACTTAGATGAAATAGACCAAATCCTTGAAAGGCACAAACCACCAAAACTCACACAAGGAGAGAATGATAACCTGAATAGTTCTATATCTAGTAAAGAAATTGAATCATTAATTAATAACCTTCAAAAAATAAAGCAGGTTCAAGTTGTTTTACTGGCTAATTCCACCAAACATTTAAGGAAGAAATGATAGCAATGCTCCACAGTCTCTTCCAGAGGGAATCCTTCCCAACTCATTCTTTTTTTTTTGCTGGCGGCACGGGATGTGGGGTCTTAGTCCTCCACCAGGGATTGAACCCGTGCGCTCTGCAGTGGAAGCGCTGAGTCTTAACCACTGGACTGCCTGGGAAGCCCCACAACTCATTCTTTAAGATCAGTATTACCATAATAGCCAAACCATAAAAAGATATTACAAGAAATAAAATTTCAGGCCTCATGAATCTCTCATGAATATAGATGTGAAAACTCTCAACAAAATATCAGGAAATTGAATACAATAATATCTGACAATAATCTTACCCTCAAATCAAGTGGGATTTATTCCAGGGATTCAAAGCTGGTTCAACGTTTGAAAATCAATCAATATCCACCACATCAAGAGGCTAAAGAAGAAAAACCATTTGGTCATATAAATTGATGTATAAAAAGCATTTGATAGAATCCAACACTCATTTGTGATGAAAACTTCCAGTAAGCTGGAAATATAGGAAACAAAGCTCAGAAGAAGCTCCTGGCTGAGCAGCCTGATGCCCACGGGTCTAAAACCAAGGAAGACTGGCTCCAGGCTAAGAAGGAGGAAATCAAACCTCTGCCCAAGGAAGAAGAGACCAAGAAATAAAGCTCCCCTTCTCTTGTGTGAACATAGTAGCCTCAACAATTACACAGATAAATCAATAAAATGAGCCCTATCTGCCTGCAACAAACAAACAAATGAATCTAAGTGAATCTGAATAACATGTGGTCTTTAATAAATAATAAGGTGTTAATTAATTGTACCAAATGTACCATACTACTGTTACATGTTGATAAAGGGAGAAAATGGCTGTGAGATATATGGAAACTCTCTGGACCATGTTCACAAATATAAAACTGTTCTAAAATTGTTAAAAGTTTATTAAAAAACAGTAAATAGGTTAGAAACATGTAATTTATAATAATGTGTAATATAAATATAAGCATAAAATAATCAACATCAATGGCAATAAAAATTGAAAATTAAAAAAAAATTTAATTAAAATTTATATAAAGCTATATTTTAAATTTATATAAATACATACACCTATATATACATTTAGATGAATTTACACAAATGTATATATAATTGTATTCATGTACATATAAGTGTACTAAATAGATTTATATGTGGAGAGACAGAGAGAGAATGTGCTTATTGCTTGTTGTTAATTGTTTGGGTGACATTATAGATTTTTAAAAAACTGCACTTATTCTTCCCCCCCTATACCTGTGTCCCTCGCAATGTAATTTTTCAGCTTTTATCATTAAATATCAGACTATTTTTCCTCAACCCATGAATCTGGGCTGGTCTTGAGGTTTGCTTAGGCTAATAGAATGCAGGAAAAACATTGAGCTAGTTCTGAACCTAGGCTTCAAGAGGCTTTGACTGTTCTGCTGTCTTTCCTGTCACCCTGCCTAGCTGCTATGTGAACAAATCCAGGTTAGCATATTGTATGATGATGCACCTGTCCCTGTTGCCCTAGTAAATCCAGTGAAGAGCCAGCCAACCTCCAGAAGCAGAGCTCCTACCTGACTACCAGCTGACTGCAGATACCTGAATGAGTGCCACTGAGACCAAAGGACCCACTCATCTAATCCCAGGCCAAATTGTAGATCTACAGAACTGTGAATTTAATAGATGGATACTGCATTAAGTCATTAAGTTTGGGGGTAGTTTATTATGCAGCAAAAACTATTATAGGTTGAGTATGTGAACTAGAGTTTTGATACTTAAAAACCTGCAATATTTATAAATCATTTCTAATTAATATTGTTCTTTTTGTTATATTTTCCTTACCTATTGGGAGTAATATTGAATGACAGTTTCAAAAATGTGATTATCATCTCTATTTCCATATAACTAATTAAAATTACTTTATTAGACTACACACTGAATACACACTGAGCAGTCATTCAAATACTTGCTATCCTTATAATACACAACATGCACACATGTTTATTCCCATTTTTACTACTTTATTTTGGTTAATATCAGCCCATCTTTTTGAGGTTTATTTGTCAAGTCTATTCCAGCACAGTGGTATAGTAAAAAGAAAATTAAACTGGGTGTCAGGAGAATGGGGTCTGAGACTTGGATTTGCCACTCACTAACTCTATGACATTTGCAATTTGCTGTAATCCTATGAGCGTCATATTATTCAAATACAAAAAGAGAAGATTAAAGTAGAAGATTTCTAAGGTCCCCTTCTAGATCTAATATTCTGTCAGTTGATAATTCTAATATATTTAATAATTATAGATTTATTTTGTTACATTATTAATATTTATCATATATTTATAAAGATGGGATAAGAAGAAGGAAAGAGAGCATGAAAAAAGGGTGCCCTTTTTGATGCACCTTGTCCTGAACAATGTGTTGTTTAATTGTGACCCCTTCCTACTGTTCACAAAAATGTGATAAAGATATTCATTTCCTGAAGGACTCAGCATTTGTTGACAGACTCCAGGACAATAGGGAGAATGTATACATAAGAAGTTGGTAAAAGAAAGAAACTGGAAAGGGAGATTTGAATTGATATTGATTTACTTAAGTGAAGGGAAAGGTCAGCAGTTCAAGCAAGGCCTTCAGATACTGGAGGAGGGACTTGTTTCAGCAAAGCCAAGACAACACATAAGAAAAGATAGATGATGGAACTTATCTCAGGCATTTAGTGGATTTGGGGAAAGATTTGTAAAAATAGAATCCAGAGTAGCAGCTGCTTTAGAGTTCCAATAAATGTGGAAATTAGAACAAACCCTTCTGAAAGTGTGACCTGTTAGAAGTCAGCCCTATATGTTACATAAAACTAGATTCCAACATGCAGCTAAGACCTAGAATTTATCTTATTGAATCCTGAAATTCATCATATTCTACATAGCTTATTAAGCCAGGATGATGTCCTACTATGGAATACCTCACACACAACACACACACACAAACACACACACACATATTTCCACATGTAGGGATAGTCTGCAGTCCCAGGGTCACAACCTAATTCCTTCTTATTCACCTGGGTGCAGGTGGCAGAAATGATGAGAGCCAAACAGAACTTTTCCCTGAAGCAGTGATTATTTTGCAGTTAGGAAGTGGAATAGAAGCCTGTTCAAATATTCTTACTTAGGGACCCATAATTTGAGCACACATCATTACTAGGATCCATTTCCTTGACTTTATAGGAATATATAGTCCACATTATTAAATTATTGCTTCCTTTACCCAGTTTCTAAAATGAGATGACTCAGATGTTACAGGCATAACAACCTACATAACAACATGGGCCATCATTTGTGTTGTTCCTTTCTTCGCAATAGGGACATATTAGCAGTTGGGTAACATTTAACCTCCAACTTCTAAAACATTATTGAATAACACTTCACGTTTCACAGAAAATGTGATTTCAAGCATCCAGCTGTGGATGCTTCTGTGATTCTTTTTTTCACAGAACCTACACAAAGCCTATCTCCAAATATGTTACATGGTATTCACTACATCAGTAATTTGCTTTAACACCAATGTTTCCATACTTGTGAATATTGCACTTAATAGACAGAAGTGCTTCATACATTCAACTATGTAATGATTTCTGATGTTACTCAGTATCAGCTGGAAAATACTGTATGAAACACACAGGAACTTTTACTAATAGCAATGTGAACATTTTCTACACATACACCTAACTCACGTGTGATTAATGAGTGTGTGTCCCTTAGTCCTCTAGCCTCTGGCTTCACTTTTTCTTTATTATTCAAATATAGCAGCTTAGTCACAACACTACTCCCTGTGTCTCTAAGTTTTCTTGGGTGAGCTGGGAAGTGGAAGGCTGATGCTTTTCCTTGGTACCTCTTATCCTCTTATGCCTATTCCTTCATTCCCTACCTTCACTCTCTACCAAACAACACTTATCAAGTATTTTACATGTATCAGGTTTATGCTGAAGGTTTGGAGTAATATAGTGGGATTATAGTACAACAGAAAACATCTTAACATTTAGCATCAGATATCACTGCCCTAAATTTTTACTGGGCCTTCCCTGCCACTAAGAGCTTCTTGGTGGCTCTATCTCTTCCGTATGCTATCACATTTTCAGGTTTCTTTCTTTCTTTCAAGACTTGTTTCTTTCACTTTCATCTCCACATTGGTGTCCTTTTGCCCTTTCTTTCAAGCTACCTGCATGAACTCACAATCTTTTTTACTCTCTTAGGTAGCACTATAAAGTTATCTCTTTTAGTGCTCTGGATTCTAACTTTTTCAACCAAAAAGACTCCTCAAAGTACACTGCAGTTTTTTTTGTCCTGAAAAAAAAAAAAAAAAGAAAAAAGGTGATAGTCAACATTAAGGAGATTGTTGATTTTCCCCTAGAATGCAGCAGAAAAGCAGACATTTTGTTTTTTAAATAGAACTTTTCCCATCTGGCTACATATAAAGGAAGCCTTTATGGCCCAGAAATTCACAGGTATGTGCATAATGACCCCATCTCCATGGGTGAGATTTGTCAGACCATTTATCTAGCTTACAATATTGTAAAAAGTTTCACGCTTAGTATTGAATCTCTCCAATTCCTATGAACATCAATATTCCCAAGTCTGTTTGCTCACAAAAGGCCTGTCTTTTTCTCCCTGCTGCCCCAGTCATCTACCGTTTCACACCATTTCTAAAGATTGCTTTCCACCTTTCCCCCTCAGGAACTTCTTGGCTAAGTGGTAATTTTAAATATGATGCTGCTATCAAGAAAAAGCACATTTAGAAAAAGGCCAAAAGATGGTGTGTATAACTTTAAATGCTTCAAATTGTACATAATGAAAAGACAATATACATGAAAGTTCCCAAGAAGGAAAAAGAAATTTTAAACAAAGAAGAGTTATACCTCACTTTATTTAGTGATTATATTCCTGAATAATTACATGTAAATTTAATTCCAATAAATTAAATCCTATGTGGCAACTCTTAAGAAGAAAACATTACTTAAATGGTACTCTGAAATAAATTCCTTTATAAAGTGAACTTTTATGCAAGTATTGATTTGTTTCTATCTGAATATTATAAATTTAGTTATACTTGATTAATATAATACTCTTGTTGGGAAATTAATAGGGGATGCCCCCAAACAAGCTTCCTTTGTGAAAGAGGACTATGCTTTGTCAAAAATTCCTTCTCTTCCTTGTAATGTAGATGAAACTTACTTGAATTCATTCTGTTCCCACCAATGAAAGGGAGAAGAGGGTGAAAATTCCCTGGGAAAGATTTCTTTATTGACTCCCTAGTCTTACTTGATTAGTTTAGAGAAGGAGCTAAATTCAGGAAGAAATTTGATTTCCATTTTATTAATATATAATACATAAAAATACAATATACAGATCTTAAGTGTTCAGATTTATGTTTTCCCAATTATAGTCACCAGTCATGAAAATATCTTATTTTGAAACCTTCAGAACAACAGATCTCCCTTAAAAGATATTATTTCACCCTTTTGATTACCATCGAGGGGAGTAGTAATGGTAGTTAAGAGTTTGAATCCTAATTCTAACATTTACAAGTTATATGATCTTGGAAAAGTTGTTAACTATTTTCTGTATTTGTGTCTTTATATGTTATACAGTGTTAATGATAAGGCAAAAATTAAATGAGATAATATATGTAAAGGGCTTCACTTAGTGCCCAAGACATAAATACTTGATAGCTATTTGCTATGAATGCTCTTCCTATTTGTAAAAACCATAATATAAATGCTAGGTCAGAAGGGTTCAATATTGTAGACAAAGATGTTTTGTGTTGACAAATAGTAAAATACACATTCATTGAATGTACTTTGAAACTACTACATATCATGTGTACTTTGTACTACTACATATCATGACTTATGCTGAAATTGTCACTCTGGCAGTTGAAACTGAGATAAAAGCAGACTTTCAGCAATTTAGCTCTTCTAGAATGGTAATGGACAGAAAAGATTGAAATGAATAAAGTATTCTGTGTCCAGTGTATATAGAAAAAACTTCTTGTGTCATGATGAAGCACAGTTTGAAGCAGTTAAGATTTACAGTTAAATCTGAAAGCCAAGACTTGGATTACTTGAGCAATTGTGGTTTGGCAGACTTGATTTATGTAATGTTACTTCCCCAACCAAATGCCTAAGGCTTCAGACTCCTTGAATGTAGAATTCTGGAACACCAGAATAAGTTCCTCTGATTCTCTATAAAAAATCGATGTTATATTATTGCTTATAAAATAATTCAACAACATGGAATGGGGGAAATAGATTAAAGGAAAAAATCAGTATAATTCTACTATCAAACCCACTCCATTTAATCTTTAGAAAATTTAATAAGGAAGTTCGTGGTTCAAAATTAAAAATTTTGAGTCGTTGTTTTCTTTCAGCTTAAAGTATTATATCTGAGACCCTAGTACAGCAAGCGCTATTTTTACTACTGATACATTATGAATTTTAGTGGACTTTATTACAGACATTCAAATAAAAAGCTGTCAAGAAAGATAAAAGGATGTAGATCTGGATTTTAAGGGACTTTAATTAGATTTAAAGGTCAGCAATAGCAGAAAAAGGCAACGTATCTAAATAAAGCATAAACTTCTATGAGAGGATATACTAATATTTCATGTAAAGTACTTGCCAGACTGATCATGGTGCCTATTCTCAAGAGTTAACTATTTTCTGTGATGTAACTTTAACATGGTAATCCCTGGTTAATTTGCTTTTTAAGCACATGGTGTTCGCTTGTTTTTACAAATGGTTGAGTTTAACTTGTAGATGATCCAGTTATGCTACATGATGCTTTCTCTCAAAATAAGCACTTTGGCTAGGAATCTTGAGTTCACTATTGTCTTTGTTTTCTTTCTGATATACAGTTAAATATTGATGGGATTTTTAAAAGGAAAATGTTTCGGGTATTATAAATTACTCTTTATTACACTTTAATTAGTATACTCCTAGAGATGCTCAATTATAATAGCTGTTAATATTTCTGAAA
Source organism: Aethalodelphis obliquidens (assembly GCF_003676395.1). Classification (NCBI taxonomy): domain Eukaryota; kingdom Metazoa; phylum Chordata; class Mammalia; order Artiodactyla; family Delphinidae; genus Aethalodelphis; species Aethalodelphis obliquidens. The sequence continues at coordinate 3,309,697 of NW_020838021.1, forward strand.
CTTAAATTAAGATTCTACACTGTTAGTGAGCAAACTCATTAAAGACATGAAAGGATGACAAGATGAAAAAGGATTTACATTTGTAGAATCTCCTGTAAAATTATTAGAAGTGACAGGTTCCATTTTTTTGATGCTGGAATCAAGGTTGCATGTCTAAAGCATAGTGACACCATGGTTAGACTTTGCATAGCTGAGAACTAATAGGAAATTAATAGAGTGTAATACAGGCCTATTGAATTTGGTATAATGGTGCTACTTTGATGCGTAAGGACAGAAGGCATAATTTCAATCTTTGTTTAGTGTCTTGGACAGCCAACCTCAGTAGCATCTAAGTAGGGTCAGGATTAAAAATGTGATGGATAGTACCACAGCACCTTCTTGACAGCTTTTCTGTTCAAATACACATTTCTGTCACAGCCCCAGAAAGTCTGAAGGAGAATTCAGAGATGAAATATCATAGCTGCAACAAGCCCAGTGTGAAGCTATTATGTTTTGAAAGGAAAAATAATTACAAATTGTACATCTCCTAGGCATCTATATGTATTAATAATGCAGAGTAATAAATACACTGGAGTATACTAATGAAATGTTCTTGAACATTAAAGTTTTGGAAACTATAGGGTTATGAAACTGTCAAGAAAATGTCAATGCATATGTTTACTTTCAGATTTCTGTACCTGTTTTAGGCAAATAAATATTTGGGAGAGTTGTGAAAAAAACATGATTTATTCCACCTTTCATAATGTCTCTTCAGTACATTTTTAAAACAAATTTTAGGTGCTTCTAAGCTGTTTAGAATCTAAATGATCAATACATCCACCCCCCCCCATACAAATTTTATGCTCATCTACCAAAATCATTTTGAACTGCACAAAAGATTATCTTTCTAGGAAGTGTGGTTTTCATGAGGTATTATAGCATTGTTCCATCAAATATTTTCTCTTAAAAAAATTGAAGGGATCCCTCTGAAAAGAAATATTAAATAACCTACAACCTCGAATCCCACATTTATTTCATAATAGAAATACATTCTGCAACAACTTTTTTTCTCGTGATATATGTCTTCCCCCATTGTTTCTTCAAGTAAATTCATTTTTACAGCAATAAATCAAAAGTGTTAGTGTGCAGAGTTTGCAGCACCCTAGAATATTAAGCTCTTCTCTATCTTGAAGAAGGAAATGGACAGAGTTCAACTGAAATGAGCATAAAATCATTTATAGAATTCTTCTTTTGTGAACCAAGAATAACCTGCCACCCTTCCTGACAAATTATCTTTGAGTCTGGGAACCAAGCATTGCACAAGGACATTGCATACTGCAGACCATTGGTTTATCAAGCACTGCAATCTATTTTTGATAATTTTTGCAATGAACATTTTCATTATAATGAAATAGTTGTCCCCTATGTCACAGTTAACCCATAATTAAGATTAATCATTCAATTAATATGGAATGCTTACTGCCGGTAATATAGAAATATGAGTCAAGGTATTCTACACCGGCCTAAAATGTTCTCATAGAGATATTACCCATAAAGATAATAGATACTTTGTGCTTGAAAGAACGTCAGAAAGAGAATTTGAAGGCTAAATAATGGGAAATTGTTTTGCTGGTTTCTCAATGTGTATTCTCGATATTTGTGTCATTAACTTTGTTGGTTTCGAGGGGTACTTGAGCATCTATTTACTCAGCTTTCAGAATATATTTATTGAACATCTATATATGCATGGTACTATGCTGAGGTTTTGAATATGAGTATGGCACAGACTCTTCCATAAAAACGCATAGAGAGAATAGGAAAAGTATATAGAGTGTACCAATAGCTATAATCCAATATGTAACATGGTAAGTGTCCAGGAAGCTATTGTAAAAAGTGCTATGAGAGTTTAAAAGGAGGAAAGATTGCCAAGAGAACTTTCATAGAAAATATGGGCCTAGAAGTATTGCTAGACTGTGGACAGGTGTGCCTCATCCAGGAGGAGATCATTCAGTTTAGAGGTATAACATGAATCATGTCACAGAGGCAGGCAAGTTCTCATTATGTTCATGGTGCAATGAGTATTCCAACTCCTTCAAGAGTAGAAGTGAAGGAGACAAATAGAGAAATGCTTGTGGGGAAAGTAGGTTGTAAGCATTTTATGGAATTTTTTCGTGTAACACTGGTAAGTTTATGCATACTAATAGGAATTGGAGAACCATTAATGTTTTCTGAATATTTTTTGTTGTTTATCTCTGCTGCTTTGAAAATGATACAAGTTCCTCTTGAAACTGTTTCCTCACCATTACGTCTTGTTTTCCTCTTACCTCTCTGGCTGTTCTTTCTTAGTCTTCACAAAGTCTTTTCCCTATTTACCCCTTAAATGTTGTTGTTTCTTCATATTCTTCCTGGAGCATCTCACCTATTCCTTTATCTACAATTACCACCACTATCTTTAGAAGTTTACAGTATGCATTTCCAACCCAATGTTCTCCTGAGTTTTATATCTGAAAATCCCATAGTCACTTTACCTGTCTGTCTCTCTTACTAGACTATGAGCCCTTTGAGTATTATAAATTATTTTATCCTCATTGTCTAGGTAGCCTAATACATAATAGATGTTCAAGACACATTTTTGAAGGCAGGAATGAATGAATGAATGGTAGCATTGTGATCATAATTGTACTTTGGGAAACTGAATCTTGCAGTAGTTACAGAAAGTATCAGAGTTGGCTTGAGAAATGGGTTGCACTTTTTTTTTTTTTTTTTTTGCGGTACGCGGGCCTCTCACTGTTGTGGCCTCTCCCGTTGCGGAGCACAGGCTCTGGACGCGCAGGCTCAGCGGCCATGGCTCACAGGCCCAGCTGCTCCGCGGCATGTGGGATCTTCCCGGACCGGGGCACGAACCCGTGTCCCCTGCATCGGCAGGCAGACTCTCAACCACTGTGCCACCAGGGAAGCCCTGGGTTGCACTTTTTAACTTTTGTGTTTCATTCTCCACATTACTTGTTCTTTACTTAGACCTACACAGAGATAGAACCCTATTAATTCACATACTCTTGCAAAAACACAGACTACATTCACTTACACAAACACACATTTGTGATGCTCTTCCATTACAATTCCTCTTATGGATACCTTAAGGAAACCATGCCATTTATAGGCCGCTGTGTCATTTCCACTTCTCTCTGTCTTCCACACCCAAGAAAAGCTTATTTGCCATGTCTTTGTGTTACTTCGTATTCACGTGGCAACTATCACAATTACAAGTCTATTGTCTAACAGGTAAGTATATAGATATTTTTTAAAAGTCAAGCTTTATGTTATGAACTCAAGTTAAATGATGACAAATATAGAGGTATGTTTTCTGATTCACGGTATCATAACGGTTCTATGAAAATTTCACTTTGGATTGTTTTATCTTTTCCTTTCCTTGATGCTTTTTGGTTCCAAACTTATTTTACTGAAAAATAAATTTCTATTGTTTACTACTAAACGACAATCAACAATGTTACTTTGCAATTGATATCTAAAAATAAAGATCATTCACTCATTTGATAAATATCTGTTACACATTTACTAAGTATAAGATACTGTGCCATGCCCACATTATGAGGTAGAAAGAACATCTTTAATACAGTATACATAGGTCGGGCTCCTGGTTCAAGCCCTAATTCAACCATTCTCCTCTCTGCTCCAAAGCCAAAAGATGAATCATCTTGGTATATTTCGCATTGTCTTAATCAATATCATTGTAATTCAACAAGTACTTGAATACCTAGAATGTGCAACACATTACACTAATAGACATAGCGGGGAAAGAACAAAGGTAACAAAACCATTTCCTATCCTTTAAGAGCTTAAAACCAAGTACATTTTACATTTATTGAGCCTTTACTATGTTTCACACATGTCCTGGCATTTACATTTATTAGCAAAACCCACACGAGTTAGCTACTATTTTTATCTGTACTTTTTAGGTGAAGAAACTCAGGCAGAGGTTTCTCATCTGAAGTCTCACAGCTAGTAAGTAGAGGACCTAGGATTTTCATTCAGTCTTTCTGACACCAGAGACAGACTTTTTAATGAATGTTACTACACTATATTTCCTGGAATGAGAAAGAAAGATGCATGCGCAAATAACTACAGTTCAGCAGTGATTTTGAGATATCAATAATAAAGATGTCAACAAAGTACTGTGGAAACACAGCAAAAGGATATGGGAAGATTTCATGGAAGAAGGCTTCATTTAAATCAAGTCTGTAATAACAGTAATAGCTACCACCTTTGAGCAAGTTCAGCTTGCCAGATAGATATTTGTGATGCTCTTTATACATACCACTTATATCCTCACAATAATGCTAACAAGTTATTTTACACTTGAGGAAACAAGGGCTCACCGTGATCAAAACCTTGTCCAATGGTCATACACCTAAGAGTAGCAGATCTAGCATTAAGAAACCAGCCTACACAGATTGCCCTTTCCCCTCCCCCAAACCCTTCATTTCCACTTCCCTACACTGCTACTCATAAATATGGTTTCAACTTATTTAAGCAGTGGTCATAGGGAAAGGCATGAAATTAGGGAAATTTAAGGTTAGTTTTGGAAATGACTAGTCACTATTATTTGGAGTATAAAGGTATGTTGTGCAGGAGGATAGAAGAATAGTGAGAGATATAGCTAAAAGCTCACTTAGGTTAGATTGTAGCAGGCATAGAACATCCAAGTTAGAACTCTGCCAGTCAAGATACATTTACAGCCAAGTATTAGATAAGTTCGTATAGGGATAGAGAGTAAAATGAGTAAATATTCTCCTGTAATAATTCAGGCAAGGGATAAAGAACGCCAGAATTAGGTGATGAAAGTGGGAATTGAAATAAAGAGAACAATGTTAGAAATACTGTGAAGAGGACATTGACAGGATTTGTCCCTGTTAACATCCCCTGAGATCCTCTTATCTAAGATTATGTACTTCCAGTTAGTAAATTTTCTGCTAAAAACGTTTCAGTGGAATGCATCTTCTTCACTATATATTCATGGCTTTTACTAATAATATGAGTTAATTTTTGTTGAATTTTGTAATATTTAAGGGCACAGACTGCTTCCCCTAACTTCACCTTAATAATATGTGTGTAAATTCAAATATACCTTTAAAATATTTGCTAAAATATTAAAAATAACATTATAATGATTACATGGATTGATTGAGCATAAATTCATTATTTCTCACTTTCATCACAAAGAAGTACTATATCTACCATGTTTCAAAATTATTTACCTGACTCCACGTATCCTCAGCCATCTCCATTTTTTTCTTCCATTCATAGAAACTTCTTCAGAAGTCGTCGTTTGCTTCCAACTCAAAAATCTAAAGACAGATTTTTATACCCATCAATACACTAAAGCCATTCTTTTCAAAGTCAACAACAACCTCCAAATTGCCAAAAACTTGGGTCAACTTTTAGTCTTTGTTTTACTAGATCTATTACTAATATTTGACACAGTTGATCACTGATCCGCTTCCTTTACTTAGGTTCCAGGACATAAAATTTTTCTTGTCCTTCTCTTATCTCACTGGCTGCTCCTTCTCAGTATCATTTGCTCAATTCTCTTCCACTTCTCAACCTCTAAATATTGGAGTTCTCCAGGAGTCTGTCATCATGTGTCCTCTTACCTTCTCTATTTAGACTGAATTCCTTGATGATCTCATACAGTCCTAATGCTTTTAAATGTCATCTGTATTTTGAAAATTTATGTAAGTAGCCATGAGCAATCGATTCAACTCCAGGCTTCTACATCCAGTTATCACTTTGATATCTAATAGGTATCTTAACCCTTACATGATAAATAACTAAACTGTTGATTTCTACTCCCTCATTCTGAAACTTGTTATTCCTGCAATATTCCACATAAAGGTAAATGCACTCAGTTGCTTAGACTTAGCCTTGGACATCATCCTTGGCTTCTCTCTTTTCCTTACATCTTTCCCATCGAATTCCCATCAGTTCTATCTTCAAACTGTATCTGAAATTAAAAAACTCCTTACCACTTGCACTACTGCCACTCTGGTCAAAGCCATCATCTTTCACCTGAATCACTGTAATAGCCTTCTAATTGCTCTCCCTGCTTCTACCCTCTCCCCATTACAGTCTTTTTTTCTACACAGCATTCAGAGCTATCCTTTTAAACCTAAGTCACATTGGGCTGATCCTCTTCTCGAAACACTCCAATGAATTTGTGGTAGCTTTAAAACATACTGCAAAATCTTTAACACTTCCCATCAAGTGGTGAAATATATGTCCTCTCACCTTGAGTTGGCTTATGTCTCTTTTGACCAGTAGAGTGTTGCAGAATGCTGCTATGTGACTACCAACGGTAGGCCATGAAAGATTATGCAGGTCTTACCTTGTTCACTGGAATAGTTTCTCATAGCTCTGAGCTGCCATGTAAGAAATCTAACTGTCCTGAGTTTGCTGTGCTATGGTTGACAGTCCTAGCTCAGCTTAGCCTTCCACCCATCCCCACCAAGGTGCCAAACATGTGAGGCAACCTTTTGCAGAACCTCCAAAGCATCCCATCTGCTAGCTGAATGGCAACAAGTGACATTCATCAATGCCACATGGACCAGAAAAGTCACCCAGCCAAGCCTCATTTTAGTTCCTGACACAGAAAATCATAAAATATAGTTAAATGGTTGCTGTTTTAATTCACTAAGTTTAAAGATTGTTATGCAGATAAATGGAATAGACTTATTCAAATTAAAAGTCAAACTCTTGGGCTTCCCTGGTGGCGTGGTGGTTGGGAGTCCGCCTGCCCGGTGCGGGGGGCGCAGGTTCGTGCCCTGGCCCGGGGGGATCCCACGTGCCGCGGAGCGGCTGGGCCCATGGGCCGTGGTCGCTGGGCCTGTGCGTCCGGAGCCCGTGCTCCGCAGTGGGGGAGGCCGCGGCGGTGAGAGGCCCGCGTACCACAAAAAAAAAAAAAAAAGTCAAACTCTTTTCAAACTTAACATGATGAAAACTAAACTCCATATCACCATCCCTAAGCCTGCTCCTCCACTAGGATTTCCTAACTTAGTTAACGCCAACTGAATTTTTTAAGTCTCTTAGGCCAAAAACTTGGAGTTATCCTTGATTCATTTTTTCCTCCATATTCCACCTAAGATCTCACAGCAAATATTTTGGTTCTACCTTCATATTATGTTCAGAATATGGCCAATTCTCACCATTTCCAATGCTACCACTCTGGTCCAAGCCAGTCATCTATCACCCATATTAATGCAATAGTCTCTCAACTCAACACCAAGCCCCGATTCTTTTAATAGAAATTTGAAACATTAGTATTTATTTTGAAAAATTAACTTTCAACTGTGACCTACTTCTTTACCTCAGGAAACATTGGAATTGTCTTTTTCTTCAGTCGTCCTTCATTTCTCTTTCTCAAACCTTTGCAGAGCTGATACTATGTAGGACATACTCAGCTTTGAGCCTGGTTCGTGCCCAGTTATCCCTCAATAACACAAAGGTACCTGTTGTTTTCCTCTATTTATTTACAAAGATGAGCAATACATTCAATTTCCATGGCACTACTTTAGACTTGAACATGAACAAATAATTGGATGAGGGTGGTGGTGTAGGAACTCTATTAGAATCTCCTGATGAGCCTTTTCAAACTATTCATACACACACACACACACACACACACACACACACACACACACACACACA
>NW_020838021.1:3317407-3438135 GCF_003676395.1 Aethalodelphis obliquidens
CACACACACACACACACACACACACACACACACACACACACACACACTGAGAGAATGGTAACTCTGAAGTGTACTCCTTTCCCCAACGTTGGCCTCTTTCTAGACTAGAATTAACATTGGAGTATATACAGAGAATTGAAATCTATGTAGATTGCTTCTGAATAACCCAGCATATTTTTCCTAGCTGAAATAAAATTTTTCTAAGGGAAGCAACCAAGTAAATGATACAGATTGAGCACCCAGAAAAATTAGTAGAAAAAGATGAGATGCACATGACTACTGTAGAAGATGGCATCCCTGTTCTCTCATGGTCATACTGGACACCATTGTAATTTAGTATCCTTACATTTTCATTTTACTTGAACTGTTTTAGAACACATACCAAAAGAACAAATATCACACATAATACACACTGAATCTGTTATCATTTATCTCACATAATTCAGATGCAGTTGAAAATTTGGCACTCTAGCATTTCATAAAGACCAAAATTTAACTTCAGGTAGAGTTGACATGATAATTTTAAGCCCCAACTGAGATTTTTTGTGTGCTTTGTTTTGTTTTGCTTCTTTTGGAACATAGATTTGGATAGGGGAAAGTCAGGTTGAAGAAAAGGATCCGGGAAAAGGCAACAAATGATTTAGAAAATAATTATTGGCATCTGTAGGTCCTCTACAGTGGGTTAAAGTCAAAATTAGTATTTTTATTCCCTGAGCTAACTGAGACTGCACTTTAAAAGTCACATTTGGTGTAATGAAGAATGAGGTCAAGTTGTGCTATGTCTGGGTGACATACAGCTCAATGGAATGTCTAGACTGTAGGGTCCTTAGGTCTCCATGGAACTTTGGAAGCTTCATTTAACACAAATAATTTCTATGTACTTTTTGCATTAGGAACAGTTGTACTTTTGCATTTCCAAGTGATCTCTGTCCTCAAATAGCAATTTTTTCATCCTTCTGAATATGCTGTGGCCCTCTCTCCTTATGTGTTTCTTGCACTACGAACTTTTTCTGCCAACACGATGTATTTTAAAAGTAAATAATTTACGGGGAGTTGGGGAGGTGGAAGAATGGAGGGTTAACTGCTTACAAAAACCTGTGCTCTTGAGGTTTATTATCTGTGAACCTTTTAGGTAGAATTATAGCCTTATATTCATGGAGTGACCTGAAAAGAATCAGGTGAATACTAAAGGGCTTTTTCTTCAGATTTGTAACTATAAAAGTAAATTAAATTATACGTGAAAAATAAAGGAGAAAGACAAGTTTAATCAGATGCCTTACTGAACATCGAAACATATGCTAACTAGGCCAGTTCAGTTTATCTTCTTAAGAAAATTGGTATTTGTCATCACTCTATGGGTTTTTAGTTTCTGAGGCCAGCATACTCCTGAAGCTGTTATTTTATCCCACTAGCTACTAAGACTACACTTCACGGGAGCTTGTATTCTGAACCTCTAGATTTCCCATAAACTTGACCTGAATCAAAGATTATAGCATGATTCTTCTTTTAATTATGCTTTTTTTCAAATAAAACTAATTACTAGTGAACAGAACTACTGATAAACATTAAAGAGCACTACAGATCAAATTACATACAGCTTGGAGCAAGATTTAATAAATGAACAGCTAAATTAAAATTCATACAATTAAAATCGGGAAGTTGCTTTTGAAAATCCACTATGTGTTAATGTAATTGCCATTTGGTCTGTCTGATTATTGTTATGTTGTCTGGTTTTAGTACAGTGCATAATTTATCATTTATTTAATTATGATGCACTGAGTTCCTACTATGTGTCATACACTGTACTAGGAATTGGGATGCAAAGATTGTGAAGTCACGTATCATAACTTCAAAGTACTCATAGCACCAACTCAATAAAAAAAAAAGCTGAATGTTTAAATATTGGGGGAAACACAACAAGCTCTTCAATGGAACGTATTGCATACAGACAGAATATGTCTGTAGAGATTTCTAAGAAACTAGTAAGGTGGTTGTCCCTGGGTTGGAAAACTAAGTAATGGGGGAAAGGGCAGTGAGAGAGACTCATTTTTCACTGTATATATTTTCAGTTTTGGAATCTTGTATGAACTACATTTAGTATACATTTAAAGTATAAAATAATTGTTTTAAAAATATTTTTTAAACGTTTGTGCTTGCCATACATAGCCTGATCTCATCAAAACGGGCCTGTCAAAGCGGCAGGTAACTTTTGAGATTTAGGTGACTGATCAAAATACAGGTGAACAGGGCATTAAGTAGATATATATATAGGTCCGGAACTTAGGAGAACAATTTCTGGGCTAGAGTTACAGAACTAGGTAATTGAAACCATGCAAGTGGATAAGGTTAACGAAACTGAGATAAGCTATGGACCTACCAAAGAATGATATATGGAGAGAAATAGGAAGCAAAGAAAATTGAGAATGAGTATGATGAATATGAAAATTTACATAAATAGAATGAAAACCAGCAGAGTGTGGTAACGGAGCAATGCGAAATAACAATGGGCAACACTCAAATGTTGTTAAGAGATCAAAAAAGAGCTAGAAATTGTTTATTATATGTGACAGCAAGGAGGTTGGAGGATATTTACTAGAGTATCCTTAAGGAGACAGGCAGATTGAAATGTTCAGTAAGGTGTGCTGTGATACCTCACTCTGGTTTTGATTTGCATTTTTCCCTTCCTATAATTTCTTATAATTTCTTGTTGTAGCCTCTTCTTTTTCACTTAAAGAAGACCCTGTAAACTTCTTGTAAGGTTGGTTTAGTATTGATGAACTCTTAGTTTTTGCTTGTCTGAGAAGTTCTTTATCACTCCTTCAATTCTGAATGATAACCTTGCTGGGTAGGGGATTTTATGTTGTAGATATTTTCCTCTTAGCACATGATAAATATATCATGCCACTCTCTTCTGCCCTGCAGAATTTCTGCTGAAAAATAAGCTGGTAACCTTGTTGAGGTTTGCTTGTATTTAGACACTTTGTTTTTCTCTTGCTGCCTTTAGAATTCTTTCTTTAACTTTTGCCATTTTAATTATGATATATCTTGGTGTGGGTCTCGTTGGAGTCATCTTGTTTGGAACTCTGTGCTGAATATATGTTTCCTTCTTCGGGTTCTGAAAGTTTTCAGCCATAAGTTCATCAAATCCATTTTATACCATTTTGTCTCTCAATTCTCCTTCTGGGACCCCTATAATACAAATGTTAGTATGCTTGATGTTGTCCCAGAGGTCCAATAAACTGTTCTCATTTTTTAAAAATTTATTTTACTTTTTGATGTTCTGATTGTTTGATTTTCATTATTCTGTTTTCCAGATCACATATGTGTTCTTCCATATAGCCTAATCTGCCGTTAATTCCCTCTATTTTTCATTTTAGTTGTTGTAATCGTAAGCTCTGACTTTTTTATATTTTCCAGTTCTTTGTTAAAATTCTCAGTGTGTTCATCTATCTTTCCCCCAGTTCAGTTAGCATTCTTATTACTATTGTTTTTTTTTGTTTTTTGGGGTTCTTTTTGCGGTACGTGGGCCTCTCACTGTTGTGGCCTCTCCCGTTACGGAGCACAGGCTCCGGACGCGCAGGCTCAGCGGCCATGGCTCACGGGCCTAGCCGCTCTGCATCATGTGGGATCTTCCTGGACCGGGGCACGAACCCGTGTCCCCTGCATCGGCAGGTGGACTCTGAACCACTGCGCCACCAGGGAAGCCCTACATTCTTAATTAAATAAGCCAGACACAAAAGGGCACACATTGTATGGTTTCACTTATATGAAATGTCCAAAATAAGCAAACCCATAGCGACAGAAATTAGATTAGTGGTTGTAAGGGGATGGGTGGAGGCGGCAGCTGGGAGTGATGGCTAATAGGTAAGGGGTTTCTTTTTGCGGAGGTGAAAATATTCTGGAATTAAATAGTGGTGATGGTTGCACAACCTTGTAAATATACTGAAAACCACTGAATCGAACACTTTAAAATGGTAAATATTATATGATGGGAATTATATCTCAATACAAATTGCAAAAATCCAGACTCCCTCAGGTAACAATTTATTTTATATCAAGGTAGAAAAAATTATGTGATTTTAATTTAGTTTGCTTAATAGACATTGAGCAAAAGGAGAGTAATTTGCTGTAATAAAGCAAGGGGGAAAGTTGTCTGAAGATCCTTTTCCAATAGACTGTTTTCTTTAAAACAGACTTTCCCTAACCATAGTTTTGTTTTTAAGGTCTATGAGTCATTTATTTTTTATAATGAGTAATTATTTCCCATTTCAACAATAATATGATTACAGGGCTTTCATGAAATCTTTCTATATTTCATCATTATTATCATGTTTTTAAAATGTCAGGCTTTTTAAAAGAATACTGGTTTTTAATAACTACCATTTATTTGGGAATAATGAATCTAATAAGATGGGTCATTCTCTGAATATGTAAACATGGTTATCTTCATATTCATTTTCACACTCCTTTTCAAATGAAGGAATTATTCCCTGATCAGTTTAATTACTATATTTCAATCTTGAGAGAATATTATCCACTTTCCATTCAGATCAGAACTGAGTTGTTCAATTTATATGCAGAAAATAACTAGGTCCTGAATATTCTGGAGAATGCACCAGAGCAAATATTAGGAAGCACATCAGATTTCCAATCTCTTTCCATTTGTCTCCACTCTGAGGGAAGAACTTCCAGATATAAATAGCCTGTAGACTTATGATATCAGTCATTTAATTTTGGAACTCTATAGACTTAGTGGGTATTTCTTTGTACAATAGGAGGGGCATGTGGTTTCCATCATTTTATTTTGTATTGTAACTTACAAAAGAAAAAAGTAATCTATGTCAAAATAACTGAACTTCAAAATTGTCAAGGTAATGGAATACATGGAACAAATGAGGAATTGTGAGATTGGAGATTAAGCTCAAGATGGAATCCTGAAATACAAAAAGTTAAAACCTTAGAGTTTAGTTGAAACTTTAGTAAAACTGAAGTAAGTTCTACAGCTTATTAATCAGATTGTACCAATGTTAATTATTTGGTTTTGATAATTTTACTATTGCTATGTAAGATCTTCATCTTAGAAGATCTAAGTTGGGTGACGGAAATGTAGGACTTCTATATGATTTTATCACTTTTCCATAAACCTAAAATTTTTTCAAAATAAAAAGGAAAACAGCAGCAGCAACAACAACAGGAACAACTAAAACCTCTCAAAGTTCAAAGCTTAGAATCAGATTGATTGACCCAAAATTACTTTAGGAATTAGCTTACTATATTTAAGCTAATTCCACTCTAATAATGCAAGATAGATGATATTTTTTAAAAGTATATTCACATCATATTGTTCCCCTTAACCATACCTACCAAAAAATGCATAAAACTTGTGTCTACGACTGATACTAATCACAGAACTGATCAAAACAGTTAGGCCATAGTCCAATGATGTAATTCACTGTTAACAGGCACACATTCGTCTCAGAAACAAAAGAATCCCCCTTCTTCCCTTTGCCTAACTATTATGTTCTTTAATAAGCTTTATGTTTCCTCCTTTGTCTCTCTGTATCTCTCTCTCTCTCATTAATATAATTCAGTTATTTATTCTGGAACATTTTTCAGTAATAATAGAGAACAATCACCATTTGTTTCTTTTTATGACTTAACTAACCCATCATCTATTATATCTTCTCTTCCTTTTCCTTGTACTCTTCCTCATAATTATTACAGCTCTTGTTGTTGTTCTTACAAGAATTGTTAAAACAAAATATATGTACTAATATTACAGCTAATGGTAAACAGGAACTAAGAATACAAAGTATATTTAGCAAATTCAAGCAGTTAAGTGGGAGATTGTGGGTAATAAAAGCAATCTAAAAGATTCAGCTCAGTGTTAGGGATAAGGAAATGATAATTGAATTGGGCTTTTAGTGATTCTTTCATTTTGATATAAAATAATTTGTTAATGTCATTGAAAATTTTTAAAAGAAATATTAACAATCAAAATCATAAGTGGGGGCTTCCCTGGTGGCACAGTGGTTGAGAGTCCACCTGCCAATGCAGGGGACACGGGTTCGTGCCCCGGTCTGGGAAGATCCCACATGCCGCGGAGCGGCTGGGCCCGTGAGCCATGGCCGCTGAGCCTGCATGTCTGGAGCCTGTACTCCGCAACGGGAGAGGCCACAACAGTGAGAGGCACGCGTACAGCAAAAAAAAAAAAAAAAAAAACATAAGTGAATCTAAATATTAATATTACACAAGAATCACGTTTAGTTAATTACAAAATTGTAAGGATGGTTCATCGTTTTAATCATTAAGAAATATATGAACAAAGGTCATTACGTTAACAAATTACATGAAGAAAGTGAAGAAAACCGTATGGTTGTATTTTAAATACTGAAATGACATTTAATAGAATTCCAAAAGAATTCCGTATGACTCTTAATAAAATAGAACTAGTAACTATGAAAAATACTATTTATGAAAAGCCAAAATCAAATATTATTTTAGTTGAAGAATACTGGAGCCAATTTCAATAAATTAGAAATAAGTCAATGAGATAAACGACCATGTTAACAAGACTTGTTTTAGAACTTCCCTGGTGGCGCAGTGGTTAAGAATCTGCCTGCCGATGCAGGGGACACGGGTTCGATCCCTGGTCTGGGAAGATACCACATGCTGTGGAGCAACTAAGCCCGTGTGCTACAACTACTGAAACTGTGCTCTAGAGTCCATGCTCTGCAACAAGAGAAGCCACCACAATGAGATAGACCACGCACCACAAGGAAGAGTAGTCCCGGGTCACCGCAACTAGAGAAAGCCCATGCCCAGCAACCAAGACCCAATGCAGCCAAAAATAAAAATACATAAATAAATAAATTCATTTAAAAAGACTTGTTTTAGTTTTATCCAATATAAGAGACTGAAATAATTAGCACAAATATTAGAACTCAATTAATATATTTTTATTTTTGGTTCATTTAATTATTGATGTAGACAATCTAGGAAAGTCTACTCTTAAAAAACTTACCAAAGCAGATAACATAATTTAGGAAGATTTCTGGGGACAGGATAAATAAAAAAGCATAATGGGTGGAAATACTTGCAAATCATATATGTTATAAGGTTTTAGCATCCAGAATATATAACAAATTCTACTAACTCAACAATAAAAAGTCTACAGTCCACTTCAAAAAGGGCATAGGATTTGAAAACACATTTCTCCAAAGAAGGTACATATAAATGGTAATTAAAAAAATGAACAGATGCTCAGCATCATTAGCCATCAGGGCAGTGAAAATGAAAATCACTATGTGATACAACTCCATAGCCTCTAGGGTGGCAGATAAATAAGAGAGACAATACTAAGTGTTGATGAAGATATGCACCATATATCTTGCTGGTACAGCCTATATGAAAAAGAGTTTAGCATTTCCTCAAGCATTTAAACATAGTGTTACCCTATGGCTCAGCAATTCTACTCCTAGGTATATACCCACGAGAAATGAAAACAAATATCCACTCAAAGACTCATACATGAGTGTTCACAGCAGAATTGATAATAATAGCCAAAAAGTGGAAACAACTCAAATATCCATCAACTGAACAGTGGATAAATAATGTGGGGTATATCCATAAAATGTAATACTATTCATCAATAAAAAGAAATAGCATACTGATATGTGTTGCAATATGGATGGACTTTTGAAAACATTATGCTAAGTAAAAGAAGCCAGTCTCAAAGTACAACACATTATGTAATTCAACTTACATGAAATGTCCAAAATATGCAAATCCATAAAGACAGAAATTAGATTAGTGGTTGTCAAAGACTGAGGAGAAAGAGGAAATGGAAATGATTGCTAATGGGTATGTGCTTTCTTTTGGGGGTAATGATTTTTTTTGTAATTAGATAGTGGTTATGGTTGCATCTTTGTTAATATAGTAAAACCTCTGGATTTAATACTTTAAAGGGGTAAATTTTATGGTATGTGAATATTATCTCAATAAGTCATTTAATTAAATTAAAAACAAATTTTATAGGCCAACATAAAAAATAACAGAACTAGTGGGAATGAATAGCATTTCCTGCATAGGGGTAGTTAATAGCATGAACACCTCAATTTATTGCAAATGAATACATAATTTTACTCATTCCAAATTTTTAGAATTGGATTAAATGATATAAAATTTTATATAGAATAGTAAAGATCATCAAATGCCTAGGATATTATATTAAAATTGATAGTGCAGTAGCAGTGATATAAGACCTTCTGTATCAAATAGTAAACTTACTCTAAAGTCAGGTGGATAAGAATGGACAAATAGATTAGTTGTAAAGCATAAGTGTCTAAATCTAATATATATTATAAATGTGACAAAGTTGGCATTTAATTCAGTTGACAAAGCATAATTTATTTAATAAATGGTGCTGGAAAAAATTATTTCATTTGAGAAAAAAGTCTACTACTTCACATAATCAAAAAATAAATTCCATATAAAGATCTAAATGTAACAAGTAAAATAATAGAAACATTTTGCAATAACAGGAAATATTCACATTACCATGGAGTGGGGAATATCTTCTTAATATAGACAGGAAAATAGAAGCCTTTAGAAAATGATTAGTAAATTCAATTACCTAATTGTTTGGCAAAGGATATCATAAACAAAATCAAATAAATAACAGACTATGGGTAGTCTTTCAGATAAATCAAAGGAATCCCATTTAAATATGCATTTCAGATAAACAATCACTTAAAAATTATACCCATGTCCCAAATATTTTCTAAATTTTCTGACTATGGGTTAATGTGACTAATTAGCAAAAGATACTATGCTTAATGAAGAAAAGACTAATTATTAAATAGAAATATGTATAAAGGTTACAAACAGCCAACCCAGAGAAGAAGAAAATCGAAATGTAAATATACATATGAAAAGAGACTCAATCTCATCAGTGGTCAGAGAAATTCAAAGTAAAACAACAATGTACTTACTTTTTTTTACCCATCTGATGGTAAAATTAACAAGGATAATAATATCCAGTACTGGCAGAGATACGGGAAAAGGCATTCTCATTATTGACACTGGGATTATGAAATGCTACAACTTTTTAAAAAAGCAATGTTGCAAAATCTATTACGATAAATATATGCATATTATTTGGCCTAATAATCACTCTTTTGAGAATCTCACCTACAGAAAGACAAAAAGCACTAATATGTATGTATGCATGTATGCATGTGTGTGTGTGCGTGTGTGTGTGTGTGTGTGTGTGTGTGTGTGTGTGTGTGAGAGAGAGAGAGAGAGAGAGAATAGAGAAAATTAGCAGATGTAAGGGTGTGAATGAACGTATATCAAATTTTTACCATTGGTTACTTCAGGAGGAAGGAATTAGAAAGTGAGGAAGAAGAGGGTATTATACATGCACATGGAAATAAAATTTCAAAACTACAGAAGTGTATTAAATAAAATTTATAATGTATAATATAAATGTATTATAAATATAATACATATATTTTATATATGTATATTTATTTGAAATATATAAAAATATAAAATGTATTAAATAAAATTTCAAAACTACAGAAGTGTATTAAATAAAATTTAATACATTTTATTTATTATTTATTTATTATTTATTATTTATTAATACATTACCAGTCCCACTACTTAGGAGTTATTTATTTTTCTTTTCTGGGGGTCATGTCAAAATCTCTAAATAATATGCTTATACTCCCATTCTGCAAATGAAAATTTAAAGAGTATTTAAATATAATGAATTGAGCTCAATTAATAGACCCTTTTTCTCCAGTCTTCCCAATATCTGTTAGATAGATTTTGTTTTTATAATTCTTTTGTTGATTATCTTTACAAAGCCTTACTTTTTAATTTATTGATTTTAAATTATAGCCATTGATTCCCCCACTAAGTCAGAGAAAAATTGCAATCTTCTTCTTCC
Source organism: Aethalodelphis obliquidens (assembly GCF_003676395.1). Classification (NCBI taxonomy): domain Eukaryota; kingdom Metazoa; phylum Chordata; class Mammalia; order Artiodactyla; family Delphinidae; genus Aethalodelphis; species Aethalodelphis obliquidens. The sequence continues at coordinate 3,327,366 of NW_020838021.1, forward strand.
CCTTTACATCCTAACTTAAAATGACCTTTTCTTTTTACGTTGACAAGATTTATGACATAAACCTGCACTTCAAATATAATTAAAATTTCCAAATTTATAGGTTGTTTGTTCAAATTATGTAAATATGTATATTATACTTTTCAATATTAGAATTATGTGAATATTTTTCACTGTACGGCCAAGTGGTATGACTGGATCTACAGAAAAATCATATACTCTCTTAAAGGAAGACGCTTCAAGCATCAAAGTCAAATGCATTCTTCTATTTTACACTCCACTTAATGCTCAAAATCATGCCACATTTTAGTTTGCTTTGTTTTTGGATCATTACATCCTTATAGAGCTTGTTTTTCCTAGCATAATGGGTTAGGGATTTTTTTTTCCCTTTTGGGCTGTTGACATAAGAAATGTATGTCTTATTTGCCTTATGACTAAGATCATCAACCTTCTTAAATCATACTATTCTAAGACTTCCTTATCCATGTTTTTAAAAAATTCTACTTAAAGTGAAAATGCTGAAAACCAGAACCAAAATTTCACAGTTATGAAAATAGTGGAAAGTAAAGGTTTTACTGAGAACTTGCCTGGAAAAACAATAAAATTTACATTTCTTTAATCTTATATTTAATAACATTTATGTTTTAATTAAAACTCTGTATTAATTTCTTGGAATAAACAATGAATGAAAGTATTAATTTTTATTGGGGTCTGGGAAAGAATTTTCCCAACTAAATTATAACATTCTACTATATTCCTCATTTTGCATTTAAACTTCACTGCATGAAAATAAAGGTCATTTTTGCAAAAATATTTGAAGGCTTCATTCATTTTCCAAAAGGATTTCCCTAATATTTTGATATTTAAATTATCTTCTTGTGAAACACCTACCATGTCATTATTATTATTATTATTATTTGCGGTACGCGGGCCTTTCACTGTTGTGGCCTCTCCCGTTGCGGAGCACAGGCTCCGGACGCGCAGGCTCAGCGGCCATGGCCCACGGGCCCAGCTGCTCCCCGGCATGTGGGATCTTCCCGGACAGGGGCACTAACCCGTGTCCCCTGCATCGGCAGGCGGACTCTCAACCACTGCGCCACCAGGGGAGCCCTATGTCATTATATTTATCAATGTTTTTCTTCTTTCAATTTTGAACTGATCTAATTTTACTAGATATTCATTTACCAATGGCTCTGCCATGTGATTCTTACTGTTTGCCAATAAAACTTTCATCATCTATGTGATATCCAATATTTTTGCAATTCATTTTACATTCAATTTGAATTTATTCTGTTGACTTTCTTTTTAATCAAATTTAAATTTCCCTTGTTTTCTGGCTATTCTTATAGTCATCTGCTCTTATTTTATGAATGTGGGAACCTTTTGATTCAAGAATATTAATTACTATAATTTTTTGAAGTTATTTTCTTCCAAATTTCTGGTTTTTCCAGAGTTAGTTGTGCTTATTTTATGTTTCCAGTCTTTCTCAAATATCTGATGATGCTTGGTTTTCTATTCATACTTACAAATGAAGGACTAGGTGGATTATAATAGGTCACTACCAAGCAATTCTTCTACCATTCTTAAGGTCTCCTTCCACAAGCCTTGTTCCTGAAAGTCAGATCTAACTTCAAACAAGTGGATTACATTTTAGTGCTTATGGCAGAAAAAAGGCACACAGTCACTCTTCTATATACCAAAATGAGGATGGCTCTTCTGTGAGGTATCAACTACCATAACAAGAGCACTAACCCCTTCCTGGTAGATCATTCATTTCTTTAGAAAATAGCATCTTGGCCAGTATAGGGGTGTTGCTGACCCCCACAGCCATTCTGCAGACTCTATCAGTTACAAAAAAGGACATCCATCAATAATTATATATATATATATAATAAATTATTTCAATAGCCAGGTCATGGAAGCAACCTACATGCCCATCGACAGACTAATGGATAAAGAAGATGTGGTACATATATACAATGGAATATTACTCAGCCATAAAAAGGAACGAACTTGGGTCATTTGTTGAGACATGGATGGATCTAGAGACTGTCATACAGAGTGAAGTAAGTCAGAAAGAGAAAAACAAATATCGTATACTAACGCATGTATGTGGAACCTAGAAAAATGGTACAGATGAACCAGTTTGCAGGACAGAAGTTGAGACACAGATGTAGAGAACAAACGTATGGACACCAAGCGGGGAAAACTGTGGTGGAGTGGTGGTGGTGGTGTGCTGAATTGGGCGATTGGGATTGACATGTATACACTGATGTGTATAAAATTGGTGACTAATAAGAACCTGCAGTATAAACATACAAACAAACAAAAACAACTAATACTAAACTTTCTTAGGGTTATTTGTATGGAAATATGTTAATATAAATGTTTCAGACATTACATGAAATTTCTAAAAATCTTATATGTTCTGGTATAATGTTATAAGTCATAATTCTAGTTATTACTTTAAAATTTATATCTCAGAAATAACTAAATTTCCTTGTCAGTTGCATTATTATGAACTTTCATCAAATCTTTAACCATGGTCATTTTTAAGTCTTTTGTCATTTACAGACAGTTCTGGGTGTACTCCGATGCTTTTGCAAAAATGTTCCTGTAAAAGTGTTTCATCTTCGAGGAATTCATGGAAAAGACTCTGACAAGTACAGGTTTCTGGTAACTGACTATACTGTGGAACTGAATGAATAAGCATTTTCAGAATTCTAATGGAAAACTGATGAATTCATAAAAGTGCTAACAAAAGATCAAGATAAAAGAAAATAATTACATGGGACTGAGTGAACTGATGAGGATGATTATAATTTTTGTGACTTTCTGTTTGAATAAAAAAAAAATCCCACAAGGACTCAGAGGCAAAACATATACAAATCAATTTTCACTGCAGAGTAAAGGACCTGTTACAGTGGAGGATTACTGGACTGAATGTCAATATTATGACATAGTATGAGTGGGTTTCATGTTTGGTAATTGCAATCATTGTTGCTTTTGTTGTGGTCATCCATTTACAATGTTTGGTGTCAGTTTATTTATCTCTTGTAAAAATAAAATACAGTGTGTGTGTGAAAAAAATTTATATAAATTTATACTTTTATTTGTATCAATTTATATAAATAAAGACTATATATTTAATATATCAAAATATATATTATATATACTTCTTAATCACATACACAGACTACTGTGTTTATAAATCTGTTTATAAAATATTGATAAGCACCATATATTTCTTATTTTTTGATAGAAAACAAGTAGAAATGGAAACTTCATTATTTTTTCTGTGTACCACATGGAATCATCTTGCGCACCCTCTAGGATGAGCACACACAACCTTGGAGACCACTGCTATAGATCATCAATCCTGTTGCTGTATAATTCTATTCCTATTCCACCTCTCTTGTGAAAGCACCTCTAACCTCTGCTGCAGCATTCTGTGCAGGTCCTGAGCTCTGGCTCTCACCTTTGTAGATTGTCCATTAATATGGTCTCGCCTTTCTTCCATCTTCTAGAATATGTATCATAGCCCTGATTTTTTAATGAGTTTCCTATTTTCAGTGAATTTACAGATTTACTATCTTTAATATTTCACTACTATTATTCAGAAGATTTTCCAAAAGAGAGGATATAAATGTGTGCTGTCTATCATCTTGAACCAGATACCTTATCAAAGATTCTCATTCTTACTTCTCAGATTATAGGACTCTATCTGTGTTACACGATAGACATCCAGTAATCTATCCAAAGGGAAAATCATTTTTATATCAATTAATATTGGTAATAGTCTCAAGCACACTAGTATTACAACTCTGAATATAACTAACAAGCCAAGTCCCTAAGTTGAGATTCACTTGATGTTCAACAGATTATAAATGCTCAATTCAAGTAGTCTTAAGACAAATGCAGGGTGGTAGGGAATTCTGTTGGACATAAACAGCTTTATAATGCAGCATTTCAAGTTTAAGATATAATATTAATGATTTAGACCCAGGTTAGTCTCCTCTTTCAGTTGCAGCCCCATAATGACAAGCTTCCTTTTTAATGTTCAGGGCCTGCTGTGCCAGTAGTACTTTTAACAAAATACATTTGCTTTAGACTTTCTGACATGGTTTCACACTGAGATAAACACAATTAACAAGATTTATTTAAATTCTGGCTCTTTGGTAATTGTTTATTAATGGGATTTTAAGATTCCTTTTTTTGGTATATCAAAATTTTTTCAATCAAGGTTTTTATTTGCTGTGTGCTTTCATTTTTAACACCTGGATATTATCTATTGGTTCCATTTCTCAGTGGCAAAAAGAGAATCTCTGCCCTCATAAAATGACCAGAGGATCATCGGCACAATGATAGAGAAGCAATCTTAGTTACAATAGGCTTTGAAGAGCAATGGATTCATAAATAAATTTAAGAATCAAACAAATAATTTATTTTTGCTCTTGCTTAGTAAGAAGGAGCACTATATACCTTTTTGTCTGATTTTAAGCCATGCCATCAGTTATCATCATGAACTCAAAGTATGTAGCACACCGTATAACCTACCATAGAAGCAACATGGGAGAGTGGAACAATCATTGGTTTTAAGGACAGTTGAATCTCAGCTCCACCACTTTTAAGCTGTGTAACTTTGGGCAAGGCTTAACCTCTATGAGTCTGAGTTTTCTCATATGTAAAATGGGGGTTATAACTCTCCCAGAATTGCTCTGGTGGTTAAATGGGATAACATATATAAAGTGATATAAAGTGATACAATTCCTGGCACAGGGTAGACACTCAATGTATTTAAATTAATTCTCTTCTTTATCCGTTAACTGGTGTACTTGTCTAGATGAAAAAAATTTTAAGCCATGCCACCATGTAGAGTTTCCAGGAACTCAGGCAAATGCTATACTTATCAGTTAAAATTTTACAGTTTTGAAAGTTTGGTTTCCTAGATGTCACCTGGAAAAACAATGTCTATAATATATCTTCTTGGGATCCAGAGGGAAAAGAAATAAACGATAATAAAATAGCATCAGGAAAACATAAACTTACAGCAGGCATAAATATACTGGTTGCATTCTGAGGAAACCCAGAGAATAAGGATGTCAAATATTCAGAAGAGCCAACCAGAAAGAGACATTTAAAAATAGATATTTAAAAAATACTTAGCCCCATCTCAAACATATTTAAACGGCATACTAGAGAATCAGAACCAGACGTATATTTTTAAAGATCTCCAGATTATTTTAATGACTAGCTCAGTTAAAAACCACTGACATAAATAATGAAGTCAGAATCTCTATGCTGTAGCTTTCTATCAAATCAGATTGTCAGACTTCTGCAAATTTAACTAATACTATTATAGTTCCCCATAGAAATGCCTCAGTAAATACACAGTTTCATGTTTTCTCTTTACTCTTATCTGTACTCACTATTGAAAAACACATAAAGACTGTCCTTATGCTTTTATTTTGTAAAATTATCCAAGACAGTAGTTTGTTGCCTAATACTTCTTACATGAAGGATCACACCAATACTTTATTTCAAAGATGAGGCCTTCGACAGAGAGTTTGTCTTATCTGAAAATCTGTGTTGCTTCTTTTTATTTGAGAATGGGAGTTAGTCCATTATTTCTCCTTTCTTTACTTTGATCGCCAGGAAGATAAGTATCTCTCCCACTTCCACACCAACCTCCATCTATTATTTGCTGTTGCCTATTTTTGCTGGCTGCAATGATTATAATGCATCTGTAGCTCTTGTTAAAAGGCAGCTGAAATCTTTTCTGGGGGGACAAGATATGGCAGAAATGTAATTGGCACTCCTAAGCATCACAGACCTCACTAGCTGAATTTTGCTACATAAAATCATGCCGTGGTATTGACTTTTTTATGGTTCACTCATTTTTCCATACAGGCTGCTTATAAACAGATGTACTAATGGAAATTTTTGTAATTTAGAATTTCTGATACCAGAATCTTGTAGAACAGCACTAACATGTTTAACTGAGCCCATTTTCCTTTGCTCTAAAAGGTTCCTTACTAGCAATGTCATTTACAAAAAAAAAAAGACAGAGCTTTAAGACTTACTTAAAGGAATTGCCTTTAGCATATTATAGTGCTAGCAAGTATGCAACCAAAAAACTTGGGGAAATGGTGTTATTTAAGAAGAAATATGGACATGTTGACTTTTTGCATATGGAATCACCGGAAATCATTTAACCTTGCTCTATATTCAAGACTCCTTGACTACCTTGAAAAGGGTAAACCTGATTTCATTTGACAGCTTAGGTCATGCTTACTTATTACACCACACTTCAAGAATGCCAACACTACTCTACTACTGTGTTGATACCTCTCCCTCTCTTCTCTCCTCTCCCTCCTTCCCTTCTCTTCTTTCTTCCCCTCACTCCTTCTCTTCTATCCTTCCCCAACCACCATTTCTCTCACTCTCTCACTTCCTTTTCTTTTCCTTTGTACTCCACAATGACACTTACGCCCTTTAATTAGGCTTGACAGAAACTTAAGGATAAAGAGATTCCTAACTCTAACTGCTAAAGAAGAATTGCAAATTGAAAGTAAGTTTTCTCAGAGTCCTCAAATTTCCAAGAAGCAGTTCTAGCTCCCTCTTGGATGTTGGGCTTTTGCGTTTCTCTTCATTGTTACAGTGAAATAATTATGCCAGAGACAGTTGGCCAAGTTCATAAAAAGCACAAAAGAAAATAAATTCATTATGCTCAGGGTGATCAGTTTTACCACAAAGTCTACTATATGGCAGTTTGTTTTCAGTGTTCATTTTCTTAGATCAGTCAGGTACATAGTTGTTTTTTAGGGCATTGCTGTTCATTTATGTTCCTTTGAATTGTAAATCTATCATCACATTTTTAAAAAAAAATTCAGCCTGGAGTTCACAATTCTATCATTAGAAAAATCTTCAGGTCACTAATTCAAAAAAGTATATATATAACTACATATTCTAGGCATTTTAAATACATGCAAAAAACTATGCACAATAAATTACCTTAATTCATCAGAGCTTAGGTAAAACAAAATCCTGTTTTATATGACTGCAGTATGTCCTCATAATTTCTGTGCAAGATAAAATATGACTGCTGACATAACATCATAAAATTATACGGTGTGCTTCACTTTATGCAAAGGGTGTATTACTGCCTGTATGGGTGTGGCTAGGCATGTGAATTCCCACCCTCTGATACAATCATCGGTAGTAAGTGGTTGAATACTTTCTTAGGCTGTGTCTGCAAAATGCTAAAACATCTGGCCAATTCAGTGGGGAAAATTCAAACTGGTAATTTGGCATCGTATAGCCTAAACAGTGGGACTGATTGAACTTTTCATTTTGTTATGGGTTGTTTAGACTTTGTGTAGACAGACTTAGAAATAATACAAGACATATTTAAGTTTGTTTTTTGATTGGGTGATGATGTGAAGCAGATCATTTTAACTGAACCAACCAGTAATTTTAATAGAATGTTAAAGTAAATTATATAATGTAAGTCTCAATGAATACATGGTGACTGTTGTACTAACTTTTGTTTGTTATTCTATTTTATTTTTATTTTTTAATGTGGATGACGATATAGGCATTGCTATAAAATGTGACTTGTTTATCCAGGAAGAGGGGTGTGGGGAAGGATTTCAACCAAGCTGTTTACACTTTCTGAGGAAGGTTAAAAAGCAGAAAATTGTTTTTTTAGGTATCTGGAGATCTCTCTTTGTGACAAACCAACAGCTGGATGGAATCTATCACCTGGCCCTCTTTATCATCATATATAAACACTCACAGTTCAGAGAACACAATCACCAGAAGTCTCAGTCTTAAAAAATAAAATAAAATTCTTCTATGGGTCAAAGTTCAGGTATTTCTTACCTTGTGACAATGTATGATCATTTTATTTGATATGTAATCATAATTTTGCTATAATTTTATAAATATTGGGCATTTTCTTATTGATTTCTCAGACAGCAATGTTTGTCTTATTACTATAGGAAGATTAGTCTATTATTCATTAAAAGGAGGGGAAATGGGAAGAATATATAACACAAAGAATCTTTTTCACATAGTAGGTATATGATAGATTTTTGTATGTATTAATTATGCAGAATTTTGTCCAAGCAATGTGGCCTATAACCAAATAACTTACGAAAATACTACTGTAAATCATATTTCACCAACATACTGCTGTCTCAAGCCAAATGACAAATTTTATACTCAAGAAAAATTCAAAGGAAAAAAATACGTTGGCATATTAATGATGTTTTATTTGTCTTTGTGTTAAGAGTTTGCTCCCTGGAAGAAAAAAGTTAGGTCAGAGCATTTAACTCCATCAAAAACCTAAACATATCTAACCTGTCAAACCAATGATATTTTCTATAATAAATATATAATTTGAACCATTCAGCAAAGTCTTAGTTGACTCCATGCTTGATAAAGACAAAGAAACTATCTCTAATCATTAGAGTCTGTTACTAATGGAATCAATATTAGAATGGAAGTACCAATAATAGTTAATTTCAGAAATGAGATAGAGTGTGTCAAATAAATTTTATACTTTCTTATTTTATTCATTAGTATAGATTTTGCCTTTTTCATTGATGTTGAATGATAGTTTGCTGTCTTTTCTTATTATCTGTTTTAGGTGTGTAAGCCAGATTCCCTAGCTGGTTCGTAAACTCCCTGAGGGCAGCAACCACATCAAATGCATCTTTTGTTTCTTCTAGCTCTGTAGTAGGCATTCTACACCTACAGAAATTTTTAAAAAATTAATAAATACTGATGAATTGAAAGACAGTGAAATATTTATGAAATATTCTGCAAACTGCCCTTTGAAAGAGCAGTCTAGCAAACATACAAGATCAAAAACACTAGATTTGGTTTTGTCAATAATAAAGTTGATTATTTTTTGTAATATATAGGCATCAGGTAAGACTGAGATAATACAAAATATCTGCTTAAAAATTAATTTCCAATCTCTTCCTACAGCTGCTTTTTGAGATCTGATGATGAATGATAAAACAATCTGATTTGTTTCAACTTATTTTCCTTGCCTTTCTTGTTCACTATCTGTTAGATATGCTAATGAACCGTAAGCCAAAGAGTGAACAGTAGTAGGAAAAGAAAACAGAGGGCATGAATAAATTACAAAAACATGGGGAAGATAGATACCTGAGAATTATTATTTCCATTTGAATGGGTATTATGCAGTAATGAATTTCATATTCTATGAGTTTTGCCCCATCCGTCCATCAGTTCTCTGAAATAAAAATGCTTAGGGAAAGATCTGACCAACTTTGATCAAATAAAGAATCTGTGCAGGGTTGTAAATGGAAATAATAGTTGCTTTATAATCAACAATAGTAATGCTGTGTTTAAGACTTCTCTTTCATTTAAAATACTGCAAACATACAAAAGGATGAACATCTTAGAATCAGAGAACTGTAGGAGATATACAGAAGTCATTTAATACATTTGCCTTCAGGTTAATGCAACACCAAAACAAAAACGAATGAATTATCTTTCTTAAGCACTATAGGCATTACAATTAGAGATATACTGGAGTTTCACTATACACTGAAATTGAAACTGTGATTAAACATCTTCCAACAAACAAAAGTCCAGGACCAGACGGCTTTACAGGTGAATTCTATCAAACACGTAGGGAAGAGCTAACACCCATCCTTCTCAAACTCTTCCAAAAACCTGCAGAGAAAGGAACACTCCCAAGTTCATTCTATGAAGCCACCATCACCCTGACACCAAAACCAGACAAAGATACTACAAAAAAAGAAAATTATAGACCAATATCACTGAAGAATATAGATGCAAAAATCCTCAACAAAATACTAGCAAACAGAATAGAACAACACATTAAAAGGATCATATGCCATGATCAAGTGGGATATATCCCAGGGATGCAAGGATTCTTCAATATACGGAAATCAATCAATGTAATAAACCATATTAATAAACTGAAGAATAAAAACCATACGACCATCTCAATAGATGCAGGAAAAGCGTTTGACAAAATTCAACACCCATTTATGATAAAAACTCTTGAGAAAGCGGGCATAGAGGGAACTTACCTCAACATAATAAAGGCCATATACGACAAACCCACAGCAAACATCATTCTCAAAGGTGAAAAACTGAAAGCATTTCCTCTAAGATCAAGAACCAGGAACAAGACAAGGATGCCCACTATTGTCACTATTATTCAACATAGTTTTGGAAGTCCTAGCCACAGCAGTCAGAGAAGAAAAAAACTAAAAGGAATACAGATTGGAAAAGAAGAAATAAAACTGTCACTGCTTGCAGATGACATGATACTATACATAGATAATCCTAAAAATGCCACCAGAAAACTACTAGAGCTCATCAATGAATTTGGTAAAGTTGCAGGATACAAAAGTAATGCACAGAAATCTCTTGCATTCCTATACACTAACAACAAAAGATCAGAAAGAGAAATTAAGGAAACAATCCCATTCACCACTGAAACAAAAAGAATAAAATAGCTAGGAATAAACCTACCTAAGGAGACAAAAGACCTGTATGCAGAAAACTATAAGACACTGATGAAAGAAATCAAAGATGACACAAACAGATGGAGAGATATACCATGTTCTTGGATGGGAAGAATCAATATTGTGAAAATGACTATACTACCCAAAGCAATCTACAGATTCAATCAATGCAATCACTATCAAACTACCAATGGCATTTTTTACAGAAATAGAACAAAAAAATCATAAAATTTGTATGGAGACACAAAAGACCCCAAATAGCCAAAGCAATCTTGAGGAAAAAAAAAAAACAGAGCTGGAGGAATCAGACTCCCTGACTTCAGGCTACACTACAAAGCTACAGTAATCAAGAGAGTATGGTACTGGCACAAAAACAGAAACATAGATCAATGGAACAGAGTAGAAAGCCCAGAGATAAACCCACGCACCTATGGTCAACTAATCTATGACAAAGGAGGCAAGGGTATACAATGGAGAAAAGACAGCCTCTTCAATAAGTGGTGCTGGGAAAACTGGAAAGCTACATGTAAAAGAATGAAATTAGAACACTCCCTAACACCATACACAAAAATAAACTCAAAATGGATTCGAGACCTAAATGTAAGACCAGACACTATCAAACTCTTAGAGGAAAACATAGGGAGAACACTTTTTGACATAAATAACAGCAAGATCTTTTTTGACCCACCTCCTAGAGAAATGGAAATAAAAACAAAAATAAACAAATGGGGGCTTCCCTGGTGGCGCAGTGGTTGAGAGTCCGCCTGCCAATGCAGGGGACACGGGTTCGTGCCCCGGTCCGGGAAGATCCCTCATGCCGCGGAGCGGCTGGGCCCGTGAGCCATGGCCGCTGAGCCTGAGCGTCCGGAGCCTGTGCTCCGCAATGGTAGAGGCCACAGCAGTGAGAAGCCCACGTACGGCAAAAAAAAAAAAAGAGAGAAAAAGAAAAAAAAAATAAACAAATGGGACCGAATGAATCTTAAAAGCTTTTGCACAGCAAGGGAAAGTATACACAAGACAAAAAGACAACCCTCAGAATGGGAAAAAATATTTGCAAATGAATCAACAGACAAAGGATTAACCTCCAAAATACATAAACAGCTCATTCAGCTCAATATTAAAAAAAAACACAACCCAATCCAAAAATGGGCAGAAGACCTAAATAGACATTTCTCCAGAGAAGATATACAGATGGCCAAGAGGCAAATGAAAAGCTGCTCAATATCACCAATTATTATAGAAATGCAAATCAAAACTACAATGAGGTATCACCTCACACCAGTTAGAATAGGCATCATCAGAAAATCTACAAACAACAAATGCTGGGGAGGGTGTGGAGAAAAGGGAACCCTCTTGCACTGTTGGTGGGAATGTAAATTGATACAGCCACTATGGAGAACAGTATGGAGGTTCCTTAAAAACCTATAAAGAGAATTACCATATGACCCAGCAATCCCACTCCTGGGCATATAACCTGAGAAAACCATAATTCAAAAAGACACATGCACCCCAATGTTCATTGCAGCACTATTTACAATAGCCAGGTCCTGGAAGCAACCTAAATGCCCATCGACAGACGAATGGATAAAGAAGATGTGGTACATGTATACAATGGAATATTACTCAGCCATAAAAAAGGAATGAAATTGGGTCATTTGTAGAGATGTGGTTGGACCTAGAGACTGTCATACAGAGTGAAGTAAGTCAGAATGAGAAAAAAAATATTGTATATTAATGTAAATATGTGGAATCTAGAAAAATGGTACAGATGAACTGGTCTGCAAGGCAGAAATAGAGACACAGATGGAAAGAACAAACGTATGGACACCAAGGGGGGAAAGCAGCAGGGGTGTTGTTGGTGGTGGTGGTGGGATGACTTGGGAGATTGGGATTGACATATATACACTAATATGTATAAAATAGATAACTAATAACAACCTGTTTAAAAAAATAAATTAAGTAAATTAAAAAAAATCCAAGCACATCAAGAAAAAAAATTTAATTCAAATAACATTTAAATTAATACTCTGGCTCTACACTGGCAGGGATATAGTCTAAACACACTAAAATATATATAGAAAACTTGAACTTTATTCATGTTTGTTTTCAGAACTCACATTGGTTTATTTATTTATTTATTTAACATCTTTATTGGTGTATAATTGCTTTACAATGTTGTGTTATTGTGTCTATTTCATCCTACCCTGTTGATGATATACATCACCCATTCCAATGCTACAAACTCAGCCGCTACATTCTTTCAAGCCAGTGTGCAGCCTCACCTCCTCAGAGCCCAGGGCTTGGCCGCACACCTCCAAGCCTCAGAGGCGAGTCTCCCTCCCCAGTTCCTGAAACCGCCGAGGCTGGTGTCCAGGCCTGGCCTGGGCCCTCCTTTTGGGCTGCTCCAGGCCGCATCTCCGCTGGGGAAAGGGGGAAGGTGCCTCCGCGTTCACTTGAGGCCCCGACTGGGGCCTTGTTGGCATTATTCAGCTTTGGAGACTTGAGGAAGAAGCTGTATAGCATGCTCTGTTGGGACATAGCGACAATGTAGGCCAACCACCCCGCCCAACTGAATGACTAGAGAGAGTCCTAGCATCTCAATTCTATTTCTGCAGGTCTCGCAGTTTGTTCCCAGATAGTGGGCCTAGAAAGGCAAAACAACTGGTAATTGTGCCTCTCAGGCCTTTCAGACTAAGTTATATACTGGAATGGCTCTTCACAGGATTTGTTTCCATTTGGTCTACCTTGACAATCTCCAAAAATGTATGCATTTTTAAAAAATATGGAGTATCCAGGTTAGCTTTCCAAGACAACTATTTTGAATGTGCTAACAGTCACTTGTGTGTTTGAATTCTGGAGTGTTCTTTAAGAAAACCACACTCATTACTTTACTCACTCTACCTCCAGGTCCATAGGCCCTATATATTCTCACAGGAATCAATGGTTGGTTGGGTATATTAATTAGGCAAGAACTAATGGCATAGTGGCTACCAACAGCATTTCATTCATTGGTTACATCAAAAGAATACCTGTCAGACACCTACTCTCAGAAGACAAGCACAGTGCCAGAATGACTGCCAAGATGAACAAATATTTCATGGATATCACTAGCTTACTGACTGGCTGCCTGCCTGCTTTTTCCTGGATTCCTTTTTCACCTAGGAAATTTTAAAAAATGCATCAGCCAGAGTTAAACAGACTCAGATTGTAACTACTCAAATGGGTGGAACTACTGAATATGTTTAATGCTGCCACAGGTTTACAGCTATGTACAGAGCATCCTTTGTGCCCTTGTCCCCTAAAATCAGAACTGTATGAATATAATTTTTATTTTTATTATAGAAGTAGAAAATAAATAAGTATATCTAACTCTGGGGAAAAATCATAAATATTTTAAAAATTATTAGGGTGTATATATATACCAATATGAATATGTCAGTGGCACAAACACAGGATATATAATGAAGGAAACAGTATACAGAAAAGAAGGTGAAGATTAAAAACCAAATCAAACCAAACAAATCAATAATTCCCTGTGCTTACTGGCAATCATCTCTTAAATTCTACTCTTCTTGAATCCTTGAGCCAAAAATAACTCCCAGAGCAGGAAACTAAAGATTTTACTTTTTTCCCTTTATTTTCTCAAGTTGTAATTTTCTTTTTCTGGGCCAGAACTGCTACTAAGAATCATTGACCAAAAACACTGAAGGGCAGCCATCACAATCCTTCTATCCACTAAGCTGCTCTTCCCTAGGATTCCCAATGGTTCTTCATTGGTTTATTAGTTTCCTAGGGCTGCCACAACAAAGTACCACGAACTGGGTGACTTACAAAATGACAAATTTATTGCCTCACAGTCTTGGAGGCTAGACATCTGAAATCAAGGTGTTGGCAGGGCCATGCTCCTTCTGAAACCTGTAGGTAAAGGATCTTCCCTTTATTCTTATAGCTTCTGTAAACCCCAGAAGCATCTTAGCTTTGGAAGCTTAATCCCAATCTCTGCCTCCATCTTCACAAGATGACTTCTTCACAGGGTTTTTCATCTATGTGTGTCTGATTTCTCCTTTTTACAAGGACACCAGTCACACTGGACTAGGGTCCACCCTAATGACCTTGCTTTAACTTGATTACTTCTGCAAAGACCCTACCTCCAAATAAGGTTACATTGAGGTATGGGTGGGTTAGGGCTTCAATACAGGCAAACTTCATTTTATTGAGCTTTGCAGATATTGTGTTTTTTACAAACTGAAGGTTTATGGAAACTCTGCATCAAGCAAGCCTATTAGCACCAGTTTTCTAACAGCATTTGCTCACTTGTGTCTGTGCATCACATTTTGGTAATTTTTGCAATATTTCAAACTTTTTCATTTATTATTATATTTGTCGTGGTGACCTATGATCAGTGATCTTTGATGTTCTTACTACAACTTGCTGAAGACTCAGATGATAGTTAGCATTTTTTAGCAGCAAAGTTTTTTGTTTTTTTTTTTTTGCGGTACGCGGGCCTCTCACTGTTGTGGCTTCTCCCGCTGCGGGGCACAGGTTCCGGACGCGCAGGCTCAGCGGCCATGGCTCATGGGCCCAGCCGCCAGACCGGGACACGAACCCGTGTCCACTGCATCGGCAGGCAGACTCTCAACCACTGCGCCACCAGGGAAGCCCGCAAAGTATTTTTTAATTAAGGTATGTACATTTTTTGTAGACACAATGCTATTGCACAGTTAATAGACCACATAGTGTGAATATAACTTTTTTTTTTTTTGGCTGAGCTGCGGGACTTGCGGGATCTTAGTTCCCTGACCAAGGACTGAAGCGCACCCTCAGCAATGAAGTCGCGGAGTCCTAACCATGGGACCACCAGGGAATTTCCTAAAAATAACTTTTATATGCACTGGGATACCAAAAAATTCATGTGACTCACTTTATTGTGAAATTCGCTTTATTGCAGTGGTCTTCAAACCCACAATATCTCCAAGGTATGCCTGTTTATCTTTTTTGAGGGGAGACACAATTCAACCCATAACAAGTGGTACCACCAGGTTCCCTTCACCATCCTAACCACCCTTGTCAAATGTCCCTTCTAGAGCATGGTGTGCATGATTGAGTACTCCACTACAGAGAGTTGCAACCCATCCACTGGACTGATGCCCAACCCCCTGCAGTCTGGACACTACATATGTATTTTAGTCTGGACACTACATATTTATCAGTACAGGCAAGGATGGTACGGACTTATCTTTATCAGTTTGTGGTTTTGAATCCCAGGTCTTTTGTACAGAGACTGCTGTCAAGCCAGGCCTCCTCAATCAAAATACATGATGTTGATTTTTTTCACCTTTTTTTCATTTTTTTTACATTTTTCCCTGTGAAATTGACTTTTATTACTATTTTCTGTCTTTAATTTTTAGTCCATCACTCTAGCCCCTGAAGTTACATGCAAATATTGTGTGTATAGAAGTATCTCCTTTCATCACCTAATCACAGGATCTTGAGAGCTTTGTGAATCTTCAGTCTATCATCTAACAAACATCCACTTACCACTCCAGGTTTGTGTTACTTGCAGATTAGATAACCTGGATTATGGATATAAGTGTTGACCAAGATAAGACCAAATTCAGAACCTGGCAACATGTGAGGAGACCTCCACATAAACTGACATTGATCCATTGATCAGCACATATGAAGAG
The DNA here is from genome assembly GCF_003676395.1 of Aethalodelphis obliquidens. Taxonomy (NCBI): domain Eukaryota; kingdom Metazoa; phylum Chordata; class Mammalia; order Artiodactyla; family Delphinidae; genus Aethalodelphis; species Aethalodelphis obliquidens. Next base: position 3,343,588 of record NW_020838021.1, read on the forward strand.
CAGTACAAATTTACCTTATTCTACTATCACACATTCATCACTGTACCCGTTCCACAAACAACTATAAAGCATCCACATGTTCCAGTCACTATGTTAGCTATTCAGAAGCACCTTATTGTGAAGGGAGACAAAAACAGCATGGTAAGTGTGAACAAACCAGACAAATGTAGGAAAATACAAGCAAGACAACAGATTTTAAGAGGTGGAATGAGAGTAAAGAGAAACAAAAGCTAAGACTGGGGAGCTGATCAAAGTCATCTTTTAGTATTATGGACAGCAATCTTCTCAAAAAATAATCTACAATTCTTGCCTCATTCTTTTCACCAAATTATCACTTCTGCATTGCTTACAACCAGCCTCCTGCCCCTTACAACTCTGACGGATATGTCTTATAGAAGATCTTGAAGCATCTCTTCTCTATCTTTGAGATATTTACAGCTAAACGTAGCCTTCATTATTAAACTCCCTCCTTCCTTAACCTCTTAAATCCTTGGTTCTCTTCCCACTTCTGTGACCACATCTTACATGTTTGCTTTATTGCCTGATCTTTCTCCTTAACATGGACATTAACATGTTCTATCCTTAATTTTCTCTAAAGCTTGTAATAGTATAAAATAAAACATGGCAGGAAACCTATGGATCATCTTAATCTCCTCATGAAGAGGAAATAACTTTCCCCAGCCAATTTTTCCAAATGGAAAAATCTGTTTCCTCTTTTGCATATCTTAAACTATCATATGCTGCGCAACTCTACTCTCCCTTCTTCAAATGAATGTTGCCCATTCAGATGCTTCCATTTTTATATATGTGGAAATTACCTTCTGATGCTTATCTTTAGTCTATGTCTTGCCTGCATCCAGTCTCACATTTCTTCCCATGGGAAGTTCTTATGTGTCATCTCTTAATCCCCAAGTATCTTAGTCTTTTCAGACTTTCCAGGCTGCTATAAAAAAAATACTCCAGAAGTGGTAGCTCATAAAGAACAGAAATGTATTTCTTAAAGTTCTGGAGGTTGTAAGTCTAAGATCAAGGTGCCAGCATGGTCAGATTCTGGTGAAGGCCCTCTTCTGGGTTCTAGAATACCAACTTCTCTCTGTGCCTTCACATGGTAAAAGGGGCTAGGGATCTCTCTATGGTCTCAGTTATAAGGGAACTAATTCCATTCACAAGAGCCCTGTCCTCATGACCTAATCACCTCCCAAAGGCCCACCTCTGAATACCATCATTTGGGGGATTAGAATTTTAACAAATGGATTTTGAGCGACACAAATATTCAGACCATAGCACTAAGTGTAGTAGTCCTTTTGAAGAACCTAACTTTGTCTACAGAGAACTAACTAAAGCTGGCAATTAATCAGGAACAAATCTTGAAATTATTTTGAATTATTTAATCTCCCTTATCTTCTATATCTAGCAATCATCGTTCCTTTGCTTTATCATTTTTTTTTTTTTTTGAGCAGATAAAGGTTTATTGCAGGGCCAAGCAAGGAGATGGGTGGCTCATGCCCAAAAAACCAGGAACTCCACAAAGGGTTTCATCAAAGCATTTTTACAGGCAAGATGAGGGAGGGATGTTGTTGGTTGTTGCAGGCTTCTGGATGTAGGAATCATTTGTTCTTGCACCTGTTCACATAGGTCAGGTCATGATGTTTCTGTAAACCTCCAACAAGACAAATGTTATTCTCTGTTCTACAACTTTGTTATCTCTATATGACTGTAAACGTGTTATATGCTTAAAGGTCAGAGCCTTGAGAATGGGCTATCCTGTATATTTCAGGTTATAAGCAACACTCTTAACTCAAAGCAAAAGCATTAGAATGCAAAGGTTAAAGTAAAAGAAACTGATGTAATATGGAGTCAGATTTGCTCTTCCCTGTTACAACTTTAAGGTAAATGCCAGTGGCACCCAGGCTGTTCTTGAAAATATGCAGTGTTTATTTTAACAGTTGCCAGCACTGCAGCTTCTTTTCTATTGGAGTTGAAAGAGTTTCTTTCTTTTTTTTTAAACTTATTTACTTCCCTTCTTAATAGTTCATTTTTTTAAACATCTTTATTGGACTATAATTGCTTTATGATGTTGTGTTAGTTTCTGCTGCATAACAAAGTGAATCAGCTATATGTATACATATATCCCCGTATCCCCTCCCTCTTGCGTCTCCCTCCCATCCTCCCTATCCCACCCCTCTAGGATGTCACAAAGCACCGAGCAGATCTCCCTGTGCTATGTGGCTGCTTCCCACTAACTATCTATTTTACATTTGGTAGTGGATATATGTCCATGCTACTCTCTCAGTTCATCCCAGCTTACCCTTCTCCCTCCCCATGCCCTCAAGTCCATTCTCTACATCTGCGTCTTTATTCCTGTCCTGCCCCTAGGTTCATCAGAACCATTTTTTCTTTTTTGTTTTTTAGATTCCATATATATGTGTTAGCACACGGTATTTGTTTTTCTCTTTCTGACTTACTTCACTCTGTATGACAGACTCTAGGTCCTTCCACCTCACTACAAATAACTCAATTTTGTTTCTTTTTATGGCTGAGTAATAATCCACTGTATATATGTGTCATATCTTTTTTATCCATTCATCTGTCAAAGGACACTTAGGTTGCTTCCATGTCCTGGCTATTGTAAATAGTGCTGCAGTGAACGTTGTGGTATATGACTCTTTCTGAATTATGGTTTTCTCAGGGTATATACCCAGTAGTGGGATTGCTGGGTCATATGGTAGTTCTATTTTTTGTTTTTCAAAGAACACCAATACTGTTCTCCATAGTGCCTGTATCAATTTGCATTCCCACCAACAGTGCAAGAGGGTTCCCTTTTCTCCACACCCTCTCCAGCATTTATTGTTTGTAGATTTTTTGATGATGATGGCCATTCTGTGTGGTGTGAGGTGATACCTCATTGTAGTTTTGATTTACATTTCTCTAATGATTAGTGATGTGGAGCATCCTTTCATGTGTTTGTTGGCCATCTGTATATCTTCTTTGGAGAAATGTCTATTTAGGTCTTCTGCCCATTTTTGGACTGGGTTGCTTGTTTTATTGATATGGAGTTGCATGAGCTGCTTGTATATTTTGGAGAGTAACCCTTTGTCAGTTGCTTTGTTGGCAAATATTTTCTCCCATTCTGAGGGTTGTCTTTTCATCTTGTTTATTGTTTCCTTTGCTGTGCAAAAGCTTTTAAGTTTCATTAGGTCCCATTTGTTTATTTTTGGTTTTATTTCCATTTCTCTAGGAGGTGGGTCAAAAAGGATCTTGCTGTGATTTATGTCATAGAGGGTTCTGCCTCTGTTTTCCTCTAAGAGTTTGATAGTGTCTGGCCTTACATTTAGGTTTTTAATCCATTTTGAGCTTATTTTTGTGTATGGTGTTAGGAAGTGTTCTAGTTTCATTCTTTTATATGTAGCTGTCCAGTTTTCCCAGCACCACTTATTGAAGAGGCTGTCTTTTCTCCATTGTATATTCTTGCCTCCTTTATCAAAATAAGGTGACCATATGCACATGGGTTTATCTCTGGGCTTTCTATCCTGTTCCATTGATCTATATTTCTGTTTTTGTGCCAGTACCATACTCTCTTGATTACTCTAGCTTTGTAGTATAGTCTGAAGTCAAGGAGTCTGATTCCTCCAGCTCCATTTTCCTTTCTCAAGATTGCTTTGCCTGTTCAGCGTCTTTTGTGTTTCCATACAAATTGTGAAATTTTTTGTTCTAGCTCTGTGAAAAATGCCATTGTTAGTTTGATAGGGATTGCATTCAATCTGTAGATTGCTTTGGGTAGTATAGTCATTTTCAAAATGTTGATTCTTCCAATCCAAGAACGTGGTATATCTCTCCGTCTGTTTGGATCACCTTTAATTTCTTTCATCAGTTTCTTATAGTTTTCTGCATACAGGTCTTTTGTCTCCCTAGGTAGGTTTATTCCTAGATATGTTATTCTTTTTGTTGCGATGGTAAATGGGAGTATTTCCTTAATTTCTCTTTCAGATTTTTCATCAGTTTATAGGAATGCAAGAGATTTCTGTGCATTAATTTTGTATCCTGCTACTTTATCAAATTCATTGATTAGCTCTAGTAGTGTTCTGGTAGCATCTTTAGGATTCTCTATGTATAGTATCATGTCATTTGCGAACAGTGACAGATTTACTTCTTCTTTTCCAGTTTGGATTCCTCTTATTTCTTTTTCTTCTCTGATTGCTGTGGCTAAAACTTCCAAAACTATGTTGAATAATAGTGGTGAGGGTGGGCATCCTTGTCTTGTTCCTGATCTTAGAGGAGATGCTTTCAGTTTTTCACCATTGGGAACAATGTTGGCTGTGGGTTTGTCATATATGGCCTTTATTATCTTGAGGTATGTTCCCTCTATGCCTACTTTCTGGAGGGTTTTTATCATAAATGGGTGTTGAATTTTGTCAAAAGCTTTTTCTGCATCTATTGAGATGATCATATGGTTTTTCTCCTTCAGTTTGTTAATATGGTGTATCACATTGATTGATTTACGTATATTGAAGAATCCTTGCATTCCTGGGATAAACCCCACTTGATCACAGTGTATGATCCTTTTAATGTGCTGTTGGATTCTGTTTGCTCTTTTCTTTATCTTGATGGTTCTTAACCTGAATTCAAAAAGCCCATGCATATAGAAAGTGAAATAATAAATATTTATTTTCACTAACTTCTCTTTGAGCATTTTCTTCAATAACAAATGTAAGCAGCTTCTCTTTAGTACTTCGAATATCTAGTTAGTCAAAAAAATCTGCCATTGTTTTCCTCAGGCTATTGCTGCTATGAACATGGGTTTACAAATATCTGTTCAAGCCTCTGCTTTCACTTCTTTTGGGTATATATGAGATAATGGAGTTGCAGCATCACATGGCAATTCTATGTTTAATTTTTTGAGGAATCACCATAGTGTTTTCCACAGCGTCTGCACTATTTTACATTCCCACCAGCAATGTACAAGAGTTCCAACTTTTTCACGTTCTCACAAACATTTTTTATTTTCTGTGTCTGTTTGATATTTTGTTTTCTTTGTTTTTAATAGTAGCCATCCTAATGGTATCACACTGTGGTTTTTGCTTTGCATTTCCCTAATGATTAATTACTGAGCATATTTTCATGTGTTTATTGGCCATTTCTTTATCTTCTTTGGAGAAATGTTTATTCAAGTCATTTGTTTACTTTTAATAGTGTTGTCTGGGGGTTTTTTTACTGCTGAATTATAGGAGTTCTTTATATATTCTGGATAATAATCCCTTTTCAGATACAAGATTTGCAAATATTTTTTCTCATTTCATGGATTATCTTTTAACTCTGTTGATAGCATTCTTTGATGCACAGAAGTTTTTGATGAATTCCAACTTATTTATTTTTTCTTTTGTTGGCAGTGTTTTGGTGTTATATCTCGAAATCATTTCCAAATCTAATAGCATGAAGCTTTTCCTTTGCTTTCTTCTAAGAGCTTTATAGTTTCAGCTCTTACATATACATCCTTGATCCATTTTCAGTTAATTTTTCTATATGGTATGTGTCCAATTTTATTATTTTACATGTGGATATCAATTTTCCCAATACCATTTGTTGAAGAGACTACCTTTCCCCGTTGGTCTTAGCACTCTTGTTGAAAATAATTTGACCATATATGCAAGGGTTTATTTCTGGGCTCTGTATTCTATTCCATTGGTCCAAATGTCTGTCTTTATGACAGTACCACTGTTTTAATTATGGTAACTCTGTAGCAAGTTCTGAAATCAGGATGTGAGAGACCTCCAACTTTGTTCTTCCTTTTCAAGATTGGTTTCACTATTTGGGGTCCCTTGAGATTCCATTTAAGATTTAGAATGAATATTTCTATTTCTGCAAAGACTGTCACTGAGATTTTGAGAGGGATTGCATTAAATCTATAAATCACTTTGGGTAGTGTTGACATCTTAACAATATTGTCTTCCAGTCCATGCACACAGAAGTTTTTCCATTTATTTGTGTCTTTGAATTTTCTTTTGGCAATATTTTGTAGTTTTTATTTATATGCCTTATCCTCGGTTAAGTTTACTCCTAAATATTTTTTATTGTTTTTAGGATGCTATTGTAAATAGAATTGTTTCTTAATTTCATTTTTGGATTATTCCAATATTAGTGTATAGAAATGGAACATGATTTTTTAGTGTAGATTTTATATTCTGCTACTTTGCTGAATTCATTTATTAGTTGTGGCAGTTTTCTGTGGAATCTTTAGAGTTTTCTACATATAAGATCATGTCATCTGCAAATAGAGATAATTTTACCTCTTCTGTTCCAATTTAGATGCCTCTGCAGGTAACTTTTAGGGAAACTCTTCATCATTAATCTCTAGATTTCATTCTCAAATACCTTGAATACCTCTTTGTGGTAATATATCTACATTTGTTTCCACACTGCTTTCCCACATTTATTTTCATTATCAATATCTCATTCCATTCATTTAAGAAATATTTGGATTTAAAAGCCTACTATGTGCCAGACACTGTTTGAGGCTCTTGGGATACCTTAGAATCATACTGCATACATTGTTTCCCTAGAGAATAGCAGCACAAAATTTGAACAATACTATCTTGTGGAACCTCAAGATGCTTAAAGTATTTGATGATTATTGTGTGGTTGATAGTCAGCTTTTATTGAAACCTGAATAATGGAAATACAGTTTTATTTATTAGTAAGAATGGCTTTCTGATTAAATCTAATTTTGGTGCTAAAACATTAGTAATAATTTCATTTGTTAAAACGCAAACTGTGTACTTAAAATGGATGCATTTTATTGTATACAATTATACCTCAATAAGGTTGAAGAAAAAATCATTCTTAATAAAGAAAAGGACCCCTTTAAGTGCAGGACGGTGCATACTAGAATCCTACTTTGATTGAATAATTCAAGCTAAAGCTTATTTGAATTAGTAAGAAAGATTGAATTATAGCAATTTGAAATGAAATATATGTACATATATACATATATAGATAGATATAGCTATATAAATATAGCTTTCAGGTACATATATCAAACTGTTTTGATTTAAAAGTTTTACATATAAGCCCTATAAAATCTTAATTCAAGAAACAGATAAGACTCAGCTATAATTGACCTGCTTACCTACAAATTAATGATATACTTAAGACAACTTACTTTTATTTCAAGTAAGGTAAATATTTTTCTTTCTGTTTTATTTACACTTTTATTTTACTTTGCTCAAACAGGATCTTCATTATTGAAACACAATGGTAAGCTTCAGCTCAATATGATCTAATAATCTAAAAGCTCAAGTATTGAATTCACCACTTGCCAGCTATTTGATCTTGAGCAATTTATTTACGTTGCTGTGCCTCCATCACCTTACTTCTAAAATCAGGATAATGATAGCACTCATTTCACTGGGCCTTTGAGATAATTAATGGAAGGGATGAATGTGAAGCACTTAAAACAGTGACCAACACATAGTAAGTGCTCAATAAATATTAACTGCTATTTGTGATGATTTCCCAGCTTATTGAGACTAAATTAAGTCTAATTATTTGAGACTTAATTTTAGTTCTGCCCAGAGAGAGGACACTGAATATGGTTTAATAACTGGTTGTGCAAATAGCTTTAGAGTTTTTTTGATACTTTTTCAGTCCATGTAATGATGAAAAATGCAAAGACTACCAACTTTTTATTCTTTTTTCCCCAGTCATTTTTTCAATATGCGGTATATTAGTTTAGGAAATTAAGATTGCCTTATCTCTTAGTCACTTGAATAATGCAGTTAAGACATTCAACCAAATATCTCCATTTTGTTGGCCATCACATGAATTTTTTTACTGATGATCAAACTGGATTTGCTCTACTAAAAGACCTAAGTAAGTAGACACAAACAGTCTAGTTACCACCTTTGGCCTTTGGAAAGAATTAAGGTGATGGACAAGTTGCTTTAATAGGTTAATTAAGCCCCACTGATCTATCCTCCAGTTAGTTTCTGAAAGATCATATTTCCTCTTAGGTTTTAGTTATTTAGCTTCAAATTAGCAAAATTCAAATCAAAACATCGAATTTTATAATTCAAAATGTTTTCCTGGCTCAGAGATTGGGCATTTCTATAAATCTTGACAATCACAGTTTCCCAGAATGTTAGAGCTGGAAGCAACCTTCGAGCCCATCTAGCCTAACCCTCTCATTTATGTTTTGGAACATTGAAATCTACAGGGGCCAAGAGCAAGATCTAGAGAAAATTTATATCTCTTAAGAGTCAGTTTTTTAAAAATCTCTACCTTTATAGGCCTTTGGTTAGGAAGCTGGAAAACATATGTGTATGTATGTATGTATGTGTGTCTGTTTTGTCTTCATAATCATTTTATAGGTTTCTCAAAGGCTCATGACTCTATCTAGTACCTAGATCAGTTGGCTCCTAAATTGTATTAAATTCTGTATTAGGTCCCTCATTCCAGGCTTAACTTTTAATCATTATATCACTATTGGGGTTAGGATATAAAAACAGAGGCATAAACTCCAGAATACCACAGAAACCCTGAAGCCACACTCTGAACCCATTTACTCTAGGTGTGGGTCCATTGATACACATGAGCCAGAATCCAAGCACTATGATTCTTGTGCTTTACATTTAACCAAGTCCTATTGGCCCTTACTTAGACTATATTTACTTTTACTTTAGACACAAGTCTAGTGAATTTTTATGGCATTCCTCAATCAGTAGTAGATTATAAGCACCAAATCTGAAGGGAATGAAGAGGCTGCCAGAACCTGCTATACCAGTTCATCAATAAATGACAATTGACAACTTGATAGGAAAGACGGTAAAAACAAATGAACAACAACAACAAAACTAAATCAAATGAATTACTTAAAAATTCTAGTCCATTAGGTGAAGGACAACTTCAACAAACATCTGTACATTTTTCAATAGCTTCTTTAGTTCTCATAAATACTGTAACAATTGATGCTAAAGCAGATGACTTTGCATTGTTTGATAATCATGTATCCTTCAGGCCTTACCTCTACTACCTCAATCCAAGTTCCAGGTAATTCAGCTAAATAAAGCTGCCCACTAATTTCCAAATCTGCCCTGCACTTTCCCCTTATAGTCATTTTCCCATACAGTTTTCTCTCTACCAAATGCTTTGTTTGATCTCTAATTGCCCAAATCCTTTAAAGACCTGCAGAAATCCCACATACTGTACAGAATCTTCCTTGATCCTCACAGTTGGAAGCAAACTTTCCTCCTCTGAACTAGTGTAGCTTTTTCACTCACTATGTTTTTTATGATATTCATCATCTTCTTTTTAGTAATGAGTTGTCATCTCTCTTACAAGACTATAAAGCACCCTGAAGGTAAAGGTCATGTCTATTTCAACTTTTTATTTTATTTCATTGTATTTTGCATGGCACTTAGTAAAATATTTTGAGTGATCAATAAATATTTGTTGCAAGAACGTGTTTATCAAAATGCAAAGTATTGTTCGGTTACTAAAATAGTATATTAGAGACAGAAGACAGAAGCCGAGGAGAATTGCAATCCTGTTGATAATCTTTGGGATACATCCTCTCATCAGCATATGACAGAATAAATGCAGTAGAGTAGCAAGTTATAATTGATAGAATACACTTGAAAAATGTGTGACCTTTTAAATGCCAATAGTATAGGCTTTGGATTTATCTGCACTAAGGTTTACCAAGCAAATAAGCCATTTGAAATCAATGAGGCAAGGGGAAGTAAAGAAGATTTTAGATGTTTATACTATATATAATTTGTCATTGTTTACATTTACTACCAAACAGTAAAAGGTGACGCATAAAAGTAGCATGTGCATCTCTTTATAGAACACAGTATAGGAGTGTAGTGTGTATCTTATATATACATACTCATCTGAATACTTATAAAATAGAGAAACATGTTCTTTACAAAAATAAACTCCTACCCCCTAAAACAGATCACCAAAAGCAATTATGAAATATAATAATATGCCATTTGAATGGTAAAACATGACCTTAGAATCATTACTCTCAATATATATGGATTAATATGTAGTTGTAACGTTTGCAGTTGGTTCCCCCAACTAGATTTAAGCTCTTCAATATAAATAGTTTTTGCATTACTCTTAAGCAAAAGTTGGTCTAGAGTTTCTCAATAATTGTTAGTTGACCAAATGCATAATAAAGTGTCTTTTAGACAGGATCCTAAATCTTGTACCCTACAATTTATCATCTGCATTTTTATTTCTATAATGTGCTTTAGTCACATACCTGGTATAACCTATGACTCACTAGAAGACTGTTCTTATGATTTCTTTAATGGGGGCATTTGTAATTAGAGTCTTTGCAAGTCTCTAGAGAAAAGACATTTCATTCTAAACTTTCAGCTATGTGGCAGCTTGAATTGTTTAACACTGTGCCGTGGTTTTGATTGGGTCATATTGAAATATTTCTGTAGTACTTCCAAGATTGCTTTAAGTAATGAATGTATTGTAACATTGTAAGGAAACATGAGGATTAATGTTGACATAAAAATGCTAATATTCGTAAAAGGAAAATTGTTATGGATTTCTTATTTATTCCTTGATATTTGGAACTTTGAAAGGGCTGGAATTTCATTATATAATCTTAATGTGGCATGGCTAGTGAATTTTAGATTTCACAAGTGTGTCTATAAGAATCTTATAGGAAAAAATAAATGAAGGCTTCCTAACATTAACATATATCAATGTAGTGTCTTCTGGGAAATGCATTTTATTAATGATTTAATTTCTTATTTTTCCACAGGATTTGAAGTTCCAATTAAAACCCTGTTTGGGCCATTGCGTTACTGCCTGCTAGTGCTTAATCTTCACCGAAAGCCTCGTCGCTTATTTTAAAACAAAAGAAGAACGAGGTAAGGAGAAAAGTAATGAAATGCGACATAGCACGTCTTTCAAAGTAAGGGGAAGTAGCTTTTTAAAAATGATCTAGGATCAGTGACATTCAGAAATTATTTGCTGAACACTAAATGTGCTCAAGTGTGGCATCTCAATTCCAAGGACTCTATGTCTTCTATTATGAAATGAACCACACAGGGTTATTTTTTTCTCTTTGATGTTGCAGTAGCCTATGGTAATAATTATTAATGTCACTGATATACCACAAATGGTAATGTGGATTGCAAAATGAATCTTCTACTTTATTTAATAGCGATTCTATGATGCTCTGGTGCTAAATGGCAACCTTAAATGTTATTTTTTAAAAAAATATTCACAATTCTAGTATTATTCTAATAACAGATCATGTCCATATTTGCTCATATCATGGGGTCATACTTAACAGCTTTCTGTCCACCCCATCATGATGTCTTTTAATTCTCATGTTGTTAATTCATCATTTTTGAAATACTTAGTCTGACATTTCTTTGGAATGTTACGCTGCACTGAGTAACAATGCCTATATCAGAGGAATGATATAATCAGAGGTGTCATTTAAAGATGCACTATCAGTCCCTAAACTCAAATCTAACAAAACATGTAGATACGAAAAGAAAGTTGAGAAGTATTCACACTTTTCCCCTGTAGTCTCTAATAATGGGATGTTTTTCACTAAATTAAAAACTTGAATAAAAAATTATTTGCCACAAAAGACAGATCACTCCCAAATGAATTGATATGTAATATTTATATTCATACCAATTGGGACTGACTTATTGAAGATGACAATTATCTTACTGATTCTGGATTTTCAAAGTATAAACAGGTAAAAAGCTATGGCTATAATAGTGGCAAAGTAGCTAATTTTGTTGGACCTGTTAGCCTTAGAGTGAACTACACTTTTGAGTGTCTCTAGAAGTTTCATCATGTTTGAGAAGATTCAGGGACTATATATTAATCTCTGAATCTCAACCCTCCTTTTAGGGTCTATCAAGGTGCCTGTGTTTGTTGAATGTTGGAAGGTAGGGAGCAAGGGAGAGAAGAGTTATGCTTCACAGCAGCCTAGAAATTGGTCTACTGCCCTGTGTAAACATGGTTTGCTATATGGCACTAAGGATTTTGATAAAATACTTCAAGTTTGGATTCTCTTTCTTATGCTAGTCTCCACTTAGGAGTTTATTACTGAGCTATGCCCATATTCCTCATTAATTCATCAGCAGCCTCTTTAGTGTATTTAACTTTCATTTAAGCCCCAGATCATAGCTGCTGAGAACACCAATGGGGAAAGTTTAACAGCCAGCATAATATGCTAACTTGTTTTCAATAAGATTTAATTTAATTTAATTTAACTTTATTTTAATAGTTGACTTACGTATGAGATTCACCCTGTAAGTTCACTGTAACCCTTTTAAGTGTTTGTATCCTAAAAAATAAAAATCCATCTCTGTGAAATGTAACTTACTGTTATCAGAAATGTTATCAGTGCTCATATGTTTATTAGGTATAATGGTAGCTGGCTTATGTGTTGCATCTTTGTATATCATCTAGTCTTAAGACCTCAAACTAGTAGTTTGACTCACTAATTCTCATAATTTTCTATAAGGTAAAAATAAGTAAGATGTGGCTGCCCTCCCTTCAGGATGTGGTAAAGGAATACCCCAAGGCTACCTCTGCATTGAATCACCATTTAAGCTCAGTTTATCTAATATATGTTGATCACATTCCATTCCAGGCAATGTCTCTAGGTTTATAAAAATGAATACAACATGACCCTTGTCTTCTCAGATCATATAATGATTGAGGAAGCCAAGTATATACATCATTTTAATACAGTCTGTTGAGCATTCTGAGATATGTGTAGGATGATATTGAAACCCTGAATAGGGACATTCAAACCAGCTTGAGGAGGAGGTTAGGCCAATGAAGAAATACTTGAAGAGATAATGCCTATCAAATGTGAGTAGGAGACAGCCAGGCCAAAAAAAAAAAAAAAAAAAAAAAAAAAAAAGATGTGGAGCTTCATAGAGCAGCAGGGAAAGGGGTTTTAAGTCACAGATATGATTAAAATGAAGGTCACCTCTCCTAATGTATGATATGGCAGTGAAAAACAGAATGCTTCCTGAAGAAAAGAGAAGGCTTCCTGAATGAGGTAAAGGTTGACAGAAGTCTGAAAGTATAAAAGTAACCCAAAGAAAGAATCGAGAAAGAATGTTTTCTAAATAGAAAGAATAACATCCAAAGATTGTGTTCATAAGCTTGCTTGACGTCCATTTGTATGGCATCAGTGAAAATAAATTTAAGAATCAGTGGTCCTTTTGTTCTCATTCTCTACATTGTAAGTAGTCAATGCATTGATTTCTACCTCTTTGAACTCTGAGTAAAATCATATAAACATAAAATTGCAAAACTGAAGGAAATGTAGTTTCTACTTCATTCAGACTCTCATTTTCTAGATGAAGAAATTGAGGAAGCTCAGAGGGGTGATATGACTTGTTCAAGGGTGAGCTGTTGGTAATTTTCAGAGCCTCAGTAAGATCCAATACCCCCATATAAGCAGAAAAACTTAAAAACTGAAGTATTTTAGTATTGCCTCCCTCAATACTGCAGATTACCATTAGAGACAGTAAAGTCTAGAGGTTAAAAGTGTTGGCTCTAGAGTTAAAATATTTGCTTTCAGCAAGTACATGTCAAGTGACTTTAGGCAAGTGATATAATCTCTTTTTGCTTCAGATCTATCATCTACAAAATAGGGGATAATAATGTAAAATGCTTGGATCACTACCTAACACATAATAAACACTCCATAAATGTGCTATTACTATCTGTCTTTAGGCAATCAAGTATTAGCATACATGTATAGATGGTGGTATGGGCACTCTTGAAATTGATTTTATTACCCAAATCATTTTTAAAATATTGTTGTAATGACTATCACATCACCTATTTTACCAAAAACTTTCTAATTTAAAATGTTTTAGAAGTGCCATGTACACAGAGCCCAAATTATATGATTTTAAATTATTATCATTAATGGAAAATATTAAATTTTTATAAATTAAGTAATATGAAATACTGGTTAAAGGATATTCAAGTAGAAATTGGAAATCTGTCTATTAATTTGAAATGTGAAAAACGTTCCTACCTAAACAAAATTGTCTATGAATCTGTTTCTTGTACGAGAATATAGGAATGGCTATATAGCCTTGCATCTGATCCCAATCTTATGTTCCAGTACCCCTACTATATAAACAATACAACAGATTAAAACTGAAAGCAAAGTGGTATAATATCCATATTTTACAGAAAAAAAAAAAAAGATCAGTACAGCCCTGCATTTCAGAAGGATGATGGCTTTCATTCATTTGGCAAAACCACTTTAAGGACATTTTTATTCTTAAAAAGTTTTGGTCTGATATAAATTTCCTATCCAGTGGATATTAGACTTTTACTGCAGAGCTTTTGGACATTAGATAGCTACATATGACATGAGACACCTCAGTGCTTCCAAAGTCATTATATTCACTGCTAATGAATTGAAACCTTTAGATCTATAATGTGATTCATAAATCAAAGCAACATTTTATACACATTTATATGATCTACAGTTGTGCAAACAGAAATTAACTAAATAGAACTATTACCGTCTTGGGAAAAATATGAATTTGTTTTGCAATTTAAATTACAAAGATTAAAAAAAATAATTTGCTATGTTTGGAAGTATAAGTAATTTATAAAATGCAGAGGATATGATTTTTAAAATAGAGGTTTACAGTATATGACCTATAAATAAAACTGTTACATAAAATACCCAGTGACCAGGTGGTCACATTTCACAAATCATAGATTACTGGGTTTTCTTAACACAATAATATCCTCAGTGTTTCTGTATTATGGTATAAGTTTCTAGATACTATTATAAAAAACTTTTATTTATTTATTTTCTTCTATTTAAAAAAATATAGTAGTAATAAATGTTCAAAGCTTACAAGTTTAGATTATATTATTTAGGGAGCAAAATTTGACAACTCCCTTCTCTTCTTTTGGAGAAAGAATTATAAAGGAAACCAGATATCATGAATCTATTTTATTTTACTTTTTTTTTTAATAGATCTTTATTGGAGTATAATTGCTTCACAATACCGTGTTAATTTCTGTTGCACAACAAAGTGAATCAGTCATATGCATACACGTCCCCATATCCCCTCCCCATTGAGCCTCCCTCCCATCCTCCCTATCCCACCCTTCTAGGTCATCACAAAGCACTGACCCAATCTCCCTGTGCTATGCTGCTGCTTCCCATCAGCCAACTATCTTACATTCGGTAGTGTATATATGTCGATGCTACTCTCAGCCCCAGATTCGCATTCCCACCCCATGTCATCAAGTCCACTCTCTATGCCTACCTCTTTATTCCTGCCCTGCAACTAGGTTCATCAGTACCATTTTTTTTATATTCCATATATATGCGTTAGCATATGGTATCTGTTTTTCTCTTTCTGACTTACTTCACTCTGTATGACAGACTCTAGGTCCATCCACCTCACTACAAATAACTCAATTGTGTTTCTTTTTAAGGCTGAGTAATATTCCATTGTATATATGTGCCACATCTTCTTTATCCATTCATATGTGGATGGACATTTAGGTTGGTTCCATGTCCTGGCTATTGTAAATAGTGCTGCAATGAACATTGTGGTGCATGTCTCTATGAATTACAGTTTTCTCAGGGTATATGCCCAGTAGTGGGATTGCTGGGTCAATGGTAGTTCTATTTTTACTTTTTTAAGGAACCTCCATACTGTTCTCCATAGTGGCTGTATCAATTTACATTCCCACCAACAGCGTAGGAGGGTTCCCTTTTCACCACACCCTTTCCATCATTTATTGTTTCTAGCTTTTTTGATAATGGCCATTCTGACTGGTGTGAGGTGATACCTCATTGTGGTTTTGATTTGCATTTCTCTAATAATTAGTGATGTTGAGCATCTTTTCATGTGCCTCTTGCCCATCTGTATGTCTTTCTTGGTGAAATGTTTATTTAGGTCTTCTGCCCATTTTTTAACTGGATTGTTTGTCTTTTTGATATTGAGCTCCATGAGCTGTTTGCATTTTTGGAGATTAATCCTTTGTCTGTTGTTTGATTTGCAAATATTTTCTCCCATTCCAAGGGCTGTCTTTTTGTCTTGTTTATGGTTTCCTTTGCTGTGCAAAAGCTTTTAAGTTTAATTAAGTCCCTTTTTTTTTTTTAAATTTCTGTTACTCTAGGAGGTGGGTCCAAAAAGTTCTTGCTGTGGTTTATGTCAAAGTGTTTTTCCTATGTTTTCCTCTAAAAGTTTTATAGTGTCTGGTCTCACATTTAAGTCTTTAATCCATTTGGAGTTTATTTTTGTGTATGGTGTTAGGTAATGTTTTAATTTCATTCTTTTACATGTAGCTGACCAGTTTTCCCAGCACCACTTATTGAAGAGGCTGTCTTTAAATGGACAACCACAAAGAAATGGACAAATTCTTGGAAAGGTACAATTTTCCAAGACTGAACCAGGAAGAATTACAAAATATAAACAGACATATCACAAGTAATGAAATTGAAACCATAATTAAAAATCTTCCAACAAACAAAAGTCCAGGACCAGATGGCTTCACAGGGGAATTCTGTCAAACATTTAGAGAAGAGCTAACACTGATCCTTCTCAAACTCTTCCAAAAAATTGCAGAGGGAGAAACACTCCCAAATTCATTCTACGAGGCCATCATCACCCTGATACTGAAACCAGAAAAAAATATCCCCCAAAAAGAAAATTACAGACCAATATCACTGATGAACATAGATGTAAAAATCCTGAACAAAATACTAGCAAACAGAATCCAACAGCACATTAAAAGGATCATACACACCATGATCAAGTGGGATATATCCCAGGGATGCAAGGATTCTTCAATATATGCAAATCAATCAACGTGATACAACACATTAACAAATTAAGGAATAAAAACCATATGATCATCTCAATAGATGCAGAAAAAGCTTTTGACAAAATTCAACAGCCATTTATGATAAAAATTCTCCAGAAAATGGGCATAGAGGGAACCTACCTCAACATAATAAAGGCTGTATATTACAAACCCACAGCAAGCATTGTACTCAATGGTGAAAAACTGAAAGCATTTCCACTAGAATCAGGAGCAAGATAAGGATGTCCACTCTCGTCACTCTTGTTCAACATATTTTTGGAAGTCCTAGCCACAGCAATCAGAGAAGAAAAAGAAATAAAAGGAATACAAATTGGAAAAGAAGAAGTAAAACTGTCACTATTTGCCAATGACATGATACTATACATAGAAAATCCTAAAGATGCCACCAGAAAACTACTAGAACTAATCAAAGAATTTGGTAAGGTTGCAGGATACAAAATTAATGCACAGAAATCTCTGGCATTCCTATACACCAACAACAAAAAATCAGAAAGAGAAATTAAGGAAACACTCCCATTTACCATTGCAACAAAAAGAATAAAATACCTAGGAATAAACCAGCCTAAAGAGGTGAAAGACTTGTACTCAGAAAACTATAAAACACTGATGAAAGAAATCAAAGATGACAAAACAGATGGAGAAATATACCATGTTCTTGGATTGGAAGAATCAATATTGTGAAAATGACTATACTACCCAAAGCAATCTACAGATTCAGTGCAATCCCTTTCAAACTACTAATGGCATTCTTCACAGAATTAGAACAAAAAATCCTACAATTCATATGGAAACACAAAAGACCCTGAATAGCAAAAGCAATCTTGAGAAAGAAAACTGGAATTGGAGGAATCAGGCTCCTGGGCTTCAAACTATACCACAAAGCTACAGTAATCAAGACAGTACAGTACTGGCACAAAAACAGAAATATAGATCAATGGTACAGGATAGAATGCCCAGAGATAAACCCATGCACATGTGGGCACCTAATTTATGTCAAAGGAGGAATCTATTTTAAAAACCCACTTTCAGGTAATAGCTAGAGTATATTTTCTCTCTCCACACTGTTCTACTATGAGAACTACTAGGTAAAACTAATTTCTAGGTACCCCATGGTTTACATTTATGACCTGATTATTTTATGCCCACAATAAGTTACCAAGAAAGGCATAGAGACTATACAATTTAGAAGGGCATTCATTACATGTGGGGTAGTATCCACCAGTGAAACCATCTGATCCTGGGCTTTTCTTTATTGGAAGGTTTATGATTGCTCATTCAATCTCTTTACTGTCTGTTCAGATTTTCTATTCCTCCATGATTCAGTTTTGGTAGGTTGTATGTTTTGGGGAATTTATCCATTTTTTCTAGGTTATCCAATTTGTTTGTGTGTAATTGTTTATAGTAGTTTCTTATGATCCTTAGTATTTATGTGGTGTCAGTGTAATGTTTCCTCTTTCATTTCTGATTTTATTCATTTGAGTCTTCTCTCTTTTTTTCTTAGTCTAGATAAAGGTTTGCCAATTTTGTTTATCTTTTCAAAAAACCAGCTTTTAGTTTTGTTGATCTTTTCTATTGTCTTTTTAGTCTCTCGGTCCTTTGTTTCCATTCTGATTGTTATTTTCTTCACCTCTACTAACTCTGGGCTTAGTTTTTTCCTTTTCTAGTTCCTTGAGGTGTAAAGTTAGATTGTTTATTAGAAATCTTTCTTTTTTCTTAATGTAGTCGTTTGTCCCTCTCAGAACTGCTTTTGTTGCAGCCTGTAAGTTTAGGTATGTTTTGTTTACATTTTCATTTGTCTCAAGATATATTTCTGCTTTGACCCATTGGCCGTTCAGGAGCATGCTGTTTAATCTCCACATATTTGTGAATTTTCCAGTTTTCCTCATTATTGATTTATTTCACAGTGTGTGTGTGTGTATAAAATCACGTTGTACACTTTAAATCTATTATATTTTTTATTTGTCAATTGTACCTCATTAAAGCTGGAAAAAATAAACTTCGCCTTCTCAGCTTAAAAATATACATAAAAATTAAACTAAATTAAATTTTTAAAAAGGTCTTCAACATCTGAGATTGAAACAAGAGACTTTCTTCTTAAGACTTGGTCAATCAAAACAAAAGCAAAACCCAGCAGCTAACAAAAACTAAAATCTGCATGCCTCAATCATTTTTATTAATTGTTATTAATTGAAAGTTTACTAAGTTCAATATGCTTCAAGATGTTTTAAATGTGCATTTTCATATCAGAAGTCAGGCATCAATTAAAAAACAATCTATTGACAGCTAATTTTCTATGTCTATCATTTATGATTTCACTTTCTTTTGTATCACTTTATAATATCCTCCTAAAGTTATTCTGTCACAAATTTTTAAGTTTGCATATGAAACTTCTTTGTCTTGACCAATGATTGTGTTATATAGATTGTAAACATTGTCCTCATAGTGACCGGCTTCCTTGAAAGAATGGTATATGTGGGACTTCCTTGGTGGCACAGTGGTTAAGAATCCGCCTGCCAATGCAGGGGACATGGGTTCAAGCCCTGGTCTGGGAAGATCTCACATACCATGGAGCAACTAAGCCCATGCACTGAGCCTGCGCTCTAGAGTCTGCGAACCACAACTACTGAAGCCCACGGGCCTAGAGCCCGTGCTCCGCAACAAAGAGAAGCCACCGCACTGAGAAGCCCATGCACCCCAACAAAGAGTAGCCCCCGTTCACCGCAACTAGAGAAAGCCCACACTCAGCAAAGAAGACCCAAAGCAGCCAAAAATAAATTAATTAAAAAAAAAAAAAGAATGGTATGTGTGAGTGTGTGTGTGTCTGTATGTCTGTGCCTATATCCATGTGTATGTGTGTATATGTGTGTTTCTGCAAACATGATAGAGGGAAGGAGAGAAAGAGGGAGAGAGGGAGAAAAAACACTAACTTTTATTGAGGAGAGAATTCAAGTCAAATAAGTGAGGTATACTAAAATTCAAGGAAGGGAAGTGTATATTAACTCTTCATTCCTAGCCTAACCACCAATATATAAATTAATGAGACTTCCTTAAATTTTAATTTGAGGCTAGGTTTGAAAAACATTTCTGTAGTAAACAGTACATATATTGACCTATTAAAAGTGTAGTTTATTTCAAGCATAACTGAATTCCTTAAATATGGAACAACTTCTGGAAAACAGCCTTTATTACACTTGATATAATTCAAATAAAAGTTAATCAATTCTTAAGGAGTGCAAGTTGTTTTTTTTTTCCTATTGTGACCTTTTATTCCATTTCAAAACCCTTATTTTGGCTTCTATTATTATTGTTGTCGTTGTTGTTGGTTTGAGTTGGCTAAAGATTCTTTTGCAGCATCTTATTAAAGAGGAAAGAACATTAACTTTCATTGGAAAACAAAAATTACATCTTCATTCAAAATTGTGTTATGGGAGCATTCTCTTACTTTAATAAACATGTTTTTGTTTGTACCATTAACTGTGAGTCATTTGGATCTACAGAAAATAAAATCAATGCCTGTGACTTACAGTTTTATTTTCACTAAGGCCTCATCAGTAAGATGGAAAAAAAAATAAAGACAAAAATTCTAGCTCCTGAATTTCTTCTCCCTCTCAGTAAATACAGCCATCTCTCAGTAATATTTTCCATTTTGGAGGCACATCACCAAGAAGGTAATTTGTGAAAGGTAATTTGTCAGGACTTGTGATTATGTATTTCTTGGACCCATTTGATTTCCACCAAAGTCTTTCTCCCTGATTTTCTGGCTTTAAGATTTATTTTCAAATTCCTTTTGTATTTACAAATGATGTGCTTGACAGATATGTTACAAGGATTGTTATACATGCAATAGAGTGTTTTAAAAAATTACTCACTTTGCTTATAAGCCAGTTTATTGTCCTTTGTGCAAAGTAACAAGCCGTTCTGTCATGGATGAAAGATCTTGATTTGAGTGTTTACAGCGTACAACTCCTTCATGGCTGAAAGCTTCTAGTGATTTCAATCTTTCTGTCACCCATACAAATTCCGTATCTACATATAGAGTCTGATTACAATAGGTAAAGATTTATTTTTCAATTATTAGTTGCAATAGTTTCTTGATTAAATGTCTCTATTGCTAAGAGAGCTCCATCCTTTCAAGACCTCTACCACCCCTTCCACCATCACCCTTTACCCAGCTGCCATCAGAAAAATCATTACTTGACAATAAAACACCATTTCAGAAAGATTTTTGTTTGGATTGGGGCTGTCAGCTTATTTTAAATTAATTCTTTGATTTTTAACGTATCACTCAAGTTTAAAGACATTATATGTGACAATTCTGACTGTCAATTCTAAATGTAAATAGTTATACATTTAGAGAATTTTAAGGTTCATACTAGGGGTGTTCTTATTATGAATGAATAAACCAGGTTCTTACAATGGAAAAGCTACTGTCTGGGAGTGAGCTACTTATACTGACATTTTGGAACTACCACAGTTCCATTTAGTAAAATGTTAACATAGTAGTTTAACGGCAGGGGAAAATCTGACTCAATGCCTTTCTTAGCCAAAAAAACAGATTGGATAATGAAAAATCCTTATTGACAATAGGAAACACCCTGTTACATTTGCGATTACAGTGTTCCTCTTAATCCAGTATCTCAGTATGTGTTATTACCCTTGCAATCCTTATATTAATCTGCACTAATTGGGGTAATTCTTGCTCCCATTTTGAGAACTGGGAAATGAAAAAGTAACTTTTTTCAAGGTCACGTATTATATCTATGATAGAAACTGAAACAAAAATTTATCATTGCACGTTCCGTGCAATGTGTTTCTTAAGGAATTTCTGTCATTATTCTCAGTCAACTCTCTTAACCACTGAATAACTGCTTCTGACAAATCAATGAAGGTAACTACCAAGTCAAATCTAACACAGAGAAAGCAATAATAATAAACACCTAGCAGATGCATGGTGCTTGGCACTTTACAAAGTATTTTCACACCCATTATCTCATTTTTTTTAGAACAACCTTAGAAGCATGTAAGGTAGGTATTTTAATCCTTATTTTAGAGGTGTGGAATGTAAAACTCAGAGAGGTTAAATTACTCAGCCAAAATCACAGAGCTAGGAAGTAGAAGAGCCAGGATTCTAATGTAGATCTTTTGCCTCCAAACACTGCAATTTTAATACTAAAATATAGTGCCATCCAAAAACTTATAATTTGTAACTAGACAAATATCGAAGCATACTTGTCAAAACTCAAACATCATTTATCAGATAATTTCATTTTTGTTAAATGTACCTTATTCACAAAACTATGCATGTTAAGAAACAAAATATTCAGAAAACATAGGTTTGAGAAACTGTTGTATCTGAGTATCTGTTCTATCCAATTATTTATATCCTAATGAATTTTCATATCTGTTATTTAGTTATCTAAGATGAATATTACTAACCACATTTTATATGTGAAGAAACAGACTCAGAAAGTTTTAATAACTTACCTCAGATTGCAGTTCGTAACTTGGTGGAGCCAGTATTCAAATCAATATCTGTCTTGTCCTCTAAGGCTTTGCTTTTTCCTAAGTCATGTAAACAGTCAATAAAAGAGTTATTTTATTGATGGTGGAATCCTTTCTCAACATATACATATATCAAACCATCATGTTGTACACTTTACATATATTGCAATTTTATTTGTCAACTATACTTCAAAAAATTTGGAAAAAAGTTACTTTGATATTGTAGGCTTCCCTGTACAGGAACTATTTGTATATTTCGCATATAAATGTTTTTGTTAAATATATTGCTAACTCTAACTGGGATTCCTCAAATACTTAAGAATTCAAGATCAGAGATATCTTGCAGAGCTTAAGGGTTATAGGGAGGG
Organism: Aethalodelphis obliquidens; assembly: GCF_003676395.1. NCBI lineage: Eukaryota > Metazoa > Chordata > Mammalia > Artiodactyla > Delphinidae > Aethalodelphis > Aethalodelphis obliquidens. The sequence goes on from NW_020838021.1 coordinate 3,366,342, forward strand.
ATTTAATGATAAGCTTGAGATGTATTCATACTTTTATTCTATATTTTAGAGTAAATGTGGAATAAACCTTTGCTGAGAATTTGTGTCAAACACTCTCCTGGACTCTGAGGATACAGAGATGTTTAAATCATGGTTCCTTCCCTTTAGAAGCTAATAGGAAATTAATTCATTCACTTATTCAAGAAGTATTTATTGAGCATCTAATAGAAAGATGGGAACAAAGAAAAAAAGGTGTATATCTACTTCAAAAGTTCGGTCACTCATAAAATAGAAGGGACTTACTTTCTAAAAGTCCTTAAGCATTCTAGGTTTTCATCTTTAAAGTTCCATGTCAACTTTAAAATATTAGTTAAAAGAATCCCTTTCAAATGCTCCAAAACAAAGAGCAACGTTATTTACACTCATTCATGCTGCATAATGAATGTATATTGAAAGTCACCATCTGCCCAGTTTTGCTTAGTGACAAAGTGTTGTCAACACTGTTAATTACCAAAATCAGAAAGGATTTTGGATAGTTGAACTTCAATGTGACATCTTGGCCCAATTTACATATTACAGGAAATATGAGTCTTAACGATAATATATGTATGTGGTCATTTTAACTTATCCCAATAACCTCTGTTTATCTGGTCAAGCAAACAAAATATTCTAAGAAATTCCCTACCTTCATGTCCTGAGTTTTGTAAATCAATTAGTCAATAGCTCAGAGGGGATGAAATTAATCCATAAGGAAAGTACAAGGCTAAAAAACCAATAAATGCCTCTTATATCCCTCTCTCTGTATAATATTTTAACCTTAGTTCTCTGCTTTGTTGGCAGAGACTGTGAAATTAGATAATTCCTACCTTTATATGCTTCCAGTAATAATACTTTTACTAGTATGAGAATTTCAAGACACAATAAGTAAACCTTATGACATTTCTTCTTTTCTTTACCATTGCTGATGTCAATGTGTCAATAAAAGTTAGAATGTCTGATTCCTCCTAATCCTCCAATGCTTATAAAGCGACACATTTTATTTACACTTTTAAAATGCATATTTAATTCTTTTATTCTGTGAACATCAATATTTTTCTGCTCAGTGGATGAATATTGAGTAGGGCAACTTGCCAGCTCTCCACTGGAGAACTGGGATCTGGCACTCCCTACACTTTCAAAACACGCTCAAGCAAAGCTCCTTGTTCACATAGGGCTCACATTAAAAAGCAAACTCAAAATATCTTCAAACAACACGAGACACCCTGCTTTATGTACTTAAAGAAGGTCAGTAGTCTTTCTCATGCCAAGAAAAGCATATGATTTAAATTTCAGAACATGATTTCATCTAAAACTTGCAAAAATGTTTTTATTTGACTGGAAAGTTAAAGAAGAAAAGAAAGTTGTTGCTGTTTGCATATGTTAACTCAATACCTTCAGACATTTCTCTAACAACCACAAACTCTTGAATTCTCTATGGTGGGCAATGTAATTTTTCTTAAGCTAGTAGACTTGGGCTTCTCTGGTGGCGCAATGGTTGAGAATCCGCCTGCCAATGCAGGGGACACGGGTTTGAGCCCTGGTCTGGGAGGATCCCACATGCCGCGGAGCAACGGGGCCCGTGAGCCACAAGTACTGAGCCTGTGCGTCTGGAGACTGTGCTCCACAACAAGAGAGGCCGCGACGGTGAGAGGCCCGCGCACCGCGATGAAGAGTGGCCCCCGCTCACCGCAACTAGAGAAAGTCCTCGCACAGAAACAAAGACCCAACACAGCCAAAACTAAAATAAATAAATAAATTAATTTTAAAAAAGTTAGTAGGCTTTCAAAAGACATTTTGTACTTTTGTGATAAAATAGCTTATCTACCGACCAAATAAAGAGGTTTTGAAACTCCAGGGCAAATCGCAGTAGGTGTGGTGGTGAGGGAACAACTTTATGAACATACACAAGAACAGCATGTTTAAGCTCTTAATTTTATTACCGTAAATTTATTTTCATTTGTCTCTGTAACACAGCAGGAACAGAAGAGGGAGATTGCGTGCAAGCGAACAAAAATAGCTCATTTAAGTGCATAAGTTCTGTAGATGTAAAATTAAGCTCTCCTTATTTTCAAAGCTCAGAAAGTTTTAAAGTAAATCATTAGATCTCTCTCGTTACCAATGACATGTTTCCATCTATTACCTTGTTTTCATTCTTTCTCCTCTTGAACATGCCAATTTGTACAAACAGAAAAGACACTGAACCAAATTTTTAAAACTTGAAAGTTCTTCTCCAATTCCCTTTGTGTGAACCAGAATACAGTCCAAAGGGGAGGCAGGTCATCCCAGTTTTTTTCTTTTTTTCAATTTCTTTAAAATTTTCTTTTCTGTTATTTTTTTAATAAAGATTGTATATGTTTAAGATGTGCAACGTGATGATTAGATATATATATATGCATAGTGAAAGGATTGCTACTATATTCATTGCAGCATTATTCACAATAGCCAACACATGGAAACAACCTAAGTGTCTATTCGTTGATGAATAAAGAATTTGTGGCATATATATGCAATGGAATATTATTCAGCCTTAAGAAAGAAGGTGATCTTGCCATTTCTGACAATATGGATGAACTTGGAAGACATTACACTAAGCGCAATAAGCCAAACGCAGAAAAAGAAAAACTGCATAATCTCACTTATATGTGGAATCTAAAAAAGTCAAATGCATAGCAGCAGAGAGTAGAATAGTGGATACCAGGGCAGGGAAGTGGATGAGATGTTGGTCAAAGGGTACAAGTAAAAGGGTCTGAGGTGACCAGTATAATCAATTAGAGTTGTTAATCTAGTTGCCTAGTGTTTTCACAACAGAGTAAGACTTTAGCTACTTACCAACCCAATGGGTTAAAAAGTTTAAAATTTTATTAAATCCTTAGTATCGTTATTCATATTTATTTAATAGCTACTGTGTGCAGTACATTAGAATCCACCCCAGTCAAATACAACATCAAATTGGTCTGAATGCAATTTTCTTGGAATTTTTAACCAGTTGTTTTGACATAATATAGACATGAACTAAGTTCTAGAAGTTCAAATTTCTTGAGTTTTTCTTATTTATTCTTGGGGTTTTCTTGTCCCATTAGCAATTTCATAGAACATTTACATATGAAAGAATATGGTATTTCCCTTCAAGTTTCCCACATGCATAGATGATGCTTTCGAAAACCATGTCAACTCCTTATATTTCCACTATCACTTGGGCACAAGCGATATCTGTGGAGATTATATATATCTGCCTTCAAAAAGCAATGATGCTGAAGGCAGTTGTTTTTAATAAGCAGAATAGTTTTCCTTGCCAAGATAAGAAATGGTTAATAAAAGCATCTGGATGAGATGAAACTACAACAGCATCCCATCCTCTACCTTTCTCAATGCTCTATCCTCCATCCCTCTATATTTTTTATCTTTTACTAAGTTTCTAAAGAATGGGAATTATGATGGTGCTACAGTAGTTCCTGCCTTCCCTAATACCTACCACCATATTTTGTTTAGGAATTGTTAACATGATTTTTAGCATTGTTAAATTACAAATTCTACAGTCTACTTTATCCTTTATGTCTTCCAGTATAAGAAACCAAAGAATATTAAGGTTTTGCACTTGTGACTGCTATTATGAGGAAATCAGAAGATAGGTATGTCTCAAAGGAACTTTTCAAGTTAGGAGGATGTGCTTCTTTCATTGTTTTTCTTTAACTGAGCCATCTTAAATTCATTTGTTCAATACTGAATCAATTTAGAAATCCACATCTTCACTTTCCTTTGTCTTCTCTTTTTAAATTTTCTTTTCTCTGTCAATTCTTAAGCTTAGAATTTTGTAGCCACTTGAGTAGTTTTTCTCCATCTCTTATGCCCAGGCAATACTCAAGTCTTGTTAGCATTATTTAGACATGTTTATACCTTAACTTTCATTTCCAGAGAAAATATGTCATTCTAAAACACTATTCCCCTGTGAATGGATTATTACAGCCTACTTGTCTCTACAGTCTTTTTTCTCCCTGATTAAGCCCACTCAGTAAACCATGGCTAATCTAATTTCCTTTAAATGATACACCCATCATCTCATTCATCTTCTCAAAAACCTATGGTATTTCCCTATTTACCAGTACTACTCTGCATGACTTCCAAAGCCTTCTATAATTGGATGATCCTTAGCTTAATGTTCAAGTCAATTTCCCACTTTTCCATAACACAATTACTCCGCTTTCATCAGGCTATTTTCCACACTGTGCTGCTCATGTTATCCAAATAACCTTCAAGGTTCAAGAAGGTCACAGCTCCTCCATGAATTCTTCTCTCTGTGCCACAGCCTATACTGAGTAATTTCCTTCACAACCCTCCTTTATGACTCCTTGTGTTGGCACTTAATTTTATAGTCGTGAATTTTAAAAATTATTATAAATGTTATGTTATTTTCATCTTATCTTCCTAACCAAAGTAGGACGGCATGGGCCATTATTCATTTTCTTGCAGATGTTCTACACAACCGAGAATATCATTATATACGTACTAGATCCTCAATGAATATCGATTGATAAAGAAACTGTCAATATTTATTGATAAGGAGAGTTAAATGAGTTAAATCTCACTTCTGAATTTTTGACTTACTGCCATCAGATCATCCACCCAGCAAATGAGCACACTTGCCACGTACACCTTCTTCCATCATTTAATTTAACAGGAGAACACAAGTGTTTCCTTGCTTAATATGGCCTGCCAATTTATAAAACTTTACCAAAATTGAGCTAATAATTTATGCTTTAAAAACAGACTTTGGCAATTTTGAGATTCTGTATATTGTGTAGATTGACAGTCATCATCTATTTTACACTGTGGTGGTTGACATTTCTATAGCATACAGATCAGACATGCTATTATTTTTCTTTTCATCATCACATGTGTAGCCTCCCATTCTGAAATTCATAGTTTACAAAGATATATAACACACCTATATTTTTCAGTTCCAGTCTTAATCACAAACTTTCAGAGTAGGACAGAACCTTAGAGTTTATCTAATTCAAATGACCAGTCTAATGCTTGAATCTTTTATATGAAAGTTATTCATTTATTCAACACATAGTCACTGAACATCTCACATGTACTAGTCACTAAAGCAGATAGTACTTGACTACACATAGTAACTTGCAACTCTCAATGGCGTGAAGCCGCCCATTCTATCAGATAATGCCTTGTTGGAGAGGTCTCCCTTGTATTTCCCTGAAATATGCTCTCTGGAATTTCCTTTGTTTATCTCATTTTAGTTATTAGGACACTATAAAACAATTCTAGTATCTGTTCTGCAGGACAAGCCATTAGTATTTAAGATAACTCTCATGCTACCCTACAGTAATATTTCTCTTCTCTCTGTCACAACACTTCAACTCTTTCCAGTTTCCCAATGATCTGGTTCCAAGTCTCCTCACCACCCTGATTGTTCTGCCCTAAATATGTTCCAGTGCTGTTCTTATCAAGCTTATCAGATTTAATGACCATATTTTGCTACATCCCCTTTACTGAAATTAAACTCATAGGTAATATAGCCTACCTACACACATCACCTATAAAAGTCTATATAATTCTTGAACTTTAATATAAATGAGACATTCAATGAAATAGATTTATAATAAATAACATATTTTGCAATGTGTAAGTTACAACTAAAAACTTTTTTAAGACAAAAATCACCCCAAGTTTTCAAAGTGTCCCCTGGGGGTCAGCAGCCACCCCCACAATGCCCTTTTCCAGCGGGTCTAAAGTTTTTTAAAATAAGGTGACTAATTTTGAATGCAGCCCTTCGTATGTAATCTAACGTACTCATAAAGAGTAAAATTATCTTTTGCTTCTTCTACGTACTGCACTTCTATTATCACAGTCTAAAATCAGAGGACCTTTCTTATTCACTCTTTGGGATTATTATTAAATAAAATCCCAAAGTCCTTTAACATGGATTTCTAAGTGTGAAGCCATGTCATTTTGCTTTTATACTTAAAAATTTTTAATATGCAAATTCAGCACATATTCCCATTAAATGTCACCATGCTAGATTTGGAACATTGCCCCAATCTATTGAGATTTTTGAATCATGTTTGTTATGTTTCATATTCATTCTGCTTCCCAGTTTAATTTCATCTCTAAATTTCATCAATATTCCTTTTATGTCCTTATCAAAAAAAAAAAAAAGACTGGGAGAGAGAACCACTTAGCTAACTTCTAGGAAATGTACTGAGAATATTATAGCAGAGTTGAGACAACATGGCTATCTATTTAAGAATGCTTGCTCTAGAGTCAGCTCTGGGTGCAAATCAAAGCATTGCTACTTTACTGGCTGTGCAAACTTGGAAAACTCTGTGCCTCAGTTTCCTCATCAGCCAAATGGGGTTGAATACAGTACTTCCATAGACTTGTTTTAAAGAACTAAGATAATCTTCTATGGGTCTGGTGCTTGGCAAATGCTCAGTAAATGTTTTAATGTTTCAAGAGCTCAAGTCATGTACTTGTTACCATGTTGAGTCACTAGCCCAGCCATTGTTCTGGTTGAATCAACTATGTACAAATCTGGGAAACATTTTCCCCCAATGAATAAATTATTTATTGCTATGCAAAAAATTACCCCAGAACATAATAGCTTAAAACAACACACATTCATTATCTCACAGTTTTTGTAGATCAGAAAAATCTGGGCACAGCTTATGTGCGTTTCTATGGCTCAGAGTGTGTCATCAGGCTGCAAACAAGATGTCAGCCTGGGCTGTGGAGTCATCTCATAGCTCACCTGGGGGCAGGGGAGGGGGAATCCACTCCCACTCATGTGGCTGTAGGCAGGCTGACATCAAGTCCTTTACCAAGTGAGTCTCTCTAAAAGGCAACTCACAACGTGGCAGCTGGCTTCTCTCTCACAGTGAGCCAGTGAGAGAAGGGGGGAGATGGACGTCACAGTCTTTTGTAAATTACTCATGGAAGTGACATCCCATCATCTTTGCTGTATTAAATTGATTAGAGTCTAGTCACTAGGCCAGTCAAATGCCTAGTGGGGATTATATAAGAGTATGGAAACTAGGAGGCAGAGCTCATTGGGGACCATCTCAGAGGCTATGTACCACAACTAGCAAGATGCTGGCAGGGCAAAATAGGAAGGCTGGGGATCACCCAGATTGGGGTAGCTTTCCAAATCACTCAGTGGCCAGGCACCGAGACTGTAGCATATTGACTTACCTCATGCCACACTCACCACTTTTATGGTACTGGCAAAGGCCCAGAAAAGAATATTGTAGCGGACACAGTGCAATGGGGGAAAGGACATTGGCCTGGTTGGAATCTCGCCTCTGTCACTTACTAGCTATTTTACTTCGCTAAACCTGAGTGTCTTCATCTATAAAATTGAAAGAATGCCCTCTGTTACACAGATTCGTTGTGAAGTATAGGATAATATACGTAAAATCTGTAGTGCAACACAGGTTATCAAAACCTGGAAGCTATTATAAACAAATATATATATGATATATATATCATATTTTATATGTACTATATATATATAGTATTTTATATGTACGATATATATCATATTTTATATGCACGATATATATATATCGTATATCTATTTAAATAGATGCAAATATATGTAAATAATAATTTTTAATTTAAAAAATATATGTGATGTACACACAGGTTCTGGCAAAGTTCCCGATACATAGTAGTTATCCATGTAAGTGTTTGGTGAATGAGTTCGGTCTCCTATCCTTCCATTCTGCCTCTTTGTCACACTAGAATGACAATTCATTGAAGGGAAAGACTTTATGTCCCATTAATCTTGGTATTTCCTAATATCTAATGCCTTCTAGCATATCACAGGCATGTAACAAATCCTTGTTGAATAAATACAACCATTAATCATTAATCATTCACACTGCAATCTACCTTATTGTCCTAGCATCTTGCCCATTTTTTTCCATTTTTTTCACAAGCATATCTGTGATCATTTCAAACGCATATTCCATAATAGGGCTCTTTAGTTAGAGGACATATTGTAAAGTAATTGTTTCTTCTTTAATTCATATCCCAAAGAACAGTATGATATGGTCTACCTGAAGGAAATTAGGATATGAGCAAAATCAGTATTCTGCATTCTTCCCTCATTTCCAGCTTTTTCTCTTTTCAAAATATTTTAACCATTTTCTCCCCTTCTATTCTCTTCCTCATGTCCTTTTCCTCTAAGCAATCCTTCCTGTCTTTGATCCTCCTGATTCTGATGACAAGTAATAGTTTAATGTATATTCATGTATTTACATTTCAAGAGTCCTATTGGAAGAGGAATCCCTAATGGTGAGATGTAATATATTGTGGCACCTAAAGGGGGGCACTTGTAGAAATACTGGGGTTTTCTTCTCTGTCCCTTAAATCTCGACATTTCCTATACTACATTAGTCTATGATAATTATAACTTTAGGGTTTTTAACTAATGGAGATTTTTGTTGTTGCTGTAGTTCAGAGTTCACAGGTAATAATCCTTTTATATATTTTATGTGCCTCCTTTCCATAATTAATTGAAGTAGTTTTTTTTTTTTTTTGTGGTAAGTGGGCCTCTCACTGTTGTGGCCTCTCCCGTTGTGGAGCACAGGCTCCGGACGCACAGGCTCAGTGGCCATGGCTCACGGGCCCAGCCGCTCCATGGCATGTGGGATCTTCCCGGACCGGGGCACGAACCCGTGTCCCCTGCATTTGCAGGCGGACTCTTAACCACTGTGCCACCAGGGAAGCCCTGAAGTAGTTTTAAAAAATAAAATTCAAAGAAAATCAAAATCAGGTCAAGAAAAAGTGGAAAAGTTGATATAGCTGCTATAGTTAAGTATCAAGTTTGCCTCTGTGCTTCCTAGCGGCCAAGGGGAAAAAATTAAATGATTTTTACTATATACTGTACACATATTGTGTGCCAGGAACTTTGCTAGGTGCACTGACATTGTATCTATCTTCACTACAGCCACGGAGAGTAGGTGTTATAATCCTCATCTTACAGATGAAGTTACTGAAGTTGGAAAAATGATCTTGCCCAGTGTCACAAAACTAAACCCTTGAGTGGAGCCAAGATTCAAATCCAAGGACTCTCTGACTTCATAGTCTGCACTCTGATATAGTTCTCAAGGTCAGAAAGGAGGAAATATAATAATTCCAGAGATAAAGGCTTTTGTCATTATATTATAAAATTAATTTTCTGTGTGACATTGTATAAAGGGGACATTAAACAATGTGATGAACAGTGCCCTTCATAACAGATTTACAATAAATGCAGAACGAATATCCATATAGCTGTTTGGCTATTTTTTTTAATGACCTTTGATAACTGCCTAAAGCATAACATTAAAGTGCAAGCGAGTGAAACTGATTCAGCAAATACTAAGCTAATATGATCCTATGATACAGTCTCCTGGTGGCCTAAGGTGATTCAAGAATAAAACTGAAAGTATGTGAATCAGCCTTCAGAATGCTATTATATTTTATTAGCAAGGGTTTGGATAGAGGCCGAATTCATTTGTTCATTCATTCAGCAAAAGTGCATGGGCCATCTATATGCCAGGCAGTGTGCTAGGTTCTGGGGATCCAAATATATTTTAAAAAATATTTCTACTTCAAAGGGGCTTGCACTTATTTTAGAATTAGATGAGTCAATGCCTGCAATGAAGTAAGTTAATTGCTATAATGGAAGTATGTACGTACTGTACAAAAAAAGATGCTCTTAGGCCTATCTGGTAGAGTCAAAGAAGTGATCATAGTGGAGAAGGTAATGTTTGACTTGACGGTAGCAAAAGTTCTTCCCTCCAAGCTGTGTTCAGTTAGAAGTGGTTGATCAAACAGCATGAAGTTTTGGGGTTCTGATGTACCAGTTAAACAGAGATCCAGGGTCTCTAAAATTTCTGTCAGTATTATTCAACAAACACCGATTATTTCTATGACATGATAAATACTGGAGATACAGTAGTGAGCACAATGGATACTGCCTCTGTCCTCACGAAGTTTTCATTCAATATTTTGGTAGATACAGACATTAAACAAAGAGTCACAGAAATAACCATGCCATTTCACCTGTGGTGAATGCCATGAAATAAAGTTAAGGGGATCTCCATGTATAATAGATCGGACCTAGTCTGGGTAGTCAGAGTTTCCATAAGAAAGTGATAACTTACCTAAAATCTGAAGGATAAGAACTTAACAAGGTCAGGTATCTGTGGGGGTTAAAAGGTGGGAAGACCTGCAGGTAGAAAGCTTTCCAGGCAGAGAGAACAGCATACAAAAAAGGATCTGAGGCATGAACTTATGTAATGTCACTAAAGAAATTAAAAAGGGCCAGTGTGTCTTGGAGCAGAAAAAGCAATGAAAAGAAGGTAGAAATGTAGCTGGAGAACATAAGTCAGATCATGCTGGGTCTCATAGGCTGTGTTAGAGATTTTGGTCTTTATCCTAAGACAGTAGGAAAACACTGGTTTGTTTAAATCAGATCAGTGACATGGCCATATTTGCATTTTGAAAATATCACTCTGGCTGCAGTGTGGAGAGTTTAATGGAGGAGAGCAAAAGTGGTTGCAGGAAAATCAGTTAGGAGGCTACTGTAGTTGTCAAGTCAAGACGAAACAGTAGCTCAGGAAAGGGTGGTAGCAGTGGAGAGGGTGAGAATTGAGTGGATTTGAAAAATGTTAGAAGATAGATATGGGACCTGAAGATGAGGAGCATTGGGTTTCAAGGATAATTCTTAGGACTCAAGTTTACACAGCTGGACTGATGGTGGTGCTATTCATTAAGATAGGAAACAGTAAAAGATCAGGTGCATGGGAGTCACATTCAAGATCTTGAGCTTATACATGCTGAGTTTGAAGTTCTTTCTTGATGTCCAAAATGTCAAGCAGAAAGTTGGCCATGTCAGTTTGGGACAAAGATAAAAAGTTGGGAGGCATTGGTATATATGGTGTAGTTGAGGCTAGGTGTAAGTGGGTATTTAAGTTAGGGAAAGTAATAACTGGGTATCTCTATCCAGTTAAGACACTACAGAACATGGAATAGAATTGTTTATCAATGAACTTTACGGGCTTCCTTTATGTACCCATCTGACATTAGAGTGTGATCTATATACATTTTTACAGTCACTTCTGTCCAATTTAACTACTATCATCAGTGGGCAATGCCCCCAATCAAAGAAAAGATCTCTTTTTTGTACAGTGGTTCATCTACTAGCATACTATAAAGTTGTTCCTACAATACATTCTTCCCATATGAATATTTATCTGTAACTCTATAGATAACCCTAACACTAACCCTATAGATTGGACAGAATGTTTATCTATAGGTTGGATAGATAATGGAGATTGATGAGCTGTATGTGAGCAGACAAGTAGCTAGCTCTCCAAATACTTTATCCCTGTGTGTACTAGTGTATAAGTGTGTGTTGCGCTGCAGTTCACACTCAAAAAACCCCCTTTCTGCAGCTTCCAAGTTGTCTTCATAAAGTTAAATAAGGGAAAGGAGGGAAAGCCATTAGGGTTTAAGAGAAATTTATTAAGAGCTTATAGTCTTCCAGACACTGTTCTTAGTGGGTTTTATGTATTAACTCATTCAATCATCAAAACTACCCCAGGACATAGGTGTTATTATCCTATGTTTATAGATAAGGGAATAAATCCAAAGAAGGTATACTAACTGACCCAGTTCCAAGACCAGAAAACCACAGAAACAGAATCAAACCATGTTATGTGACTTCAAAGTCTACTCTCTTAACCACTACACTGTTGTGCCTCCCATAAAACATATAACCAGCATCGAATCTACCCTCTCAATAAACAAAGTCCAAGCTTGGGCTCTGACACATTTCTTCCTCTTAGAGAAGATAGAGAGAGAAAGGGCAAGGAAGAGGTCATAGAGTCAAAATTGCCTCTTTCCCTATAATTCTGTTTCTAGTAAATGAAATAATGTGATAAATCTTTCCGTTATTCCCCCATCTGACAGCATATGCCTTTAGTAGTGCCTTTGTTGGGGGAAACATAGCCTGCTGAGTCATCTCCACCAGTTTCTGCATCATGAGGTTTGGAGGAAGCCTCCCATCTGACTACAAACCAGGTTCACAGCTGCTTATCTTAGGAGGCTTGACAAGGTCACAGCTTGAAATGCTATGGCTGTATTATAATCAGAGATTAAGTGAAAATGTATTCAATTTAATCATTCAAGAATAGTTTGCCTTGTGTCTGTTATAAATAACAGTGTATCATTATCATATATTATTTTCAAACAAGCTTAATTAACTATATTTCTTTTTTTATTTAGTGCTTTATACTTGTTGATAAAGATAATGGAAAAGCTATACATACAAATATAGACAAGATGTCAAAAATATTCTTGAGGATAGCCTTGCTTTACATCTATATACAATGTATCAGAAACAATTATAAACCTCATTTCTGAAGACAAATGCCTTTATACCTGACAATGTGCTCCAATCTCTAAAGCCTGTATTTGTAAGATCTATTTTTGTATAGAAGAATGTGAAAAGAAAGTTTCAGAATTGATCAGTTCTTCAAAAAGACTTGTTGCTAACCTTCCAATTTTCTTATTACCCTGCCTTTCTCTTTCAGTGCCTTTGTCCTGAGACTGTTTTAGTTTTGAAGTGAAAAATAGTAATATTTTCAAAATAATTTAAGTCATATTTAACAACCAAGTTTATGTTCATTATATCACAGTAAAATATCTTCGGCCTTAACTAATTTTAAACTGGTAATCTAACATTTTTTGGCTAGACAGATACTTTTCTTCATTCATAGATTAGAAAGGTAGACACAGTTGATAAAATTATTCAGTAGGCTGAAAAGAAACACATATAAATATAGAGAGATAAATTGATATAGATAATAATTCCACATAACTTTTTTGAATATATATAGATAGATACCTATATTGAAGTTATATATATATTTATATAACTTCAAACAAGTTATGTGGCAATATCACAAATCAATTCAAATCCTTCGCTTTCTCCCTTAAGTAATTTGATTTCAAAATATCTTACTTGTAATTTTTTGATATTTCATTTTGTTTTCTCTCCTTTCTTCTATTAGTTTATCAACAGGACAATCAAGTTTTACAAACCATTTAGTGCATATCTAGAAGGATGTGATGGTGTGAAAGAAGTAGAAAACATTACCTAACCCCTTGAGGAGTTTACAATCTGATTAAGAAAATAACATTTAAACATATTAAGTGATTAGAGAACAGGATAAGACAGTGCCCTGAAACCACACATAAAAGCCCCTATCCAATGGAGGGGAATATCGTGTAGGGGAGATAGGTGAGGCTAATACAAATTTATCCGGGTATATGTTAGTAGCACAAAGCAGTAATGAATGTACAAATAGATTAGTAAGGACTGACAAGATGTTTACACTCATACACACAGTGGTCTTCACAGGTAACAAAAAGTAATGGAGACCCTGACATTCAGAGGGCCATGCAGACATCTGAAATTTTATCATCAGGCCATTACATCTACTGCTTTAACAATAAATGTACTGTACATGACTTTATATATTATCAGACATTGTGTTTTCCTAAAAATGGAAGCAATAAAATGTAAATAAAGGTTCAAATTTGTAAGTTGACATAAAAAACTGTAAATCTCTCAACATAACTTGGCTCTGGTCTGGAAGTTTTACATCTTTAAGTACAAAGCTCAGAGAAATTTGAAAGTGCAGACATAAATGAAATGAAATGCGTTTCATGTATTGTATTCCAGATAAAATTAACACACTTCATTTATCAATACAAAATAGTAATCTGCACACTGACTACAAACACATTACTATACATAAATATTGCATATTTATATTATCAAAAAAGTGGAGACATAATACCAGGACAATTTATATGGGGGTTATTTTTACCAAACAAAAACCAAACAAATGTAGGCATATATTATTACATTTCATAAATATTAATTTAAAAGAATTTGTAAAAAAATGTGCTTCAGAGATCGTATTTTTGCCTTTAAATATTCTACGGAAAGTGTTATACATAATTTGCATTCAGTATTTATTCATGTATTTTAGAAATTGTGGCTGTCTCTCAAAAATGCACAAGATGTAACACCTGTAAAATTTCCATGATGGGGTAGTTTACACGGTTTTTAAAGAGGCAGAAATAGAAAAATTGTATTTATAGAATAATATAGAGTAGTTGTTAGTCTTAAAAGCTTTGGAGTCAGACCGGGATTCACAACCCGACTTTACCATTTACTAGCTGTGTGACCATGGGGGAGTCATCATTACTCTTTCTGGGCCTCAGTTCTCTCATTTTAAATTATGGCTATAAAAATAGAACCTACGTCACCAAGCTATTGTGAGACTGAGTGCACATAAAGCATTCGAAGTGTTTAGCACAGCCCTCCAGCCCATGACACAAACAGGCTCTCAATAAATAATAGCTGTTATAAGAATTATTTTTACAATTGAAATATGTCTCTATCTATCTATCTATCTGTCTATCTATCTATCTCCTCAAACGTTCAGCCTATTTGTTCTACCACAACAGTAAAAAATATGCCATGAAGTCTTACTGTATAATATCCATTTTTCTGAGGTTGAATTAAAAAAAAAAAAAGGAAAACATCATGGTAGGTTAAGTTAAAGGAATTTGCAGTCAGTTATTCTCGAGTAACATCAGTTCTAATTATGAAGTTGTCAGCACTCTTTTCATTGTCAGGTCACTCCCTATCCACCATCCTCACCCACATCTTGATATCGCATTAAACATGGGGAGGAATATGGGGGAGGAGTGGGCACTGGGACTTCGCAGCTGGACTGGAGTGGTGGGAAGGACCCATGGTTTACATACTTGGAGTTTGTGCATTTGAGGTGGGGTCGCAAAAAGGGCTTGGTGAAGGGGCATAAAAGCAGCAACAAAGTAACTCCCATGCTTTCCACTGATGGATCAGAAAAGTTAATCCACCTCCCCTCCCCATATGCACCCACTGAGCAAACACAGTTTTATAGCAGAAGATTGGGGTGTGTGCAGAGTTGGTATCAGCCACCAGCCACTTGTAACTCTGCGTAACTGAGCATGCCTGGATATGGGCTTGCCACTGCGGCTGCTCTGAAGCTGCAGAGCCACGTATGGACCGTCCAAATCCTTAGACTGCTAAACGCATGCTCTGAATTCCTACTCTTCACCACTGTGTTTATGTGGTTATATCCTTTTGGAAAGTTCTTCACTATGTGATTCTGGAAATCCTGTGCATCCCTCAGGACCCTGCGCCAACGTCCCAGGGGGCCTCTCACACATGACAGGGCTCTGCCCAGGCTCCCCGGGCTTCTCCTGAGACTGACAGTGAGGACTGACCCTTCCCTCCCCAGAGCAGAGAAAGGGGTATCCCTCAGTCTCCTAGCCCTCTTCCAGTCAGCTCCACCGCCTGAGGGCTCTGAGGTTCAAGAGAAGTCAACACCCTGAACACCCACGCCCATCCTCAGTGCCGTCCCCTCAGATCCTGAGGCTTCCCTCTTGACCACAGGGTCCTAACCCCACCCCGGCGGGAAGTGGAGCCTGGGGAACTACATTTGGAATGCACCCCTCAAAGATTCTGGTGCAGGAGCTCAGGGGACTCAATTTGAGAAATACAGGGAAAAACTGGTTTAAAAAATAGGTTGAAACATTTTAACAGACACCGGTAGAGGGGCTGAGACAGGAGGGGCTGCAGGCGAGACCTAATGGGGAGGGCCTCTTTGCCTCTGCCAAACACTACCATCCCTGGTCAAGTTCACTATCTAATTGCAGCAAAGAGTCTCCCGAAATTGCACCAAGGGCACATTTGTTTCTTCGACAGATAACTTCAGCGCTCCTTCTAGCCTCATACTTGACTGTATTTTAGCTTTCAGAATTATTTAAGTAAGGATTTTAAGAAGGCTACTTGGTTCCTGTCCAGAGGGTAGTGAAACTCCACAAGTAGGATATCAGGGGGCATGGGCAGGCGCACTAGATGTGTCCACACGGAGAAGCCTTGGGAATCCCGAAGCGCTGGTCCTGGGTGAGTCTCCCCCTCCTCGCGGGCTCCACTTCCCCCCCTCGCTCCCGCACCTATCCCACCCCTCCCAGTCCGGCGTGTGCTATCCAGTACCCCAGGCCCGCTCCCCCCGCCGCCTCCGCCCCCTCACACTCGCCCCCCGCGTCGTCCTCGTCCCACATCGACTTCGCTCCCGCCGCGCCGCCGGCCGCGCTTCCCGCCCTCGCTTCGATTCGCGCCGCCGCCACCCCAGCCGCCGCGCGCCGCCTGCGCTCCGCTCCCCCCGGACACCTCTCCTCGTCCGGCCCGGCCGCCCTCGCCTCCGTCGCCGCCGCGCCCCGGACTCTGTTGGCTCCGCGCCCCGCGGACGCCCCGGCCCCCGGCCGACGCAGCCGTCCCCGCCGCCGCCACTCGCCCGCCGCCCACCATGGCCCCGAGGCAAACAGGTAGCAGGAAGCGGAAAGCGCCGGCGCTCGCGGCGTCGTCGCTGGGCTCGGCGGCGGGTGGGGACGGGCCGCTGCCTCCCAAGAAGCCCAAGCGGCCGGCGGCGCTGCGCTCGCTGCTGCACTACCTGAAGGGCCGCGAGGTGGGGGCGCGGGGCCGCGCCGGGCTCCCGGGCTTCGAGGGCAAGCTGCGCGGCTACGCGGTGCGGAAGCTGCCCGAGCTGCTGAGGGAGCGCGAGCTGGCGCTGGGCACCCTCAACAAGGTGTTCGCGTCGCAGTGGCTGAACGCCAGGCAGGTGGTGTGCGGCACCAAGTGCAACACGCTCTTCGTGGTGGACGTGCAGTCGGGCCACATCACGCGCATCCCCCTGATGCGGGACCGCGGGCCCGGGTCGGCCCGCGCCCAGCCGAACTGCGGCATCCACGCCATCCAGCTGAATCCCTCCAAGACGCTTCTGGCCACCGGGGGCGAGAACCCCAATAGCCTGGCCGTCTACCAGCTGCCCACGCTGGACCCCGTGTGCCTGGGCGACCGCCACGGCCACAAGGACTGGATCTTCGCCATCGCCTGGATGAGCGACACGGTGGCCGTGAGTGGCTCCCGCGACGGCACCGTGGCGCTCTGGAAGATGGACCCCGACATGTTCCACGGCAGCATCGCCTGGCACAACGACGCGGGCCTCCCCCTGTACGCCCACATCCGTCCCAGGGACGTGGAGACCATCCCCAGGGCCAGCACCAACCCCAGTAACCGCAAGGTGCGGGCCCTGGCCTTCAGCGGCAAGAACCAGGAGCTGGGAGCCGTGTCCCTGGACGGCTACTTCCACCTGTGGAAAGCCCAGAGCAACCTGTCCAGGCTGCTGTCCATCAGGCTGCCCTACTGCCGAGAGAACGTGTGCCTGACCTACTGCGACGAGTTGTCCCTGTACGCGGTGGGCTCCCAGTCCCACGTCTCCTTCCTGGATCCGCGGCAGCGCCAGCAGAACATCCGGCCCCTGTGCTCCCGAGAGGGCGGCACGGGTGTGCGCTCCCTGAGCTTCTACCAGCACATCGTCACCGTGGGCACGGGCCACGGCTCCCTGCTCTTCTATGACATCCGCGCGCAGACGTTCCTGGAGGAGAGGGCCTCGGCCAGCCCGCACTTCTCTCCGGGGCCCGCAGGGAGGAAGCTCAAGCTCACCTGTGGCAGAGGCTGGCTCAACCACGATGACCTGTGGGTGAACTACTTCGGTGGCATCGGCGAGCTCCCCAACGCGCTCTACACGCACTGCTACAACTGGCCCGAGATGAAGCTCTTCGTCGCTGGGGGGCCTCTCCCTTCCGGCCTCCACGGGAACTATGCCGGCCTCTGGAGCTAAGGATGGCCTCCGTGTCCTCAAAGTGCCCAGATACACCTTCCAGTCCCCTCTCGATTTCCTCCTTCACTCTGTGTTTGTGCTTTTACTCTGTGTGGCTTTTATCTTCCAGGTGGAAAGGGCCCAACTTACCTCTGCTCAGTGTGTTAGGCAAAGAGAGAGAAAGAAACAGAAGGCAAAAGTGGTCTCTTGGGCAATCAAAACTTGGCTTTCAGATTTTTCTGCACCTCCTCCAATATCACCATTTTTTTTTTTTTTTTGCCTCTCTTACAAAGAATTTTGACTAATCCTTAACTGTGTTCTCTCTGAGTGATTCACATATGCTGTTTCTCTTGGCTGATGTAGTCATGGTTCCGACAACAATTTAGTACTTTAGTTTTATCAGTATTTCAACAGTATGTTCAGGTCTTTTACACATTTCAGATGTATTTCTGGAAAATGTGTGCTAAAAAGTGTCTTTTGGGCTGGTCTGAGGAACAACCCATCATGTAACAGAGCAGGTTTATAGCCCTGCTCCAATTAGAAAATGCATTTCAAGTTCTAGATTGCCACCATTTGGGGTATGTTTCATTTGGAGGTTGGAAACTCAGTGTTTGTTGTTTGTATATTGTTGGTGTATAAAATACTTTAAAATATGTTCTCTTTGTTAAGAAATCTCACAATGATGTTCATCCTATTAATCACAGTTTTGATTATTTAGTAGAAATTTAGCCTTCTTGTTTAAATCTGCTGTATTATGGCCTGCTTCCTTGGGTAGCATTTATGGTACAGATTTTAAGAGCTAATCAAAACTGGCCTATATGTGGCAGGACAATCAGGGAGGTACTTTTTGGGGTAAACATTTCTTTACATTTCAGGTAACACTATCCAGGCAGCCATTTACAGAGAAAGGCTGACTGTTGTGCTCAATGCAGGTGTTGACAATTTTTTATTGTATACCTGGATAAGTCTTCTATCTGGATTGAGTATATGATGTATTGCAGGAAAAAAAAATAAAACATATTCAGCATTTTAGTAATTAAGTGCTAGGCTGAAGTTTTTGAATGCTTAAACATACATTTTACTTTTTCTTAATTGTCCTTCTAGGAATATATTTATCAAAGTCAAAATCTTCCAGGAGAGAAACTGAAGCTGAAATATCACCTATGCATACAGTACTCTGTACATTTGTTTTTGAACAGCAAACTTATTCTATTATGGGTTAAAACATTCAATGACATCTTCAATACCTTATCTAAATATACTTGCTACAGGTTAGGACAGTTAGGGGTCTTGTCGTGCTTTTAAGATGATTTAACACACTGGTTTTCATTTACACAAACATACATATTGTGCTTATAACCACCTACTCACATATACTGTGTATTTGTGTATATGTATATGTTACTTCCCATGTGAGGAAAAGGCATAGATGTATGCCATTTTACATATGCAGATATTTCATATATTTTAAACTACATCTATCAAGACTTCCCACTTGGTCTCTATTTTTGTTTTGTTTTATTTTAACTTAAGTAATACTTGCATATGAAAAAAGAATCATACTTTATAAAAGGTGTATAGTGAAAAGTGAGTGTCATACCCCAAGTTCCCTGATCTGCCCATAGCTCAAAGGCAGTACATCTTGTGTGTCTATCCATTTAGAGATAGTCTATACATATATAAACACATATGTATGTGTGTATGCAATTTTTACACAAATGGTAGCACATGTTTTACATACCTGTGCCTTTTTTATCACAAAACCTTAGAGTCTTTCTCATACATATCTACCTAATTCATTTTAATTGTATATTATTCCCTAAAATATGGCTGGAACATATTTTATTTCTTCATTACACTTTTGATGAGCATTTATATTGGTTCTTATTTTCTGTTACTATGAACTGTTCTGCAATGATTACTTAGGTGCATACATCTTTATGCACATGTGTAAGTGTATCTGCAGGGATAAATTCCTAGAAATGAAATTTCTGGGTCAATTTTATATTTAATAGCCATTGCCAAATTACCCTCCAAAGAGGTCCTATCAACTTAACCTCCCATAAGTAATGTATGCAAGCCTGCTTTACCACACTCTTGCCAACAGTGTGTCATCAAATTCTGTGCTCTTTGCCAATCAGATATCCACTTGATCTTGATCCTTTGTTTCTAAGCCACTGTGGCTGAGTTAACTAGATTTGTGGTCAGAGTACCAAGTAGGTTCTGAAACAAAGATCAAGAATATGAGGAAATGAGGGCAAGCAATAAAAATACTGTCAAACCAAAGGCAGAGAACACCTACAGTTCAGGTTCACATATCTGCAGATGGATTATAAAAGACTACATTTCTTAAATGCTTAGCTGGAGCTAGTAGCGTTTCCTGGTTTATTGCACCCTGGTTTCTCTTGTATTCAATGCATCACATGTCACTGAAGAAAATCCAAGAAGGAGATGATGAGAGCCTGCGCTAGGATATTTGAGGTAAGTGTGGAGAGGGAGGAAGGTATTAGAAAAATGAGGGGAAAATTAAGTGAACAAGCAGTATTTGGTATTTCACGTGAAGGGTGAAGAAAGCCAAAGAATTCAGGTGGACTCTAAGGCTCTGAGATTGAATGCAAATGAATAGTGGCAACAAATGAATATAGAAAATATAGCCACAGATGATACACGTGGAGGGTGATTAACTCAATTGCGGACATGTTGAATTTGCGGTGCCTATTTGGCATCAGGAGAACACACCCAGTGAAGAACTGGTTATATATTCCAGAATGAGATTTCTCACTGCTGGGAAGGTGAGTGATATGAAACGCTGGGAAACGCTCCCTTTTAGGGGCAAGCAGAATAGAAAAGCCTATAAAAGGGGGGGGGATATAAAATAGAAGAGGCTTATTTTATTCAAATGCCATGACCTCATCAGCATGAGACAACAAATATTTCTAATTATTTTATAATTACAATAACTTTTGAGTCTCCACCTCAGTCACAAAAGGCCAGTTTTACTGCTGGCACCAGTATGCCTGGCAGTCATGCCAAAGCCCTGGCAGCCTCACAGAGGTGGAGTATCACCTCATCACCAGCTGCTACTAGCCTGTGTTTGAGTTCCTGCCTCAATCCCACAGGTGCAGGTCTCTGCCACTTTTCCCATTCTACCAAAGGACAAATGGGGTGTCCAGGGGAGGATGCTCTTTTCCTCAGCATCACGATCACAAAAGCACAAATACAGAGAATTAGAGGTGAAAAAGAAAAAATAACCACAGGCACAGATTTATTTATAAGGCAGGTAACTGTAAAATCTGAGTGAAGAAATTATCAGAAGATACAAATAACTAAACCTTTTCCCAGAAGTAATGAGAAACAAGAACAGAAAACTGAGAATGCTATCTTGTTTAACCTTCCCTTTCCTCCAAGAAAATCACACACATAAACATATAAACATATAATAGGCATGCTCAGCCTGGCGGTCTCACAAATAAATTATTTCACATTGTCAAGGAATATTTCATTTTGAGCCACTTCAGGGCCCAAAGAGAAAAGTTTACTCTTTCCTATATGAGGCCAGCATAGTATTAATAAAAACCCTGACTAAAATTGTGCAAAATGAGAAGAGACCAGTTTTACATATATAGATAAATAAATGAAATGTATCTTTTAAAAACACTGAATATAATCCATCAGTGCATTAAAAGGAAACCATACCCTGGCAAAGTGAAGCTAGTTCCTTGAATGCAAAGCATGTTCACTTATTGAGAAATCTATTATTTCAATGTATCATATTAACAGGTCAAATAAGACACATGCTCATGTTAATAAATTCTAATAAATAATTTAATAAAACCCTACTACAATTCTGATAAAGTCCTTAGTAAAGTATGAAGAAATATAATCTTCACATGGTGAGTGTGTACGTGTGTTGTGTTTCAAACCTGAACCATAGTCTTCCTTAATGGTACAACATTGAACAGAGTTAAATAGAACAATAAAATTCCTCACAGAGGAATTCCTATGAAAGTAAGGAACAAAACAAGGATTCTAAAAATCATCACTAGTATTTAATATTATTATAAAAATTCCAGATATGGCAGTTTTAAAAGATAGGAAAATAAAAAGTATAAATATTGGAAAAGAAAGAAGTTATAATTATTTGCAGATGATATGACTGTAAAAAAAAAAAAAAGAAATCCAAAAGAGCATCAATAGCAGGAGTGATTTTTGAAACGGCAAGCACAGTTGGAGAACTGTCCATGGATGGGCTTGGCTAGCTGGACCCTTCTCCAAATGATGGAATACTAGACAATTCTGGAGTTGATTATTTACTGACATGGAGAAGTAGCCTTGATAATGTTAGATGAAATAAGAAAATTGCAAACCAGAGACATACTATAATCCCATTTTTGTTTCAACTAGGAGGAGGAAGATGAGAGGAATAAGCATACAGTATATATAAGAATATATACAAAAGCATTAACTGTATGTCTCTAAGAGATGGTATAATAGGGGACTTTTTTCCTATTTTATATATTTATGTAATATTTGAACAGTCTGTACTGACATGTATTTCTTTAGTAAACATAAGGGGAAAAAAACAATGAAGACACATTTTAAAAGGCCTGGTTGGAGAGGGGAGGAGGAGGAAATGATCAATGGTGCTCAATGCAGCAAGACGCTAAAGGTGAGACAAATTCGTTTTCATGTAATGTGGAAGTCCACGGAGGCCTTTTGCCAGAACAATTGCAATAGTAATCAACTGCATGCTCTCCAAGAAGGATAAAGATTTCAGTGTGTTTCAAAATTGACCATGGGACCCTTGGTCCCATTAATACCTGACAGACTGGTTTTCTATTTACCTCTTCTCATCTCATCAAACCAGCTGATTTCAGACAAGTAGGGTGAGAGTTACATAGGCACTACCTCAGTGTCTGCAGAATAGTGATTAAATGTTCCTGATCCAGATGCGGAGCAAAGAGAAGACATGACCCAGCACCTACCAATTTCAAGAATCTGTGTTGTACTTTAGCCTTTCCTGGTTAAAATTATGTTATAATAATAATTATAATATATATATGAATTATATATACATATATATATATATATATAAAATTCATAGCCAGAGGCTAATTTGAAGAACCTCTAACACTAGAGACTTTCAGTTTTTTTGGATACTCATTTTTTCCCCCAAAACATCCTGCTTATTATATGCCACAATTTTAGTTTGAGTCTTAACACCTAAATGTCCATTAATCTTCTCTAGCTCCACATTCCCAACTATAATTATAGGGGAGTGGTGAATTTTAGCTTTGGAAGAGACCAAGGTATATTCTCAGTAATTGCTGTAACACTTAAATCCATTCCCATCTCTGATAACCTTAACTGATAATAAGGCCAGTCCTACACTATATTCATCTAATTTCTGATGAGGTTTTATTATTTATAGGAGGCTAGGAGAAATATAATCACTAAGAACTTTTAAAAGGTGTATTGAGTCTATAGTCACAGATGGGGGAGAAACATAATTCATAAAGTCTTTGTTTTCCTCAATATTAGGACTTGAGCACTGTTAACACGTGGGAACATATTTGCTGCACATACTTCCCTATGGTTAATCAGAGGTCTTCTGAAATCTAGACACTTTCACTTACAAAGGATTAAATATCACAGATATTTAACATTGGGAATATAAAGCAAAACTGAGATATAATACATAAATTTGCTCATTTGTCTTGCTTTTCACTAGGTTTTACCCAGTAATTACTCATGATATTGACATACAACATAATAGCTGATTGATATAACTATAAATGAGTCGATTCATTGAGAATCATTCAAACCAGTGATTTAGACTAATGTGGACCAAACCACCAACTGTTAACAGTAATAATCTTCCTCAGCCAGCCCATCTAGCTGTTTTCAATTTGGCAACCTGAGAATACAATATTGTTCTGGAAAACCAAATAAATATTCTCTATAGAAGAAGATAAAAGACTAAAATCATGCATTAAATAATTCCCTTTTTAAAAGGCAACTTCCCATAAGCAAAGAAGCAGAGACATCATAGTAGGATCAGAACCTTCTGCTGAGAAGGAGCATTAGATAGAGACAGATATTTGACCTTCAAGATCTCAATAGAATAATGATCCTTGTGTCACATCTATATACATAAGTAGTAGCCAGTATTTCATCTTCACTTGCAAAGGGATTTCATTACTATGCCTGTTTATTGGGGTCTCTATCTTTGTGTGAGTGTTCACATATATAAACACTTGCTCCAGACAGAGATAAACTATCTTCAACGTGAGGAGCTCAAGGTAATGTCTTATTAAAATCTTGAATCTTCTTTGTTTTACGTTATAACTCTCTCTGGGTGATTCACCCAGTCTCAAAATGAAAAACACAAGTCAAACTAATGGCAGAGCACTGCAGTCACCCCCGGCATCTGTTATTGTTGTTGTATTTTTTCCAATTTGCTGGTATGAGCTTTGAGTAATGAATGATAACTTGGCACCACCATTCTTTGAGAATATATAAACATTTAAAAAAATCTCAAAACTTCAAATCTAAGTAATAACCAAGTCTTCATTTTACCTCAATATTTTGAGTTGCTGCTCAGATAATAGCAATTAGTTCTGACATTGTAAATGTCAAATATCAAGGTACAAAGTGTATACTGTTCATTATGCAGCACTTATGGGAAATCAGATGACGGAAGTGACTACCTTTCAGAATCTATACTACCAATTAAGCTTTTCCTAAGGTCACTTCTTATAAAGAAAAAGAAAATGGTAAATAAATATGACAGTTTATTCATCTGTTATTATGAGTATGCACCTACAGAATATATGGTCAAGAACAGGTAGGTGTAGGTCTATACATTAAAGATCATATAGTAAAACACTCTGATTTTTAAGGATCAAGATACTTCTATAATGGTCATTTTAAATGTATTTCCTGACTTATAATTTTTAAAATGACAAAATGTACACATAATGTAACAAAAACTCATGTTTCTACCTTCTAGAATTAACTGAAAGTAAAACCATGGATGAAGTAGAAGCCCTCCTTGAACGCTATAAATTACCTTCTCACCTCCCCAGAGGTAAACACTCACTATAACAGTTCAGCAAGTATCTGTCCAGTTCAAGTTTTATACTGTTATCTATTTATATTTACTTAACAAATTCTTAAGTACTTAGCATGTGCTAGACAGTTAACACTTTCCAAAGATTTGCTTACTTAACCCTCATAGTAATCCACATTTTACGGATGATCACTTTACAAAGGAATAATTAAATAATTTGCCCAAGGTCATAAGAGGTGGTAAGATGCTGAGTTATATCCAGAGTCAGTCCATACATATAAATGTTTCCATCTATAATATACAGAATGACTTTTATTAATTTTGAGTGCATTACAAAATTTACATAAATTATATACTGAATTTATTCAGCAATTTGTTCTTTTTTTACTCAACATTATGTAATTACAATCTTCTAATGATATGTGTATGTATCTATTTAGTTTATTTTCACCATTGGATCATCTATTATATGAATATACCACAATTGGTGTATTATATCAATGGACAATTGGGTTCTTACCAAATTTTCTGTGTTTCAAACTATGTTGCAATACACACATTTTAAAAAATATTGTGATGCACACATGAGATAACTACTCTAGATTTTTCTTAAATGAAGAGGACTTGTCATTTTACAGAGTGTGTGCATTTTCAATTTGCTTCATGCTGCCAAAACAGAACTCTAAGCTTCCTGGGGTAAGAGTAATTCTGATGACCCCAAGGATGGCTGGCCTCAGGTATACATACACCTTCTCCCAGCAATACAAGAAATAATCATGCTGTTAGGGGATTTTGCAGATATAATTAAAATCTCAAATCAGTGGATTTTAAAATAGGGAGATTATCTGGGGTGGACTTAATCAGGTGAACTCTTAAAAGGGACTGGGCTCTTCCTGGAGAGAAAAAAATTGAACCACGAGAGGTTTTTGACACAAGAGATATTCTCTGTTGCTGACTTTGAAGATGGAGAAGTGACATTAATAGGATCTGTGGGTGGCTTATAGGAGTTGATAGTGACCCCCAGCCAACAGTCAGCAAGAAAATGGGAATTTCAGTCCTTCAACCACACACACACAAAAAAGACAAAAACATAAACAAAAAACTGAATTCTGACAACAACATGAACAAACTTAGAAGTAGATTCTTCCCCAGAGTCTCTCTCTGGACAAGAACAAGGTAGACCAAGATCTTGATTTCATCCTTGTAAGATTCTAAGCAGATAACCCAGTTCTGTTGTGTCTGGACTTCTAACCTACAGAAGTGTGGGGTAATAAATGGAGATTGTTTTAAGCTGCTCAGTTTGTGGTAATTTGTTGGGCAGCAATAGAAAACTAACACTGGCTGTGTCAAGTTTTATTCTTGTAAATGGTGTATAAAATTTCCTTTTGTCTCATATCCTCACCAACACTTGATATTTTTAAATATTTTCATTTTTTCCAGTCTGGTGGATAAAATATGACATGTTATTGTTGTAATTTGAATATCCTTGTTTACTAGCAACCAGATGATTTTATAGAGGATTAAAGTTAAACCAGAGTGAATGTGTTTACTCATGTCATACAGCTAATTAAGAAGCAGAACAAGGATTAAACGTTTGACTTAATAAAATGAGATATATCACTCTTCTGAAAACCCACTGAAAAAGCTTTTATCTTAGTCATTCAATAAATATAAAGGGAATGTATGTCTTACATCTACATCACTGTACGTTGTTTATCACTGTACTATAAGTATATTCTACAGCTGAAAGACAAGCTGAGAAAAACATGGTTGAGATGAGGAAAGGGATAATTACGTATCTCATTGCTTTTTTATAAAATGTGTCTTATTGACTACATTTTTACTAATCATTAGAGCTGCCACTGTCAAAACAAGCATGCACTGCACTAATTCTCTTTCCATTAACAATTAAATAACAGTGATAGAACCTGAAAGAATAAACATGCACTGTGAATTCAGTACTATTTTACAGTAGCTACTACATAACTGCTACCCAAGTTCCTCATATGCTTTGCAAATATAAAATAGAAGAATACCCATCTTTAGACAATAGTGATAGGAAAACCTCTGTAGATTACAAATTCATCTCTGAAGTTAAGAGTCACAGATTTTTCCTTGCTTATTTATTCAGTATAATAATAGCACAAGCATTGCATGCTAAGTGTATTTTTCTATGTAAAAATAAATATTGAAACTTCTAATTAAATAAAAAAATAAGAATGGCAATCCTTAAAATTGTAATGGTAACTGTTAACATGTTCACATCTGTAGTGAATACACTTTTTCTACCAATGAGTTCCAGATTTTGGTCAATTGAATAATGGCAGAGTTTAGAGGGAATGCCTCTATGTTGCTAAACATTAACAAACGAGCCTAAACAGATGTACACATATCAAGGTGAGGTCTAGACATATAGCAGGGCTTAAGACTAGACTCCTCCCTCTCCATTCCCCTAAATCATCAACCTATTCATGTCTAGTCTAAAATGTCTCTTGGATTTTTCTCCTCAGGTTATTTCCTGCTACTACTGGCCTAATTCTGACCCTTGTCTCCTCAAAATGGAATTTTTAAATAATTTCCTATATTGTCCTACATCCTCATTCTTTACCAATCCATATTTTATTTTCAATATTTACCTTCCTAAATCCAGGTCTCCTTCTATGCTGTCCAGTATGGTAGCCACTAGTGACATGTGGCTAGTAAAATTAAAATTAATTAAAATGAAATAAAATTTCACCACAGTTCCGACAAGTGGTTAATAATAACATCTGGCCAGCAGCTACCGCTTTGGATATTGCCAATACACACTACTTCTACTATTGCAGAAGATTATAATAGACAGTGATGCTCTAGATTATTGGTTCACAGTTTTAGTGGGATATCAGAATCAAACTTTGGATCCACACAGAATTTGTCCAAGAATGCTTATAGCAACATTACTAATAATAGCCATTAGGTAAAAATAACCCAAATAGTGATCAACTGAAAAATGGATAAACAACTTATGATATATCTATACAATGGTATATTATTCAACAATAGATGGGAATAAAGTATAACACATGCTATAACATGGATGACCCCTGAAAAAATGCCAAGTGAAAGAAGCCACTCACAAAAGACCGCCTATTTTATTATTCTGTTTATATGAAAGGTCCAGAATAAGCAAATCCATAGAGGTAGAAAGTAGATAGTTCTGATTGTTGCAAAACTCTGTAAATATACTGTAAACCAAAGAATTACACACTTTTAAAGTTGTGAATTTTATGATGTGTGAATTATATCTCAATAAAGCTGTTATAACAACAAAAAGAATTGAATTGTGGAGGTTTTAAACATCAGACCCTGGGTCGTAACTCAGTCCCACAAAATTAGAATCCCTATGCAGGATACAGGAAGATAGATAGATAGATAGATAGAGCGAGCTAGAGATATAATATATAATGTCTCTATAATGTCTATTTACCTATCATCTATCATGTATATATATATATCAACAAGTTACCCTGATGTTCATACAGGGTTGAGAACTACTGCTGTTTGCTATGATTCCCTCAAGGGCAGGGACCATGTCTTATTGAGCCTTTGATACTCAAAAATACTATAAACGAATCAAAATTGAATTGTAAAAAATGTTCAAATAACCCACAGCAAGGTAGGAAAAGTAAAAGAGTCAACCAAAAGTGGAGAGAACAAAGACATAAGCAAAAGAATACAATGGCAGACTTAAGCCCTAACATATCAATAATTGTATTAAATGTATATGATCTAAATATGCCAATTAAAACTCAGAGATTATTACAATGGATTTATAAAGCCTGACCCAGCTGTATTCTGTCTACAAGAAACTTTCTTCAAATATAGTAATATAGTCAGGTTGAATGTAAATATATATATATATATATATATATATATATATATATATATACACACACACACACACACACACATATATATAATGCAAAATTTAATCAAAGGAAAGCAGGAGTGGCTATATTAATATCAGATAAAGTCAACTTCAGAGCAAAGAAAATTGCCAAAGACAGAGAAGGATATTATATAAAAGAGTCAATACCCCAAGGACACATAGAAACTCTAAATGTGTATATATCAAAGAACAGAAATGCAAATTATAGGAGACAAAGCTCATAGAATTGAAAGAAGAAGTAGACAAATCCACAATACTTTAACACCCTTCTCCTGACAACTGATAAAACATCTAAGTAGAATATAGCAAGGGCATAGAAGAAAACAATACCATCATCTAATAGCATCTAATTGACATTTATGGCATACTCTACCCAACAACAGCAGAATACATATTCTTTACATGTTCCCATACAATATGTACAAGATAGACCATATCCTCAGACAAAAAAGAGAATTCAACAAATATAAACATTTAAAATCATACAGAGTGTATTCTTTAAACACAATGAAATCAAGCTAAATTAAATAACATAATGATATTAGGGAAATCCAAGCACTTGGAAACTAAACAACACACATTTAAATAATGCATGTGTCAAAGAGGAAGTCTCATAGGGTAATAAAATATACAGTTGACCCCTGAACAACATGGGGGTTAGGGACACTGACTCTCCAAGTAGTCGAAAATCCACATGTAACTTATAGTTGGCCCTCTGTATACATGGTTCCTCCATATCTCGGTTCCACATCTGCAGATTCAACAAACCACAGATCCTGTAGTACTGCTGTATTTACAACTGAAAAAAAATCTATGCATGAGGGGAACCACACAGTTCCAATCTGTGTTGTTCAAGGGTCAACTGTACATTGAAATGAATGAAAATGAAAGTAAAAAATATCAAAATTTGTAGGAAGCAGCTAAAGCAGTACTGAGATGGAAATTTATAGCACTGAACATGTACATTAGAAAAAAAGAAAAGTATCAAATCAATAATCTAAGCTCCCATCTCAAAAACCTAGGAAAAGAAGAGCAAAATAGGTCCAAAGAAAATAGAAGAAAGAATATAATAAAGATTTTAAAAATCAATGGAATTGAAAACAGGAAAACAATAGAGAAAATCAGTGAAACTAAAGATTTGATTCTTTGAAAAGTTCAATAAAATTGACAAACGTCTAGCAAGACTTACAAAGAGCAAAGATACATATAATCAACATTGGGAATAAAACAAAGGATATCAATACAGACCCTAAAGACATCAAAGGATAATAAGAGAAAACTACAAAAATCTCTTCACAGATAAATTTGATAAATTAGGTGAAAAGGATCTATTCCTTGAAAAACAAAAACTACCTCAAGTTACTTAATATGAAATATACAATTTTAATAGAAGTGTAATTATTAATGAACTTTAATTGGTAATTTAATAACTCTCCCCCAAAATCTAGAAGTCTATCAAATGTTTAAAGAAGAATTAACACCAATTTCCAATTCATTTTCTGAAGTTAGTAATACCCTGATACCAAAACCAGACAAAGAGAATACAAGAAAACTACAGACCATTATCCCTCCTGAATATACATGCAGATATCCTTAACTAATATTGGCAAACAGAATTCAGCAATATATACAAAGAATTATTCACCATGACCATATAAGTAAGGTTTTTCCAGGTATGCAAGGCTGGTTAAATATTTGAAAATTAGTATAATTCATCATATTAAAAGCCTAAAGAAAAAAATCACATGAGCATATCAATCAATGCAGAAAAAGCACTTGACAAAATTCAATACTCGTTCATGATAAATAATTACAGAAAAATAGGAATAGAAGGAAACTTCTTCATCTTAATTAGGACTAGCTACAAAGAGACAACATCTAACGTTATACGTAATGGTGAAAAAGCTTTCTCCTAAGTTCATGGACAATGCAAGGATGTCCTCGCTCACAATTCTCACTTACAATAGTGATGAAAATCCTAAACATTGCAAGGTAAATAAATAAATTAATTAAATATGAATCATAAAGGAAGAAGTAAAATTGTCCTTATTTGGAGATGACATCTGATTGTCTATATAGAAAATCCCAGAGAATCTACAAAAAGAAATCATAGAACACACGATTTCAGCAAGATCATAGGCTATATGAAAACATGCAAAAATTAATTGCATTTCCACATGCTAGCAATCAACATGTAGACACCAAAATTTAAAATACAATACTACTTACAATTTCTCAAAAAACTGAGGGGTTTCCCTGGTGGCACAGTGGTTAAGAGTCTGCCTGCCAATGCGGACATGGGTTCGAGCCCTGGTCCGGGAAGATCCCACGTGCTGCAGAGCAACTAAGCCCGTGCACCACAACTACTGAGCCTAAGCTCTAGAGCCCGTGAGCCACAACTGCTGAGGCCCGCATGCCTGGGTCCCATGCTCTGAAACAGAGAGGGTCCACTGCGGTGAAAGGTCTGTGCACTGCAGCGAAGAGTGGCCCCTGCTCGCTGCAGCTAGGGAAAGCCCACGTGCAGCAACAAAGACCCAACGCAGCCAAAAATAAAATAAATAAAAATAAATAAATTTATTTTAAAAAGAAAAAAAAAAGTGAGATACCAGGGCTGGTATCCCTGTCTGGGCAAGGCCAAAGGCTTTGCTCAGAAATTGTGCTAGTCCATAGGCTGTCCTCTGTCGTGAGGCAGGGCTGGAGGAAGAGCTCTGCAGCTGCCCTGGTACTCTGGCTAAGCTTCTTGGTAGAGCAGGACTGGAGACTATGCTCCACGGGAAGGGCTGCTAACTCATTTCCCTGTCCAGGTGGGCCACAGAATGTGCTCCACGACTGCCAGACATCTATGGCTAGGCTTCCTGTTGGGGTGAACCAGAGGCTATGCTAAGCAGTTAGGTGGGGCAGTGAACTTGCTTCCCTGACTGAGGAGGACTGCATATAGAATGGGCCCCATTGCCAGTATGATATGTTAGCTGGAGACCCATACTAGGCAGAACCACCTACTGAGCTCCCTGGCCAGACAAAGCCACCAGTTAAGCTCTGCAAATGGGCCAAGCCACTGGCTGCGTTCTCAACGTGGGGGCCACCGCCTGCCAGAACATGGTCTGCCAAGATCTGAGCACGGTTGCTGTAATCCCTGTTTCTATTTGATCCCACATGGTCCAGCTCCACAGATTACCCCAAGATCCCTGTGAGATGAAAACCAAGTGGTTCTCCCCAGAAGTGTCCTGCAATGCTGGAAGAGCTGAATGTTCACCTTGGGCTCTCTTTTTCTCACTGGAGAAACCTTAGGCCCAGTGTGGTGCTAAGTTAAATTTTTGCCACCTTTTTCGAGGACAATTCTGCAATGTACATCACACCATGTCTACTTCTATATCTTAAAGAAGTAATTAAAGTTGTGCAAAAATATGTACAAATATCAGCATTCACAAAGTGGAAAGGGCCGTTGATTTATTATTATTTAATTTTGGATGTAAAGGTCTGGAACTTTCTGCTGGTCCTAGAAATGGACTATGTACAATTATTTGAAGAATTTGAATGCTATTACAAAACAGTTTATGGGTGACTTTGCATGGTGCTTGACATGACTTCAATATGTTCATTCCAGTGGAAACAGGAATTCTTGATTTAAAAAAAAAAGGTACTAGGAGGGATAACACATAAAGCCATTCATGTTTAGAGTGAATGGGTTCCTCATCTAAAACACAGAACATTAAAAAAAAAAAAACTATTTGAGTGATTCTTTTCTAAATTTCCCCAAAGATAGAATGGAACTAGAACCATTCTAGTTGCACAAGTAGAGTTACTTCATTACATACAAGGAATGCCTTAGGGCATTTGTGCTTAATTTTAATTCTCTCTCTAGAACCCAATTGAGAAAGGGTAGCAGCTATTGATATGAAAAGCAGAGAATAGGTTTCTAATAACCAGACCCTGCCAGGAGGTAAATTTGGATAAGGGAGGATGTAGGAGGGAGAGATCTAGGACGTGGGGCGTTTCCTGGACTAACTGGACATATGTGGTTAGCTCTATCTTGGGGCCCTAAGTGACAAGAGGAAACTGGGCACTGTCATTCATTTGTTTGACAAATATTCATTTAGTACACAGACTTTGATAGGCATTGAGTATAATAAAGAAAATAAAACATAGTCCCTGTCCTCAAGAAACTCACTGCAATTATTACTAAGCAATTATTTTTTTAAACTACATAATGCTAAATAAAAGTAAATATTAATCAATGTGTTAAGTGATTATATTTGTTTTCTATTGCTACACCACAAATCACCACAAACCTAACAACTTAATCACACATCTACTTCTTACTTCACGGTTCTGTAAGTCAGGAGTCCAGGCACAGGTTAGCTGGGTCCTCTGATCAGGGATTCACCAGACTGAAATCAAGGTGTTGGCTGAACTATGTTTTGATCTGGAGCTCACGATTCTTTCTAAAAATCATTCAGGTTTACACTTCAAATCTCTCTGACTTCAGGAAGGGCTCAGTCCCTTTTAAAGGCTCTCCTGATTAGGTCAGGCCGTGCAGGATAATATTCCTTTTGAAGAACTCAAGTTTAACTAGTTAGTGCCCTAATAATGGGAGTAACATCCCATCATATTCACAGGCCCTGTCCACACTCAAGGGAAGAGGATTATACAGAGCATATACACCAGAGGGTGGAAATCTTGGAGTCCAGGTGAGAATTCTGCTTAGCACAGTGATATAAAATATATAAATAAATTCAGTACCCCAAACCACAGAGCAGGGGGCATCAAACACTGTTTAGGGAAGGAATAGTAAGTAGCAGGCTCACCTGCCACATTCTCCCTTGCCTGTGGCAGAACTCCTTTGCTAATGGCTCCAGGCAATTTCTCACTAAACTGAAATGTGCTTTAACGATCCATTTGTAACAAAACAAGTTGAAACTGCTTTCTGATTCTTAGCCTAGGGTAATTAGGTAAGTTGTCACAGAGGACTTGATGTTTGTGCCTCTAAGAATGGATACAAAATCTTTATGTGAAAAAAGCAGAGGAAGTACAGTTCAGGCAGAAAGAACTATTTGTTCAAGAATATAAAATACAGCAATGCACGGGATTTTCAGGGTAAATAGTTTCTTGTTTCTGGAGGGTAAAGTACAAGTAGAAAAGATAGAGTGGGAAGTACAGCCGGGGACCAGACTATAAAGAAGTTCATAAATTGGGTTAGTGACTCCATCCTATGGATAGGTTGATATCATCTAAGCTGGAACACTTTTGAAATGGAAAGGTGGAACTATTAATGATAATGACAGGACTACAGGTATAAACTGGAGTTGCCCCAAGCAAACCCTACTTATAGGCAATGACAAACCAGAGAAGGATTTTAATCTGGATAGTGACCTTGAACAAGGGCATAGAATAAAAGAAGGTGGTTGGAAAATCAAAGGCCTATTTTATTCAAATGCAGTTTCCCCCTTGGCTGCTCATGCTGATAATTGTACCAATTTGTTAGATGGTCCCGGCTTTTGTTAAAGGTTTTCTCTAAAGTTTTGGTAATCACAGTGAGAATTGCACTAGCTATTTTAGATTATTGCTGAATTACTTCTGGTTGATGTGAAAAAGTATGCCTACCTTCCTATAATATTTAGGGCATCATGATGTTGTAGTCAATGGAAAATTCAAGGGCAGGATGACCATAACTTAATACACATACATTTAAAAAGTTTAAAAAAAATCCAAGCTATGGTTTTTCTGATTGGTGCAATAAATACAGATTAAAAACCAACCTCAGTTCTGTGATGCTGTTATTTTCTGTGTCATTTTGTGAAAACATAAGCTGAATAAATAGCTCAAGTCATATGAAAATACAGCAGGAAGAAGGCTGTTCCTATGAATAAATACCCTTTAATGAACTGAACTCCATTGTGGTGATATAATTTTAGATTCAACCATGTAAAATAGACACATGATTCTAAATTACTCTAAAGTTTTTGATCTGGATAACAAATAGAAGTTTGCTTTTCCTATTTCTCATCATCTGGGATGACATGATGTGGTTAAATATGACTTAAATTCACCATGTAAATTGGGTAGAGACTATAATGTGAACCACTAACAATGGAATAAATTCCAGCTATTTTCCCTAGGGTATGGTATCTCAGTTTATGAATGTATTTGTATTTCATAAATCATTCTCAAGAGCAAAGAGAAAAAATGGAAATACATTTTCTTTAGACCCCATGGTCTTCACTTAATGTTTAATGAAATAGGGAAGATACTTTATCAATGGCAACAATAAAATAGTTTCCACATTCAGCTTTGCAAAAAGACTTATTGAAAATGTCAAAGACCTTCCAAACATAATGGATTTGTAAAGGAGAATGCGGGGTGAGAGAAGAAGAAATATTGTAATAGTATTTAACTCTGAAAAGTGGAGAATGACCAAAATGTAACAATATATGATAGCATCATGCAATGCTCCCCATTTCAGCATGAAACAGATAAAGAATTTTGGATATTTAAAAGACCACTAAATTTTCCAAGGCAGATAGTTGTCAGTGTGCCACTATATTTTCCAGATTTGCTCATTATTTGAAAGCTATTCTTTTGGATTGTGACAATTATCAATTTGTACTTGATATGTTAGTGTCTACTCGACTGAATTTTTTAGTTACATCTTGCAAATTGTAACAAAAACTAGGAGAGAAAAATTATAGTTAACTGAAAATTTTGTTGACCCAGTGAACACTTTTGTCCCTAATTTTGTTCATCTCTCATACCTTTTTATATTCATATATTCACTCAGTCATTTGTTCATGCATTCATTATTTATATAGGGACTATTATATGCAATAAAACAGACAAGGTACAGTGATGGATAGCGAAATATATGTCTTAGTTCTAGTAAGATTTACATAACGAAAATACAAAAAGAAAAGTTTTGGGCAGATCAAGAGAAGTACATACAAAGGGAGGATTTTAGGAAAGGTGTCATAGAGAAGTTGAAAAAATAGAGTCTGAAAAAAAGGGAAAGAAGATAGAAAACATCAGAACAATAAATAGTCATGTTTTCCTGGACACTTGGAAATCACTTTTGGTGTATGCAGACCAGTGGCAGGAGAGAAGTATGGAAATGTGGGTTTGGGTGAAATTGAGCAGTGACTTGAAAGGCAAAATTAGACACTTAGAATCTGCTAAACTTCTGAGTATCATTTAAGGATCTGTCATTGTTATTGTTTGTTTTATCATGTAAATCATATTTTAAATCAATTTCATGGAGTCATAATTTATACATAAATGTACTCATTTTAAATCTATAATTTGAGGAATTTTGACATATATACAAAACCATGTAACCACTACTACCATCAAGAAACATCCCCAATGCCCTAAACATCTCCTTATGCCCCTGTGCACTTAAATTCTAACTCCTTATTTCCTTTGTGACTAGTAAGGTTGAGTGTCTATTTGTGTGCTTATTAAACACTTGTACATCTTTGTGTCACGTACATTTTTATTGGGTTATTTACCTTTTCATTATTGGTTTGCAGGTGTCCTTTATATGGTCTATATGTAAGTCCTTGGTTAGACACATGTTCTACAAATATTTTCTCCCAGTACATATTTTGCCTTTTTATTTTACTAATAGTGTCTTTCAAAGAGCAGAATTTTTTTTTATTTTAACAAAGCTCAATTTATCGTTTTGATTTTTTTGTGTTTGTTTCTTAGTAATTCCTGCCTTTTGTGTCCTATATAAGAAATCATTGGCTACTTCTAGTTTCAGAAAATATGCTATTTTCCCATAAATATTATAGCTTTATCTTTAGGTTTCTGATTAATTTTATGTTAATTTTTATTTATGGCATGAGGTACAATTTGAGGTTTCTACAATTTCTATATAAGGATACCAGTTGTTCCAGCACCACTTGTTGAAAATACTATTGTTTCCTGTGTTAGTTTTCTATTGCTGTGATAAATTTCTACAAACTTACGAGCTTGAAACTACACAAATTTATTATCTTACAGTCTGTAGTTCAGAAGCATGACATGGGTCTCACCGGGCCCAAATCAAGAGATTCTCAGGCCTGTGTTCCCTTCCGGAGGCTCTAAGGGAGAATCCATTTCCTTGTTCATTCAGGTTATTGGCAGGGCCCAGTTCCTTGTGATTGTAGGTATGAGGCCCCTGTTCCCTTGCTGGTTGTCAGCTGAGGGTTGTTACCAACTTCTAGAGGCCACCCCCATTCCTGTGTCCTCCTTCTATATTCAGTGCTAGCAATGGTTGGTCAAGTATCTCTTATACTTTGAATATCTCTTGCCTCTTTTTCTGTCTCATCTATCTGATTGACACTTCTGCCTTCACTTTTAAGAACCCATGTGTTTACATTAGGCCCATGTGGATTATCCAGGACAATCTCCCTATTTACGGTCCGTAACTTTAATTCCATCTGCAAAGTCCCTTTACCATGAAACATAACATACATAGGTATAACAAGAAGGGGCAAAGGTCATGAGGGCCAAAATCCTGCCTACCACACTTCCCTTTCAAATTGCCTTGGCACCTTGTAAGTAAAACCAATTATCCAAATATGTGTGGTTCTATTTCTGAACTCTCTATTCTGTTTCATGGATCTATGTTGCAGTTTATCTTATGACAGGGTTTCCGAAAGTAAGCTCATCACACGGGATGAATTGTGCCGAAGCACAGCAGTAGAGGGCTGCCGCTCGCTCAGGCAAAACAGCGCCACCGTCTGTCCTGCTGTGGTAGCTTTTCTTAAAGCATTATCTATGTTTACATTTTAAGTCTTGTTTTCTTAACATTCCAGAAATGCCAAAGCAGCAACATATGCTTTTATTTATTATACAAGCAACAATGGGCTTTCTTGAAGACATGCCGTGCTTCGTCCTTGAGCTCACAAGCAGCACAAGGACATCTCCTTGTGTTCCCATCATTTTGATTATACTAAAGTAGCACAAGGACGTTTCCTTGTGTTCTGATTATACTGAGGTCATTTCATGGATCAGTGCCCAAAGTATCCAGGACTGCCTGCAGTCCTGGCTTATTCGCCCGCCCTCGGTTTGCCGAGGGATGCCAGCCCCTTGCCTTGCAGAGGGGTTCTGGCTTATGGGTCACGTCTCCTTTCCATGTCCTCAGTTATTCCACTACAGATCTATACATCTATTCTATGCCAATAACACACTGTCTTGATTACTGTAGATTTATAGCAAGTCTTGATATTTGGTAGTTCTAGCCTCCAATTTGTTCTTTCCCAAAATTGTTTTGGCTATGCAGGATCATTTGCATTTCCATATGAATTCTATATGCAGATTGTCAATACATTCATAATTGAATTGAATCTAAAGTTAAATTGGGGGATAATTAGCATCATAACTATATTGAGTCCTCCAAATCATGAACATGATACACTTCACTTATTTAGGCCTTCCTTAATTTTTCTTTTATTTAAGGTGTTTATATTTTCAAAAAATTTGGTAAGGTGAATTCTGGTCTCAGGAAAATAGCTGGAATGCATTCCCCCCTCTTATATTTCCAAAAGAGTTTGTAAAGGATTGATATTATTTCTTCCTTGGTATTTGATAGAATTCACCATTGAAACCACTGTCTGGGCCTACAGTTTTCTTTATGAGAACGTATTTCATTACAAATTCCTTCTCTTTAATAGCTGTATTTGTATTTCCTATGTTTACTTGTATCAGTTTTAGTAGTTTGCATCTTTTAAGAAATTCTTCCATTTCATCAAAGTTATCAAATTTACTGGCATAAGTATTATATTTATTCATAATATTCCCTTATTCTTTTAAAATGTTACATCGCTGGTGAGTTTCTCTTTTCCATTCTTGATATTGCTAATTTGTGTTTCCTCTCTTTATTTCTTAATTCATTTAAATAGAGTCTTTTCAGTTTTACTTACCTTTGATTATTTTTATAAGAAACAGCTTTTGGTTACCTCTAATGTTTATTCATTTTCTCTGTCATGGGTCTCTTATTTTTATTCTGCCCTTCTATTTTTCTTTATTTTTTATTTATTTTTGCAGTACGTGGGCTTCTCACTGCTGTGGCCTCTCCCGTTGCGGAGCACAGGCTCCGGACGCACAGGCTCAGCGGCCATGGCTCACGGGCCCAGCCGCTCCGCGGCATGTGGGATCTTCCCGGACCGGGGCATGAACCCGTGTCCCCTGCATCGGCAGGCGGACTCTCAACCACTGCGCCACCAGGGAAGCCCTCTAATTTAGTTTTATTCAAGTTCAGAGGGAATGGGGATACACAGTGTGGTTTCAATCTGTTTAACTTTATTGAGACTTGCGAGGTAGCTCTGAACATGGTCTACCTTGGAGAATGTCCAGGTACACCTGAATAGAATGTGTGTTCTGCTGTTTTTAGTTGGAGAGTTCTACAAATGTCAACTAGGTCAAGTTCTTCACTAGTGTTTTCTGTGTTTCTACATACTTACTGATTTCTGTTTTTTCAAGTGTTAAATTATCCAACTGTGAGTGGGATTTGTTTATTTTACTTTCCTTTCTGTCAGTTTTTTCCATTTTATGTATTATGAAGATCTGTTTTTAAGCACATACACATTTAGGACTGTTACATCTTTTTAATGAATTGAACTGCTATACTCATAAAATGCCCCTCTTAGCCTCCGATGATATTTATTATCCTGAAGTTTACTGTCTGACATTATACAATCTAGCTGTGTTATGATTAAAGTTTGCATGGTATGTCTCATTCTATCATTTTACTTCTAACCAATCATCAATATTTACATTTAAAGTGAGTTTTCTCTGCACAGCATAAAGTTAGATCTTGCTTTTTAAACCAGTTTTATAACCTCTGCCTTTTAATTCAAGTGCTTAGAAATTTTACACTTAATGCAATTTTTTATACTGTTGGCTTTAAATCTACCATTTTCCTATGTTTTTCTATTGGTCTGTATCTTATTTGTTCATAAATTTCCATCATTTCCTGCATTTATTGAGGGCAATTATTACATTTTTAATATTCCATTTTACCTCCATTCTTTACTTAATAGCTATTCCACATTGTTTCATGTTAAGTGTCTGTTTTGGGATCGTTATGTGCATCTCTAACTTATCATAATCTGTCTCAAAATAATATAGCATTTCACATCTAATTTAAGAACATTAGGAGTTTACAATAGTCTATTTCCATTTACTCTTTTGTGTTACTGTTACTTAAAATTTCACTGCTACATATTTTATAAGTTCCACAATACAGTGTTATTATTTTAGCTTTAAATTGTCAACAATGTGTTTAAAATTTATATTTGGCCACATATTTAACATTCCCATCATTCTTTATGTTTTCATGTATAGTCAAATTTTCAGTTAGCATCATTTTTCTTCACTCTAAAGAGTGAAGAATGTTCCTTTAACATTTCTTATAATGTAGGTTCACTAAAATTCTCTCTGCTTTTGTCTATTTGAAAAACTATTCATTTTACTCTCAATTTTGAAGAATAGTTTCCTCTGTATAGAAATCTAAGTTGACAGTTTCTTCTGTCAACAGTTTAGATATTGTTTCGTTGTCTTCTGGCTTGCATTATTTCTGACAAGAAGTCTGCATTCATTCTTGCTTTTGTTCCTTTATAAAAATGTCTTTTTTCCTCTGGTGATTTTAAGATTTTCTCTGTATCACTGATTTTCAGCAATTTGATTTTGATGTGCCTTGGCATGTTGTTCATATGTATTCTACTTGTGTTTGTTGAGTTTTGTGGTTATGTGCGTTTATTATTTTCATCAAATTTGGAAAAGGGGCCATTTATTTTTTCAAATAGTTTTTACTGTCTACCCTCTTTCCCTCTTTCTAGACTTCAATTATATATATGGTAGACAGCTTGATAGTATCACACAAGTCACTGTCACTCTGTTTATGGATTTTAAAGCTTTTTTTTTCCTCTGTGCATTTCATTTTTGATAATTTCCATTGCTGTAACTTCAAGTTCACTGATCATTATTCTGCAATGTCTAGTTTGCTGTTAGACTTATACAGTGAAACTTTTTTCAAATATTGTATTTTTAGTTCTCAGTGTTTTATTATATTTTTCATTTATCTCTTATGTTCATACTTTTCTTTAAAACTTGAATGTATTTAATAGCTCCTTTACATCCTTTTTATTAAAAATTTGGTTAACCATACAACCTGTATCATGTGTTGAATATAACGTATTCTATTGAATGATATTTTCTCCTGTACTTCTTCTTCATATGTCTAGTAACTTCTGATTAGATGCTAAACATTGCAGTGCTGTGTTGTTCAATTTCTGGATTTTGTGGTCACCCTTGAAGGGATGTTGAAAATTGTTTTTTAGGTTGTTAGGTTAATTGCGAGTCAAACTGATCCTTTTGTGGCTTGTTTTATAGCTTTGTTATGGTGATATCTCTAGTAGCTTTAAATTTAGTGTTATTTTAGCCTCACTACTAAGGTGTGACCTTTCTGGTGTCTCTACCAAATGCCCTGGATATTCAAGCAAACTATGCAGTCTAAAAGGTGGGAATTAGAATGATTCCCAGCCCTGTGTGAATTCTAGGAATTGCTCAGGTTGCAACTCGCTGGTAGTTTCTTACCCAGCCTTGTGGAATTTCATTTTAAGCATGTCACATAGTATTCAGCAACAGACTCAGGGATGCCTATGTGGATTTTTAGAAATTTTTGTCTGCATAGCTATTCTATTCTCTGTCTTCTGCCTCAATCTCACTAAACATTGTTCTCTGAATTTTCAACAAAGTAAAACCACTGCTATCTGCTTGGAATTTCTCTCTCCTTCTGTGACCCAGGGACACTTTTAGGACTCACTTCATTTGTTGTCCTTTTATGGACTATATTTTTATTTTCTTTTCGCCCCACATACCAGCACTACAGAGGGAAGAGTTCAGGCTTGCAAGAACTTTGGATGGTGCTCAAGGGGCTATAGCCTCAGAGGCATCTGTCCAGTCTGCTACATAATGATAGATAATGTTGTTTTTCCCCCTAGTTTTATTGAGATGTGGTTGACATGTTTAAAATGTGAACTTTGATAAGTTTTGATATATGCATGTACCCATGAAACTATCAACACAATCAAGATAATGAACTCTCCATTAACTGAAAAAGTTTCCTTTTTATACCTTGAAACCCTTCCACCCACTCTTCCTCCTACCCAAGGCCCTAGGCAACCACTGATATGTTCTGTCACTACAGAATAGTTTCCAACTTCTAGAACTTTAAATAAATGGGATGATACCATATATACTCTTTTTTTGGCTTGACTTCTTTGATTCAAGCTTATTATTTTTAAAGTCGTCCACATTGGTACATGTTAATAATTAATTAATTTTTATTTCTGAGTAATATTCCATTGTCTACACGCACCAGACTTTGTTTATGCATTCTCATATTAACAGACATTTGGTTGTTTTCAGTTCTTGAGTATTGCTAATAAAATCATTATGAACATTCTCATACAAGTCTTTGTGTGGACATGTGCTTTCAGTTTTCTTGGATATATACCTAGGAGTGGAATGCCTAGGTCAATTGGAAGACTTATGGTGAACTTTTCTAGGAACTGTCAAACGTGTTTTCAAAGCAGTTGTGACATTTTACACTCCAACAAGCAGTCTTTAAGTGGTCTAGTTGCTCCACATCCTTACCAAGACTTTATATGGTTAGACTTTTTAACTTTACACATTCTGGTTGGGGTGTAGTGCTATCTCATTGTGGTTTTAATTTTCATTTCACTAATGAATAATGATGCTGAACATCTTTTATGTGCTTACATACCACTTGTATATGTTATGTGATGAAATGTCCGTTTAAATCTGTAGGCAATTTTTATTGTGTTGTGTGCTTTCATATTATTGCATTTTGAGAGATTTCTTTTATAGTCTGTATACAAGTCCTTTATCACAGGGGTCTCCAACCCCCGGGCTGCGGACCGGTACCAGTCTGTGGCCTGTTAGGAACTGGGCCACACAGCAGGAAATGAGCAGCTGGTGAGCAAGTGAAGCTTCCTCTGCCACTCCCCATTGCTCGCATTACTGCCTGAACAATCCCCCCCAACCCCTACCCCAGTCCGTAGAAAACTTGTCTTCCACGAAACTGGTCCCTGGTGCCAAAAAGGTTGGGAACCACTGCTTTATCAGATGTAAGATTTACAAAACATTTTCTCCCAATATTTGACCTGTATTTTCATTCTTCTTATGAGCTTTGAAGAGTGAGAATCTTAATTCTTATAAAAATCAATATGTCATTTTTTCTTTTATGGATTATGCTGTTGATGCTACATATTTAGATTTCATTGAATTTCTGGATCACTGGGTTTATTATAGTTTTCATCATACTTGGATATTTTTCAGCCATAGTTTCTTCAAATATTTTTTTCTGCCCCT
Source organism: Aethalodelphis obliquidens (assembly GCF_003676395.1). NCBI lineage: Eukaryota > Metazoa > Chordata > Mammalia > Artiodactyla > Delphinidae > Aethalodelphis > Aethalodelphis obliquidens. The sequence goes on from NW_020838021.1 coordinate 3,409,528, forward strand.
CACTTTCTCATCCCGTTTGAGGACTGCAATTACACATATAATAAGCTACTTGAAGTTGTTCTGGAGCTCCCCAAAGCTATTTTCATTTTATTCTCCACTCTTTTCTCTTTCTGTTTCATTTTGGATATTTTCTACTGCTAGTCATGCAAGTTCACTAATATTTTCTTCTACAACGTCTAATCTGTTTAATCTTATCAGTATATTTTATCTCAGATATTTTGTTTTACATTTCCAAAATTTCATTTGGAATATTTATATTTTCATTGTCTCTACTTAACATGCTTGACCTTTCCTTCACGTTCTTAAATATGTGTATAGTAACTCTTTTAATGATTTTGACTCCTATCATCTCTGTCTTTTAAAAAATCTGTTTCTATTGATTGCATTCTTACCTTATTATTTCTTATATTTTCCTGCTTTTTTGCTTGCTGGGTAATTTTTTATTGTGTGCCACATATTGTGAATTTTACCTTGCTGAGGGCCAGATTTTTTGTATTCCTCTGAATATTCTTGATCTTTATTCTGAGACATAGTTAAGTTATTGAGATTTAGCTTGATTCTTTCAAGCCTTATTTCTAAGTTTGTTAGGTGGGACCAGAATAGCCTTTAGTCTAGGGATACTTTTGCCCCACTAGTGAGGCAATATTCTTCTGAGTACTGTACCAATTTCTCATGAATTACAAGGATTTCTGCTGGCTGGTGGGAACAGGTACTTTTCTTGGCCCTATACAGTTTTCATCGATTTTTCCCTCTGCTCCTTATGGGTGGCGTTTTTTTTTTGGCCTCAGGTAGATTTTAGCACATGCAGGAACTGATCAATACTTGGCTCAAGACTCAAGATGAACCCTCTGCAGATATCCAGAGCACTCTCTCAATGCAACCCTTGCCTCTCCATTACTCTATCCTGTGAACTCTAGCCTTTTTCACCAGTTTGGTCACTCCACTCAGCTTTTCAACTCAGAGAGACTGCCAGGGTCCTCTCAGCTTCTGTCCACTGCATTGCAATATGGAACCTCTCTCCAGAAGGTAAGCTGGGGCACTTGTAGGGCTCACCTCATTTATTTCCTTCCTCTCAGGAATCACTGTCCTGTGTTGACTAATGTCTGATGTCCAGAAAATGTTGTTTCATACACTTTGTCCAGAATGTTATTCGTTCCAGGTGGGAAGCTAAATTTGTTCCTTGTTTTTCCATTTTCATTCTTCTCAAAGCAGGAGTTCCAATCCTCTGGGTTTTGACATTTCAATATAGAAAAGCATATGTTTCATATATTTTGCCCAGTTTTCTCATTGTTAACTTACAGAGGAATCATGGACAGAAGTGGAAGTCCCCATCAATGATTTTGAACATGCTTGCAGGATGGGTTATATTTTAAAAGGAGTCATAATTGAATAAATAGAATGAGTAGAAAGGTGAAGAAGATAAAAAATAGAAATCAAGTAAATGACTAATGAAGACTACAATTATGATGCAATAGATGATAAATTGTGTTTTAACAAACAACCCAATCAAAAAATGGGCAGAAGACCTAAATAGACACTTTTCCAAAGAAAACATACAGATGGCCAAGAGGCACATGAAAAGATGCTCAACATCACTATTTATGAGAGAAATGCAAATCAAAACTACACTAAGGTATCATCTCACACCGGTCAGAATGGCCATCATCAAAAAATCTACAAACAATAAATGCTGGAGAGGATGTGGAGAAAACAGAACCCTCTTGCACTGTTGGTGGGAATGTAAAATGATACAGTCACTATGGAGAACAGTATGGAGGTTCCTTAAAAAACTAAAAATAGAACTACCATATGACCCAGCAATCCCACTACTGGGCATATATGTTGAGAAAACCATAATTCAAAAAGAGTCATATACCACAATGTTCATTGCAGCACTATTTACAATAGCCAGGACATGGAAGCAACCTAAGTGTCCATCGACAGATGAATGGATAAAGAAGATATGGCACATATATACAATGGAATATTACACAGCCATAAAAAGGAACGGAATTGGGTCATTTGTAGAGACATGGATGGACCTAGAGACTGTCATACAGAGTGAAGTAAGTCTGAAAGGTAAAAACAAATATCGTATATTAACGTAAATATGTGGAATCTAGAAAAATGGTACAGATGAACCTGTTAGCAAGGCAGAAATAGAGATACAGACGTAGAGAACAAACATATGGACACCAAGGGGGGAAAGGGAGGGTGGGATGAATTGGAAGATTGGGATTGACATATATACACTAATATGTATAAAACAGATAACTAATGAGAACCTGCTGTATAGCACAGGGAACTCTACTTAGTGCTCTGTGGTGGCCTAAATGGGAAGGAAATCCACAAAAGAGGGGATATATGTATACATATGGCTGATTCACTTTGCCCTACAGTAGAAGGTAACACAACAGTGTAAAACAACTATACCTCAATAAAAATAAAATAAAAATTTTAAAAAAGATTATAAATTGTGTTTTAGATATGTATAACTTGTGGTATCAATGAGACATCCAGAAAGATATCAATCAGGAAACTGGAAGTACAGGACTGGAATTTGGGAGAAAGGTCAGAGCCATACTGCCAAGGAAGAAAGAGAGAAGAAAGAAAATAATGTTGGAAAATAGCTCGGGGTCTTATTCATATTTATAATTGCAACAGTTAGCATAATGCCTCGCATCCTGTAATTGCTCAGTATATGAATGCTGAATAAATGAATGAAAAAAATTAGAGCTACATTTACTATAAAGAATAAGAAAAAAAGTCAGACAAAAGATGATTAGAGAGGCAAGAGTTTCCTTGATATTAAATTCTTGAAAACAAAGTCCTGTAAAATTTGACTTGTGAGCAGTTTTGGAAAAAAACTATATTTTTTAAAAATAATGAAAAGCTGAGGAGACAAAAGTAGTATTTTTGTAGTCATCTGTAGTTTCTGTATGCCATCTACAAAATAAATGGCATGATATACACTTCTCTGTGCAGTCATTACCTGGCCCTTATTGCCAATCAGATCAAGCTGCCTCATTATTGCATTCCTCTTCAGGTTTATAAATGGAAGGCTTAAAATATCTATAGAACCAAACGTAATTGGCACTGCATTGTGTGCTTTTAACTCTCTCATTTTTTTTGTCAGTGAAGTCATCCACGACTTTAGAAGAGTGTTTTCCAACAAAGAATCAGTTTTCAAATGAAAACTTTGCTTTGCTGTTATATTGGCTGTGTGAATTACACTACTACGATTTTGCTACTGAAATATAAGTGGCTTTTGTTTAAATAAAGAAATATATTAATCCAGAAAATATCATAAATTGTAATCTTATTTTTTTAGGAAAAAGTTACTTGCATTTCCGGGCTACCAATATAATTTATTTTCATCATATTTTATTTAGCATAGCATCACTCATCTGATCCTGCAAACTGTATCCTCCTTAGAAGGTATTTATGTATTTTACAAAAGTTAAAAGTAGTTCCATAACATAACATAAATAAAACCTCCCTTTGGAGGTTTTTATATCCAAAAAAATATTTTCAGTTTCTTAAATTGAAACTTTTAAAATTATACTTAAATTTAGTCTTCTCATTATGGGTTGGGCAAATGTATCAAATATAGAATGACAATAACAAGACTACTATCTTTTTACATGTGTAGACTTTTATCTATTTGTGATTTTAAAAATTAGCCATTCTAAACTTTTGGGTTTCATTAAATCATTTTGTGATCAAGATATATTTTGTAATAGGAAATATATTTGATAGATGAAGTTAAAGCACATTAAAACCTCAGACTTAATTTTATGAAAAATAAGAGTAGCTGGTTTGCTTGTCCTCTGCCTTTTCTAAAACTCTGCTTCTTGGTGAAACAATAATCATCTTACTTTAAAACCATTTTGACCATGTCATTTCCCTTTTCAAAAGCCTGTAGTTCCTTACCACTGGTTTTTGTAAAATTTCTCTTATCAGGTATCTGTGGCCTTCATCAGCTTTCACTTTCCCATCTCATTATGCTACAATTCACCAACTTTATTTTTAGATACTCTCTACCATGATCTGCTCTCCAGCCAAGAAAAGTAACTTCTCATCCCTACTGAAACTTTCTTACATCTTATATCTGCCTCCACAGGTTACACTTAATTGTTCAATGACCAATTCTCCCTAGCCATATTTATACTTGATTTCTTTTAAAATCTTGATTTAAAAAATATTCTATTGCAGAATTCTTCCTTAATTAGCACAAACCATATGTATACATTTTGTATCCCTCTACCATTGATTCATACAGCTTGCTCTACATAATCAATACTTATTTATACATTTATATTATACATTATGATTGACATTTTCACAGTTGTCTATTTTGGTAACTCATTATGACCTGATTTCACTCTGGTTTGTATGTCTCTCTATGGAATTCTAAGAAACATTAATCTAGCAAAGCCATCTCTGAGACAATATTATGTCAGAGAGAGAGCACTGGCCCTGGCCTGGAGTCATAGCCCAGGTTCCAGTCCTAGTTTATAACTGTTGGTTTGACCTTTGGTAATTTACCTAACATTTCTGAGCCTCCATTAGCTAATTACTCCATATATAAAATGGGGTCATAGCAGTAGCTGCTTCCTAACTTTAATCTGAAGATTAAATTAAATAAGCATATAGTAAGCACTCCGTAACTGAAGGTTTATCGGCATTAGTATGGCCCATTCTACCAAATTAATAGTGATCCCAAAGGATTTGTTTCTCATCAACAGCTTCCATAATCTTGTTGCCCTTTGCACATTTGCTCTACTGCATGTGTACTCTATTAGCTGAATCTTGTTAGTGGGCCAATCTAGCAGTTGTTTACACTGTCCCATTTCCTCTATCCTTCTGAAATCAGTTCTGCATTCCTAGGGATTTGGTGAGAGGTCATTTGTCCCACGTGGCCTCACCCACTCTGATGCTTGTAGGCAGGCATATTCAGAAAGTTAGTCTAGATTTCATAAACTCTGAATAAAGTTAGAAAGTGATAAGTACCTTAAGGACGGTACAGAGAAAATTATGTAGGAGTTCAGAAAGTTAGCACTTAAAAGTCAACTACAGGGCTTCCCTGGTGGCGCAGTGGTTGAGAGTCTGCCTGCCGATGCAGGGGACACGGGTTCGTGCCCCGGTCCGGGAAGATCCCACATGCTGCGGAGCGGCTGGGCCCGTGAGCCATGGCTGCTGAGCCTGCGCGTCCGGAGCCTGTGCTCTGCAACGGGAGAGGCCACAACAGTGAGAGGCCCGCGTACAGCAAAAGAACCAAAAAAAAAAAAAAAAAAAAAAAAAAAAAAAAAAAAAAAAATATATATATATATATATATATATATACACAATCCATGACCCAGCAATTCACTACTAGGTATATACTGAAGAAAGATGAAAATGAGTACATGTGTCTAAGGAAAGATTTCTACAAGCATGCTCTTAGCAACTTTATTGATAATAGTCAAAACAACTAATAAACACTAAAAGTACCCCAAATATCCATGAAGCTGGAATAGATAAACAAATTGTGGTATATTCACAAAATGGAATACTATCCATCGATAAAAAGTACAAGCTACTGATATATGGAACATCGTGGATGAAACTAAAAAAAATAGTATGTCAAACAAAAAAAGAAGCCAGGTACAAAAGAGTATATGTTATATGATTCAAATTATATGAGGTCTGGAACAAACAAGGACTAATTATGGTATCAGAAATCAGAATAGTGGTTAACATTGGAGGAGTATTTACTGGGAGAGATCTTGTCTGGAAAGCAGCATCTCTGGGGGTGATGAAAATGCAATATTGCTCTAGATAAGATTACAAGAGTATCCATACATAGATAGAATTTCTTCACAAAGTATGCATTGTGCTATATATAAGTTCTACTTCAATAGAAAATGCAAAAGTACAAAGCAACAAGGAGGCAGATGTCTAGTAAAATATTAAAAGATGACTTCTACAATGTGTAAGTAATGTTTATCTGTGGGGGGGGGTGGGAAAATATAAATATATATATATATTTGTTTTTCATTATTCCTTTCCTCTAATATATGCTGTTATGAGCTTTACTTTTTTAATTATTATTTTTCATTTCTAAAATATATCAAAGTTATGCTGCATTTTCACTGTTGGCATGGGGCTCCTGATACCTCAGGACAAATGCTTACAACTCTTTTAAAATAAAAGTTATTATTGGCTTGGTTGACTGCAAAATATTTATCTAAGGATCACTCAATAGGAGGATAGTTGATTATTAGTCTAGTTTAATAACTTGATCTCATAAATTTTGAAGCCTGTAGCATCATGGAGGACTATTTTTTTGGATGCATACTTGACCATATTGTATATTTTTAAAGATTCTTTTACAAGTGTTCATAACCTAAGGCTACTGTTGTATTTCAGTATTTTAAAGCAAACTAGCAAATGCCATAGTGCTGACAAAGTAATAGGCTCTGACTTATTTGACGTGAGAGCTCTCTCTTGCCTGTTCCATCCATCCTCCAATCAGTTTCTAAGCTTTATGAAGAAGTTCTTAAAACTGGTATGAGAAGCATCCAAACTTGTGAATATGAAGGGAGGTAAAACATAAAACAAGCTGTACAAAGCTACTCTGCATGAAAATGCTCTTCTACTAGCGTGCCTTTGTTCGAATAAATTTTAACTGACTTAATTAAATGAACACTGATGTGTCAAAATAATTAATAACAACTAACAATTGTATAGCACTCTCTAATCTACAGAGTGCTTTTGCAGGTTTTGTCTCATTTGGTAGCCTATTATATTTGGACAGGAACACTTAATGGAATGTTTTGCTTATAGAGTGTTCCCATACACCACAGTCTTGTTACTTGACTAGAACCATTATGGATATGGCAATCTGGACTCTAATTCTGAATATACGAATGTCTCTTTCATTTTGGCTTTGTGGAGAATTGAGTAGTTCGACATAGTGGATTTTCCAGATAAATACAACTTAGCATTAAAAGCACCAAGATGATTAATTATAACCACTTTTAAGAGGAATCATTATAAAATCTATATAACTTTTTATCTCCTTTGTACAAGTCACGTTTGACATGTATTTTAGTTGTAAAGAAATACAGGACCACATTATAATATTTGGAAAATATAGAAATGTGTGAGGAAGAAAACAAAAAAAAATTTCATATTCCTACAGTGTTTATTCAAAGATAAACACTGTTAATATTTCAGTATGATTTCAGCCTTTCTACAGTGAAATATATTTCTATGTGTATAAATATAGTTACATATTAATCTTATACTTTACATACTGTTCTATCTTGCTTTTAAAATCAGTATTATATCATGATTATATTTTTCATATCATTTCATGTCTAGACATACTAATTACTAGTCATATTTTCTATATCCTTTTTATCTACCTTTTAAGGTAATTGCTAAGTAATCGTATTATAATTTAATTAAATAAATGTTTAATCAGTTTCATGATTATATTTACATTAAAAATTAAGGATGCTTAAATTATAAATAACAGACTTCAATCTATTCTCATAAATCTATATATCATACTACATAATTTATAAAGAATTGAACAATTCAGTGAATAAAGAATCTATGCTATGTAGTTGGAGAAAATCTTTTTATATAGTTATTCTGTGATTATTTGTAGTTGTCTAAAATATCTCAATCTTGAGAATCTGTGAAAGATTTAAAATAGACACTGTGTAGAAAGTCCTTAATAGGGTTAAATTTAAATCCAGCATTCTCTATGTTTCTTAGTATGCTTCATTACTTTGAAATATAAAATACTAACAATAAACACAATAACAGTGAAGCAATAATTAACCTGAAGCTTCAAAATATATATGCACTACTAAGTATAAAGTTGTATGATACTGTAAACATAGGATAAAAAGGCCTTCAAAATTTCACAAAAATGGAACACATCTCTGTATTATCGAATCAGAAAACTTCAAGGTGCCTTCCTCCTTGAGATCCTAGGAAACACAACATTAAAATGGGGGTGACATCTGCGTTTATATTGAGTGATAGGTACAAAGATAGCTACCTACACAAATATACTTTATATGGTTCCTTCTCGACATTGAGAATGACAGATGACAAATATAAACCCTTAGGGCTTTATTTATAAAGTCACATCTGTACATTCACATTGGCTCTGTTTATGAGAAGAGACAGACTGGAAAAAAATAGTCAGGTATGATAACCCAATGAAGTGCTCAGAGAATGTTGTAAAACACATAGTCAACTATAAACCAATTGGCCCTGTATTAGGGCCAATTATTCAGAAAACTCTAATATAAATTTTCCTTAAAATCACACTAAACCACAATTTTGTCTCTTCTTTGAATTTTAACGTGGGTACAGTAATTCTACAAGCTCCATGAGGACAGGACCCGTGAGCATTTTGTTCTCTCTTGTATTCCTAGCACCAAGTATAGTGCCCCACATTCAGTAGGTGCTCAATAAATACTTTCATTGAATAAAAAAATATAGATTGGTTATAAAGTACTTGGAAATTAGAAATAGGACATCCTGGGGAGATTAAAGGTTGCAGCTACATATATGATAATATTCATATGCAGGTATATGGATATTTACATTATAAAGTAATTTAAAAACATAAAAGTCTCAATAAAGTTTTAATCAATACTTTCTTTTCCCTCAGAAAAACGTATCATTTAAAAAATATTTTCATCCCCTTAGTGCGAAGATCTGAGTTAAGAAATTTTAAGAAAACAATATGATTTAACTAGTTAATAATAGTGTTTAATATTGCCAAGAGATGTAGCAAAACTTTCAGGCATTATGTAAGGAGGTACAGGACACGGGTTAACTATATGCAGATATTATGGCAGGCAGGCTAGGCCTGTCCAAAACGCTGCCTTTAAATTTTTACTGTTTTTTTCTTGTTCATCTTTGGTACTCATAAGCTAATGTTTTCTGTTTTTAGGAATCATCTTCAATGTAGTGTCTTTGAGAGTTCTGGCTGTGGGAGATGGGACCTAAGGTAGTGAGAGATATTTGTTGGTGTTGGTCATTTTAGGTTGAATATATAGAATATGATCTATGTACATTACACTGAATATTTTCTTTGCTCAAATAAAAGGGAAAATATTTAAAATCTTAAACAAAATAGTGGAGTGTTCTGTCTATGCATATCTATATACAGATGCATATGTCTTTGTGTAGGTCTTAGACATGTGTATTCATGTTACTTGTACTGGAGACTGTTTAGCATGCAGTTCATTAAAATATGTCATCATTTTCCCAATGATTTTATAAAAATACCAAAACTGCCATTTTACACATCAGGAAAATTGTCCTCTGCTACAATATAAAAGCAAAGGTTTGTACATCACTTTCATCTTAATGAGTTTTGTGGTAGTAGGTGATTTATGTTTCTTTTATCTTTTTATTCAGTGAATGCTAGTGTAACAGGATGACAGTTTGTTCATCATAGCTTCATTGAATTGATTTTCATGATATTTAAATAATGAATGCTATTTTTTAATAAATGTGTGTTTCAAAATAACGTTCTGGTATATTTTCTCATTTTAAAATGTGTGTGTGTATGTGTCTGTGTGTGTGCGTGTGTTTTGATTTGAAGATTTTCTGCTGCTATCTTTGATACAGCTGTTAATGATCTCTCATTCAATTCAATGGTTCTTTTATACCCCACCCATCAGAAAATGAAGGAATGCAAATTTTAAATTGAGCTAGAGATACCAATGCCCAAGAAACAGGCATTTCAATATATAAAGAGTTTTATGGTTTTGATGGGGTATCATTATATTTTGTTGCCTAACCGCCATTTAAACACCAGAACTCAATATGAAAAATAAAAGGAAGCTCATTTGCACTGTAGGGGGCTCTCTCCTCAGTGTGCAAGTTACTCTCTAGGAGTCAGTCACTTAGGTAAGGTCAGTAAGTTTTTTAGTGTTGAGCCTCCCTAAAAACCAACCAAGTGGTAACTGAGTGACTTTAAGTGTATTAAAATTAACATAATGCATCGGGGTACACAGCTTTAGTTAATTCCTACAGCAATCGTGTGAGATATGTTTTTATCCCCATTTTACAGATGAATAATCTAAAACTCAGAAAGACTAAAAACATTGCCCAAGGTCCTAGAGCTAGTAAGAGACAGCTGAGATCCCATCATTGCTCTCCTACCTCAAAGCCTGTGTTTCCTTTTCTACTCTGTTCTGTCTCCCAGTAATGTTAACACTGTATTTAGAAGGCTAAATTTTAACTTAAAGCTTCTAAACGTATACCCCTTTCAAAACTGCTCTCATGTTTACTCAGAAAAGTCACTGAATGTAAATGAATATTTGCCTCCCATTCAGTTGGTATTCCCTAGAAAAAATCCCGACCATCTTATTCTACAGTGAAACACTCCACTGCTATTTCGAGAAAATACTTATGGCATTGAATAGTTGGAATGCTTCACAGGGTAAAATACCAGTTCTTTTTGCTCCAGCTCTAGCTAGATTTGAAATGTCAGGTTGAGTCATTTCTCTATATTCTGAAAGAATGTGAGACAGTAGGGATTATTTGGAGATGCTAGACACATACAATGTGGCATCCAGACCAAGGGGAGTGATAGGTCATTGCCTGGCAGATGGCATAATGAGCTGGAGAGGCTAATGGCAGATAGACTTGACGATTTGGGCAAAGCAAAAGAGCGTTTGGCTACTAACACAAAGTACTAGGAAAGCATTGAAGGAGTCTACTCTGATCTGATGATGATGCCAACTTGGATTTAGCAGATGATATGGTGAGAATGAGGCATATGGACGATAAAGTGGTATTTTTTTCTAGGTATGGTAAGGAAAAGGCAGCTAATGTAAGCAAAGTGTTGAGGTTTTTGGTTAACTAAACTCGTGTGTAGGGACATATTTTTAATATACTCAGCAATGCTTTCATATTGTCAAGGTAAAGTATGAATTTATAAATTGTTCATTAATACTATAAGGTTAAACTTTAAATCTTACCACAGCCTTCATGAGTTAAGCAAATTAACTCCAATTATATATTTTATATTTTGTTAGAAAAATGAGATACTCACACCACTTGAAACAACTGTAGTAAGTAGATTTTCTAAGCTATATTTTTGATCTGAAACTACTTGAAAGGAGCCACTATTTTTTCATTTATTGATCAAGGTAGCTTTTTGTGAGTGTAATGTCCTATCCATCTAAAAAGATGAAACTATTAAACAACCCATAACAGAGCTTTGAGATGTTTCCTCCAGTAGTGATGATTAATTTCCACCAATTCCACCAAATTCTTTTATCCATCTGTAACACATACTATGTTGAATAATTGATTGGCAATTTCTGGTTAAAATGTATCTGAACTTTAGCCCCTGCGGAAGTCTCTCCCAACTTCCTATGGAAATATTATGAATCCATAGAAAATGATGAGAACACATAGATCGAAAGATTAAAACAAACAAAACAAAACAAAAAAGCCAGTATCTGGGTTAATGAGACCAGACTAAGTTATGAGCAAAAGTTTGCCTCATGAAACTAAGATGGGTAGGGGTAAGATGCGTGAGGTTTTGCAATTTTACACTATGGCCGATGGCCCAGAGTCCCAAGATCTATACTAACCAAAACTCTGGACAGCCATATCTCTACTGTGAAGTTGCTACTTTATGAGGCAAAAAGAGTAGGCTTACCCTCATCCATTTTACTATGTTCATTGAAAGACAGCAGCTCCCAGAACTGATAGTAGTATATTTTATCCTGGGAACATGTAAGACTCACAAACTGTGATAACTGGAGACTAAAAATTATAAATGTTTATTGTACATTCTGGAACAAGGTTAAGGGTAGGAAAAAAGTTACTGAAGTAAAGCAAAGCTATGTTAAGCACGTGGTAGCTGAAAACTGGAAATAGGACTTAAATATGTGGGCATTAACCTATCCTCTAACTATGGACCAAAAAAAGCTACTCAACCATTCTCTGAATTGAGAAAGACTGGGACCAAAGGCAAACAACTCGCTGGTTCTGTTGCCAAATATTTTGTCTGAAGAGAACTTGCCTCATTTGAAAATGAGTAAAGAGAAAAAACTTACCACATTGGTTATGAAAAAAATCACACAGGACTGGGGAAATGGAACATAAATTTCAAAAGAAGAGAAAATGAGTCCCTACAAGATCCAGTAGAAAATATCTTAAAACTCTTTGCCATCCTAAACACATTGGGAGAAAAAACATGTCTTGGAGATACAAAAGCACAAAGTCATAGGGACAACATTCTGAGATGTGCAGGCAACAAAAATAGGTGAAAAGGGATATGGGCAAGATAAGTAAGGGTTTCAATGTGACTAAAAATGCAATAGAAGATTAGGAAATTAAATGCATATTGGAGTTACTAAAAAGAAGAAATATACTGCAGAATATCAAATTAGTAATGCAGAATAAAAACTTAGGAAGCTTTACTGGAGTCCTGAGAAAAGGAAAAAGGGATGAAAATGAGAGGGAAAATGAGAGCTATGGAGGAAAGAAAATGGAGATCTAGCCTATGAATAATTGATGTATCTGAGGAACAAATGTTACAGAAGTTGTTAAAAATATAGTGGAAGACAACTTTTATGAATTCAAAAAATACCCATGTATGTACCTTGAAATGGCTTACAAAATTTCCAGAAAAAATAATGAAAGGAAACTCATATCTAAATGTATTCTGGTTAATTTCTTACATTATAAGGATACATTTTAAAGTCCTGCAGGCATCTGAGAAGGGAAAATATAATAAAGATAATCTAGAAAAAAGAAAGCTGGCTCTGGATTTATCTGTGACATCTTAGTCCTGAAGGCAATGTAACAACATCTAAAGAGGCAAAATCTAGAGGTGACAAAAGGATTTGACATGTCTTTTAGATTCAGCCATGATGACTTCCATGTGTGAAGGCAATAGAAGTAAATCTTCAGATGCAAAAGGATTCAGATACTATACCACCCACTTAGATTTTTCAAAGAATTTACTTTAGGCTTTATTACAGCCAATTATGATATATATATATTTTTTACTCTGAACATCATGTTGAAGAATCATGGTGAGACTGTATGTTTTCAGGTGGATTCTGTAACCTGTCTTCAGATGCTATTCTTCTTTCATTTCCACTCCTTTTTAGTACCAAGAAATGTGTTTTCCAAGCCGTGTCTTTTATCTCACAGTTCAGATGGAATCTTGTCATGTTTAATGACAACTTACAACAATTATTGGTGGTGTACCATTCCAGCACTTGTTAGCAATAGGTAAACAATTTACATAATCACTGTACCAGAACACTGTGCCAAGAGAATTACTGAATAATTTTTACTCCCTACAAAATCATACCTACTTAAAGGAATATAACAGACTTATTCATTATAAAGAAACTTGAGTAATAATTTACTGCATCTTTAAAGTGCATTGACTGTCTTGACTAATTGCTACTATAGATTGATGCTTTGTGATTTACCACATGTAAACTCAGGTGTGATCACGATAGTGCATTGAGTAATTACTAAGGTTATGGGGGTGGTTTGAGAATTTTGAGATGCATCTTATTCACCAAAATATCTCATTTGCACTAGAATGTGGAATCTTGTGTAAAAAAAGAGAAAAGAAAAGAAAAACAGTAAATGCAGAATCTTCCACCTTAACTTCGACCAACACCCTTAATTACACTAAGATCAATATTGATGACCCAGGGCTTCCCTGGTGGCACAGTGGTTGAGAATCTGCCTGCTAATGCAGGGGACACGGGTTTGAGCCCTGGTCTGGGAGGATCCCACATGCTGCTGAGCAACTAGGCCCGTGAGCCACAACTACTGAGCCTGCGTGTCTGGAGCCTGTGCTACACAATGAGAGGCCGCGATAGTAAGAGGCCTGCGCACCGCGATGAAGAGTGGCCCCCACTCACCACAACTAGAGAAAGCCCTTGCACAGAAACGAAGACCCAACACAGCAAAAATAAATTAATTAATTAATAAACTCCTACCAACATCTAAAAAAAAAAAGTCTTATTTAAAAAAATATATTGATGACCCAGATACAGAGCACTATTCATTTATTCAGTCAACAAATATTTATTGAAGTACTTCTGTGTACAAAGGATTTTACTGGAACCTAGATACACATCTGTGATAACCTTGCCTGGTGATCACCTCTTTTCCACTTTCTCACACTTAGTAAACCTTTTCTTCAAAACCATTGAAGTATTCAGACCACCATCATACTACTTTAACGATCTCCTGGATTTAAATCACTCCATACCTGTGCCACAGCACAAAGCCAATCATTCCAACTCCACTCTTACCCTTGTCCTCAATTCCCTGATCATTTTTATTTTTGCTGATAATCTCTGACTGTATAACAGACTTTATGATATATGATGGGAAGGTTTTTGATCAGAAAATACTGACAAGGCAAATATTTATCTTAGTAAAACAAAATAATACAAACATAAAACCTATTACCCAGTGCTACATGTACTTCAGGAGTTGGAACTAATTTTACCAATATTATGTGAAAATAAAGTAAGAACCTAAAATTGGGACATAAGAAAATGTTCTACCATTCTCCCAACTGACATTTCCCACTGGGACTTTGGAATTCAGGTCTTTGGTAGATAAGGTTGAATTCAATCTTTGTAAATATGTGTGTAGCTTTCGGGGTGAAAATCTAAAGATTATCTTGAAAGGAGATGTGCCTTGTCTACATCATTCTTGCAAACGCTATGCAGTAATTTTTATATATGAGTTTACTCACGGTTACCAATTATATGTGAAGGCAAGTTGTACATAACCCTCCCATAAGTATAACTTTGAGGACGATCAATTTAGATCTCACTTTACTTCAAGAAAATAAGTCTCCCACTCAGCATCACATACTATGAATGGAGGGTCAAGTGAGGATGAAGGAAAGCTATGAAAGCTATATATAGGTTATATTTTTTTAATGGGTTCTCATGGACACCCTGCAGAAAGTTGGGAGGTACAGAAAGAATTGATTTAAATAGTTTACTGAAAGTTCAGGCCATATTACTCTATGTCCATCTTCTTCTTACCGTCCCATTTCTCATTATTTTATCATAAATAAATTTCCAATATATTTGTATTAGGGTGTTTTTCTTTAAAAAGTTTCTGTGGGAAGTTGTATGCCATAATGCATAACAGAGCAAGAGTCTGAAACCAAGTTACTTGGGTTTGAATCCTGACTAAGCCATTCCCTAGGTATGTGACCTGGTACTTCAGTTTTTCAGTTTCCTCATCTGTAAAATAAAGGAAAACGTTATACCCATAAAAAATTCCTATGAGGCATATGGAATAATATTAGTACCTGACTCAGTGTGGTTTTCAGAATTCAATTATATTTATCTGTATATAGGCAGAGTCTGAATGCCATAGATAGATAGATAGATAGATAGATAGATAGACAGATGACAGATACCTGCTTTTACCTACGTTAATCTTCTTTAATCCTCACAACAACTTTATGAGGTAGGTGTTCTAATTATTGTCCTTATTTTGTCGATGACTAAATTGAGCCATTGAAAGGTTAAATAAGTTGCTCAAGATAACACAGCCAATGAGTGGGAGAGCTGAGTTTTGATTTAATACAGTCTAGCTTCTGAGTCTGTCCTCCTGACCACATTATCTCTTTCAACCCTATAATGAGCGAAATTTACTCCAGGAGCATTTATTAATATCCAGGGCTAAAAACTCAATTGCTAGTACTTCAGCACTTAGTTTTCTTGATGTTTTAAAGATAGGCTTGCTCTTCTGCTTTTAACAAGAAATCCGTTAGTTATCTGTATCCTTTCATTAGTCAACTAAAGGTGAAATAGAATATAATAGCAAAAATCATGACTGCATTTACAGGTGGCACTAAAATTCATAAATTATCCACATCTCCATACTCCAATTTCCATGTCACTTACATGAGAAATTGCTGATACGATTCAGAGCAACATTTGATGACTGATTTTTAACTTCTCTTGCACTGCCATTAAGAAATAGGAATATTTAAATGTGCAGGTGGTTGTCTCTGCCCTTCACATATTGGCCTTTAGAACTTATTACCAATAGCTTCAGGCATTTAATAATGTATTTTATAGCAAGATAATATTAGTGGGGTCTTTCCTATGCCAACATTTTTCCCAAAGAATTCTTAAACCCAAACTGCATCTTTACATTGGAACTAACTCTCAGAATATTTAATGATGAAATGAGCTGTAATAGGTAAAATAAGAATCTAGGTGAAGAGCCAAGTGAATAAGTACATGTTATATCTATCACCAACTCATATTTTTAAAATGCTTAACAGTAAGACAACTCTCACTCTGATAATCAATGACTACATCTCTATGTTAATGTCCATGATTTTTAATAACATTGTCATATGAAATCGTATATCTATATTGAATATCCTGAGAATAAATTAATAAGGCGCTACTGAACTTGGTTTTCAGAAGCTGTTAAAGCGAATAATGGATATTACTAATGTTAAGATGTTTCTGTCACTATCACAAAATATTTATATGTATATGTACATCCAGATTAAGTATTGTTTTAATAAAATAACCCCTGATTGCAAAATATTTCTTCAAATGTTTAAAAAGAACTTTATACCTCACATCTCACAACACCCACCCCTATATACTTTGATCCAACCACAAAAGTACTTACCAAAGCCTTGCCTTGGACTAAAAGACCCCACATATATTTGCCTGAATCCTTCATTAATCTGTAAATTCTTAGAAGATAGGGACTATGCTTAACCCGATGCACATCAAAATAGTTAACACGTAGTAGGTGCTCAAAATATTCCTTAAATAAAGAGCCGTTAAATGAAAAATTAAAAATTTGATTAGCATACAGATAAAAACTGAGGACAAGGGAAGAAATTATGTTTTCCAGAAATGACTGTCAAAGTGAGAATATAAAAATGGACATGCATAGAGCCCAAGGAAGCCCAGAATTAAATGAAAGGGTAAGTGATCGGAACAAATAAAGGATGTTCAAAGAGGCAGGAGAAAAAAGAGAGAGTAGTTATAAAACGAGGGAAAAGAAACATTCTAGGAGTTGGGACTTACTGACAATGGCAAATGTTGTGGAAGAACTAAGCAGTTTGAACACTGAAATTAACTATGATTGTTAAATCATTCTTAGATATGAAATTTTATGTATAGTGTGGTAGTGTCAATTCGAGCAATGCTAAAAATTTAGAACAAATAATTTGAATTAAAGTTACTCCACACATGGTAAATCGCCAAAGCTGGTCCATGTTGTACACTACAGAAGCAATATGAGACTTAAGGTAAAGGTGTTTATTAAAAACAAGATATTTAGTTTTCCTTTTGCATTTTAAGAGAATGTTGGAATAGGAGACACAAAGTAACGTTTATTGCTGAATATACAATTTCAATCAGAATTTAAAAGCCTTGAAACATCTAAATGGAAGTAAAATTAATAAATACGGGAACTTTAATTAGAATAAAAGTAAAAATGTTCTTTTAGCATTTATCTCAGATACAGTGATTATTTTTACAGTGCAAATGAATTCAAATTTCATACTTTTAAGCTGATTAAATAGATCCTCCTCATTCAATTTCATGAAACTGCCCAATTCACAGAGAATTTGGGTATTAAAATTTACTGTACGTGACAACTAGACTCATTCTCAGAATGCAGTCTACCACCTCTATGTGGTTAGATTTCCTATTATAAGCTCTGAAAAGGTTAATGAAAACCTTTGCCAAGCAGCTCAGGTTTTATAATTGGGTGTAATAAGTAGATATGGCAATGGAGTTCTTCGTTAATGTAATTGTAATGCAGTTCGCAATGTGTTATAAAAACAACACAGTGAGGGATCTAAAGAGAAATAAAGACACACACACTTGTTGCTTGTAAATATGATCGAGAAATACATTGTATGTTTCTATTTGTCTATTAACTGCAAAATATACCTCAGAAACAACTCTTTATTCTTTTAAACTCTAAACAAAGTTAGAATGGCCTGGTGACTTGAATTCCAATCAGTCTCTCCCAGCCCCCTGATGAGAAAGACAGAGACAGACAGAGAGAGAGAGAGAGAGAGAGAGAGAGAGAGAGGGAGGAGAAGGAAAGCTAGGGGAGGGAAGAAAAGAGAGAGAAGAGAGAAATGAGGTATGAGACTATTTGCTCTTCTTTGTTACCTGTGTTTCCTCTCCGCTTACCATGAAAACAACATACTTCCAGTATTAATCTAAAGTTTACTTCCCCCAGGACAACTGTAATGAACGCCGCCCTACACAATTATCGCTTGCTTCCTGATCCTTAACTTGTACCTTATTCATAAAAGCTGTTACCTGTACATTTATCTACAGCACAGTGGTTAAGAGCACAAACTCTGGAGACAAGCCTGCCTACATTCAAATCTCAATTCTGGTTAACTCTTAGCTGTGTGCTCTTGAGAAAGGAATTTAAAATATACTTAAAGCAGTGTATTTCCTGCACTATACCCTGACTAATATTGATATCAAGGTATTTTCCAGCTTGGCTCAGGCTTTCCTTCCAAGCCTCATCTTCTATGACTTCTCCCTAATGTGATATGCTCTACCCTAGCACATGTTCTTAAACACACTGTCCCTCTGAATGCCTGTGTCTCAGCTTGTACTATTCCTTTTGCCTGTAAAACTTCATACCGTAGGAGAAGCTACTACATTTTAACATTCAAATGCCGCCTCCTCTTTGAAGCCCTCCCTAAATACAGTGAAGCCTTTCGTCATCTGTGATTTTATAGCATTTACAATTCTTCCCCCTAAATGAAAATCTGCTTTCAAAGTTTATTGGGGAGGTGTGAGGGAAAAGAACAGTGGAGTAAGGTAGTTTTCAATGCTATTTATGTTCTAGAGTAATCTAAAATTTTTAATAACGTAACTTGAAAAGATTTGCTTGGTTAAAAAAAGTGAAACATCAGGATTGTTCTATGGTTTTTCAGAAATTACATGATGGTTGTATCGGAAATAAAATCAACTACTAAAAAAATTCTGAACTATATCCACATATTCTCCTGGTTCTTTTTAACTCACTAAGCCAGATCCCTTTTCAGAAGGTCTGCCTTCTCAATAGGACTTTTCTCTGATTGTCTCCTTGTTTGTGAATGCAATGGGAATTTTAGGCAATTTAAGACGTACCTACTCAGGCTTTTATAGACTTTAAAAAATGACACTTATTCTGAACAGTATTACCAATTTGTGTGTTAACTTGCATTTAACAAAATATCAAACAGGCATTGAGGAAAGCCACTGGTGAGTATTTCAAATAATCTTGGGTAAAGAGCATGTCAACTCCAACTAGCCATACAGATGAAGGTAAAAAAAAGTCTAGGTTAATTATTTCCATACATCCCTTAAACCAGGAATTTAAAACCCATATAAGCCCAAATAAATTAGTGTTACCTTTCTGCTACTTTCTATTTCCAGAAATGCTTAAAATACTTTATATTTACAACATATAATAAAAATGTGGGGAAACAAAGAAAGCCATGGTAGGGAATAAGCACATGTGAAGGAGATGTGTAAAGGCAGAGAGAGGAAAGAAAATAGAGAGGCAGAAAAGAAAAAGTGGTAGCAATTAATGTCTCTTAATTGTGACTCTTGGCTCTCTAAGGGATTTTTGATTCTGTGTAACAATTCGATGTCTCATACTGGAGCTGTTTGATAGGCACTCAGGAGTTCCCTCCTGCCCACTGAGGGAGAGAAAACATACTTTTAAGTGTCATTAGCTACCTTTTATGTCAGGAGATTCTATTTTTGTAGACTTTTGGGGTTCTTGGGTGATTTAAAAGAAAATGAAGGCAAGTCGTTTGGAAGCTATTATAATTTTTGTTCAGGCAAAGAAATACAGTGTCAGGCAATATAGGAACTTAAGTCTGTTTCCTAACTGTACATCTATATTCTCTTGATGAATTCTTGTATTTATCTGATAAAATGTTAAGCACTAAAAATCTGGGCTTAACTAAAACAGCTTCATGCATGGAGCCCTCTCCTGTCTGAAAGAATACCATTTAGAGAAAAAATGAAAAGCATTTTATCATTGAGGCTATAGTATTGATTATTTCTTTCTAGAATAACCATGACTGCACACCTCTGATGTTTACATGTGATGCTCAAAATAATTTCATCTCGATAAATTAAGTTATACTGCAGTAACAAACAACTTCAAAATGTCAGTAGCTTAGAACACCAGAGATGTATTTCTCACACATAATACCGGTCTATTAACGGTTGTCTGGGGGCTTTGCTCCGAATCACCTTACTCTGAAACCCAGGCAGATAGAACCATCACCAGCTTGAACAGTTTCAGTCACTGTGACAAAGAAAAAAAGAAGCTCTGGAAGGTTTTTCATATCAAATTAAATGCTCTGCATTGGCAAGTAAATGGCTCACAACCCTAGCCAGAACTAGTTATAGCTCCATCCAACCACAAGGAAGTGGTACAGAAAATGCAATCCTGCCTTGTGCCACTAAGGAGAGGAGAATGGGAATATTTGGTGAAAGTATTAATGATTTCCACACACAATTCCAAATGAAGTCTTCCTAGCAAGTTCTAAATTTCAAAGATTCCGTGCGGAGCAGAAAATGGATGAGAAGGAGCAACATTTAAATGAAATTGAATATGCATACACACAGTATTGGGGAAGTTTTAGGGATTTCTGACAATATTCTACAAAATGCATATCTTTAATTTGAAAGTACTATAACTAAGAAAAAACTATGAGGGAACCTGCTTAAAACTAGCAAATAATCCTTTATATAAATATCATGTAACTGGGTTGTACCAGGGTTAAAAATAACAATCTGAGCATACTATAGTTAGAAAAAATACTAGGAGCTTCATATTTTTGATGGATCAAAAAATGCTGTGGACATCTTACAGATGCTGAAGAGATCACTGCTGGGTCAGCCCTTCTATTCTCACCCATGACACTGCTTTATAGATTTTCCCATTACTATCCCTTATTTTCTACTTTCTGATTTACAAGGCATTTGTTTTACTGTTTCACCCCCACTCAACCCATTCCATCACACTGCTGCCTCATCCCTGCATATTTAACTCTGTTCTTTAATTTTCAAGAGGCATGGTAGGCCAGCTGGTCCTGATGTCATACCTTATGTCTAGTTCTCTAAGATTCCAGGCTCTTTATTAAAAGGTAAAGAGGTTCTTTCTGATTTGTTGTTTTTGTTGTTCAGTACCTAGTGCTTGAGGGTCCATAGTTTAACATACCATAGGTTGGTAAATATTTATTTTGAATGCCCTAAATTATAAATAGCTTAAATCACTGTGACTTCTGGACATGATGGAAGGCAAACTCAATTCTAAAATAAATTTTCATAAGCTGAAAAACCGCAGTGTAAAAAAATGTAAACTTAGGTAGTCAAGGGTGAAATCTGGCAAAGGCAGGCAACAGGGCAAGGACAAGAAACTTGAACTGGATAGGGCTTTATCAGATCTAATCTCATTACAATATGTGAATGAAATCAGTTAACAGAACATATATTAATAAGCTACCACATATTACAATAAACATGCAGAGTTACATCATTCTATATTCAGTTTCCCACTTAATCTTCAATACAAACTGGGAGGTAAATTTTCTCATACCTATTTACAGATTAGAAACCCAAAGCTTAGAGAAATTGAGTAACTTGCCCCAGCTCGCACAGGTAGTAAACTGTAAAGCTCAAATTCAAACCAGATTTGTTTGAGTCCAATGTACATGCTTTTTCTCTTATAGTGATTATGGTTTATTAAAATAACTTATTCTTCACATTTCTTTGCACAAAAGTGAAATTTTCCTTTTTTGAATTTAAAAACCTAAAAAAAAATCAATTTTAACCTAACATTTATTACTTGATGCTTTCTAATTTGTAGAACATAGTTGTTCTTTTAATTTAGTGATATATTAAGACCAAGACTTACTTTTCAGCAAGAGTAAGGCTAACTTTCTAATGCAAAAGTCACAGGCTCTATATTCAACTCCTAAAACACGCACCCTGTTCTCTTATATGAACTACATTACTAACACTGTTTGAACATTCTAAATATACATATCTTTAAACTACATAGCACACGGTATGTATCCTTTGTCCAATGTCTCTAAAACCTCTGACTTCCTGCCAGAGAGTACTGCTGAACGCTATTTTTATAGTCTCGCCTGTTGAACGAAACACAATGCAGCACTAGTGGAAAATGAAATTAAAATATATTGGGGGATGTAAGAGGAAACGAACGTGAGTATTATTAGGCTGGTTCATGCCAAACAGATTACAACTGTTGTAATTATTAAGGTTCTGTTAGGATTTTCTTCAAGTGGGGGCGGATTTGTGTGTTGAAAATTACAGTTATCTAGAACTGTAGAGTATGAGATATTTTAAAAGATTACAAGCAAAATTATTCACTTTTGACAGATGGATAGCTCCTATAAAGTTTCAACATGTTTGGAGGGGATGTGTAGTTTCCAAAGGTTCACGTTAATATCATCTAAAATGATATATTGGGCTTATTATTTAACTGTATTACAATAATTTAGGAGAAGTAACTAAATCATTTTTAACTAGCTTCCCTTACCTTGAAAATACTTTAAGCTTGGTTTGTATATCAAACAAGGACTAGCATTATAGAAATATATACTAATTAATTGAATAGAAATGATGACACTATTTCTACAAATCAGGAATGGAGATTTCTCAATTCTTCCTTAGGAACAATCCTTTAAGCTTAAGTGCCCAAGCTTGAGGTATAACTGGAGTAATGAGGCATTTTTAGCAAACATACTAGAAATTATGCAGCCAGCGATCTGAGGTACCATGTGATGTAGTCAACTTGGAAGCTTATATGATGATGAGTATTACCAATTTAATTAACATATGACAGTTATAAAGGGCTGTCCAAACATGTCAGCAAATTCAGATGAAAATATCATGGCTCTCTCCAGAGAACTGAATGTAATGACCTAAAATTGCTATATGATGGGACTACATTTCTACCAAAGCCATTTTGCAAATCAGATTTAATCTGATCAGCTGAACTCGGGTAGTCTGAGAATGCCGCATCTATGTTTATTTAGATGTTAGATGTTTGACATGTTTAAATAACATCTCTGTCAAGCATAATCTCCTATTTCATCATCACTTCTATCTTGAGAAGCTGGTAAGTAAGGTGGTATTCTGCAAGCTTTTTTCTCTGAAAAATGGACACGGCTATATTTTAGCACCATATCCAGCAAGTTCTTTCCACTCTCTGGTTAAAAAAGTAAAGTGTCAATATCCAGGACGTATTGACAACCTCATATATACCCACGATAGAATGAACAAGTAGACTGCAAGTGAATCCTGGTCGTAATGTTGGGGATTTTTTAAGGGCAGTCTGTAATTCAGCAATACCATAGCACAGTCTTTGAAGTCTGGACCATCAGCTCAGCCTTGTGAAGCTATTTAGCTTCCCAAATTCTATTCCCTATCATTTTATGGAAATGAGAACAGAAAAACAAGATGCCAAATCCATTGAATGACATCAAGCATAGCTTTAAATTAAAGACTCTTTTCCAAGATATTTGTTTTAATTAGCACAGTACTGGGATAAAGTTCCAAAAAAGGTATATGAGAATTCCATCCTCTTATTTTCCAAGTCTAATTTCTTGATTTGCTATGAAGAGTAGTAGAGTCAGATAGACGAAATATGGTAAAACTTATTTTAAATCCAATTTTATTTATTAAATTAGATCTAATTGGCTTAAGTGGAACAAGTGTTCCAAATAGTAGCAGTCTATTATATTTTACAAGGATGTCTACTAAGGGGCCAGAAGAATACCATTTTACCTATTAGTGTTATTAGTAATATGAAAAAAGGAATATACCACATGTAAATAATGTATTCAGCCAGTTTTAAAGCTGCCATTATGTGTGAATTTTAGTATAGATGAAGACTTCGATTGAAAAATTTTGTTCTTATCCATATCAATATTTAATTTTAGGCATAAACTGAACTCCCATAGACTTTGGGCTTGTGTCTAATCAGGATTGGATTTACACAAATTATTATGAACTGTTTAGTTTATTTTGAAATATCCCATAGGGTGTCATGCAATTGTTACATGTAATTTGAAACACTGAATTCAATGACCTAAGTTTTATGATAATATTATAGAGGAAAGTAAAAATATGGAAATGTAAGTTAAATGTAATTCATGATCTTAATTGAAGGCACCAAGGATTATAAAGTACAAAGTAGTCAGACCAATAATCTAAAAAACAACTTCAGGTGAACGAATATCAGACTTTAGAGATTCAAGTATTCTAAAAAGAAGGAAACAGTGAATATGATTTTCTGAATGTGATGGCCTGGGCATGAATGATTTGCCCTTTGAAGCACAGTGGAGTATGTCCCATCTTTAGAGTACCCATAAAGTACACATTCAATAAAAAAAAAATGTAATAAATAAATATATACATTTTACTCAAAGGAAGATTATGTCAATGATGCTGTACAACTTGAGATCTGATCTTTTATTAAAGCTCATATTCATATTTCTACAATAATGCTTATGCTCAACTTTCTTGTAGTATTAGAAGGAGACAATTCTTCTAGTAGGCATTTAACTGATTTTTAATGTTACATATTGTTCAGTCTGCTAGGCCAATAGTTCATTGAGATGACAAAAATACGTATTTATATATAGTTTTTGGAGACTCAGTGACCTTACGTGTTTGGTCATGGACTCATAAATCAGTATTTATGAATTTCAAGCCTATGCTAGTATGATACAACTTAAAAATTAAAGGCAAGAAGAGGAACAATCCAAGCCATGCGGCTAAACAAAACTTTTTCTTTACAACAGCCAAAACAATCAAAGTAAATATAGAGACATAGTTGATAGAATGTTGCAGATAAAGTGCGTAAGGCAAATAAGAAATGAGAATATGATATTCATTTGAAATCAAAGTGTTCAATTGTTTAAGTAAAATGATTAAGAATAAACATCCATAAGTAGACTCAAATGAAGATTAACATAAATATTTGAAAATGTACTTGCCCTATAATCTAGGTTTCTTTAAAGAAAAACAAAAGGAAGTTCTGAGAGGACAATTGATGAAGTTCTTCTAGAGTGATGTATTGTGATGGAATGGTAATTAGAAGCTGTATGCCACATCATGTGAAAAGCAGAATTTATTTGACAGTCCCATATAAATGCACAGCTGCTATCATATACCTTTGTAACATCAGAATCAGAACTGAAAAACATTTTTCATGAAAGCAATCCCTATAGATAGGTTGAAAATTCTCCCTGAGTTCTAAATGACAGTAACTATAGCTGCTTGTCATTCTTGTTTTATCTTCTTCTAAACAGTGTCTAAAGAGTAGTTTAATCACAATTATTTTGAATACTCACATTGCAAATATGTTTGCAATATTGACAAATTATGCTACTTTGTCACAAGTATGTTAAATAATTACAGTACTTGTCAGATATCTCTAAATCCGATTATTTCATGCAAAAGAAAACTTAGCGTACCCATACCCAAATCATATTATATTCTGCCCTTGATGGGACATCACATCACTTTGGTTGACAGTTGATAACATTACAGATAAAGAAGCCTATTTTATCAAAGGATTATGCCTGTCATGGTATAGGAGATTTAGTGTCACTCACTAGCAGCTAGTAACATTCTTTTTGCAAGTTTGGGGAGTTAGGGATAAGGCTAAATGACAGGGTATCACAAAGATTTTGCATCCTTCAGTACTTTAATACAAATGGACACGCAAGTTTTTCCCATTTAAAAATTTTTTATTTGAGTTTCGAAGTTTCCACTTGAAAGATGAGGTGCATGCCTGTGATAGAAATGTTTCCACCCATTCCTTTCTGAATGTTAAACTAGTTTCTAGTTGGAGAAAACATTTGTCACTTCTGATCAATTCCATGATAGCAAGGAGAGACTTCTTTTTAAACCCAAGATTTTACTTCTCAATAAGACAGCATATATAATGCATAATGAATATCAAGATGGCCAATATTTATAATACTGTCAGTGAGATCTTGACTGATATATTAATAATAAAGTATCAGAAAACATGAAGATTGTAGATGCTATAGGTCTCCTCAAATTGTTTCTCCATAGTAGCTATGTTATTAATAGGCAACTCAAATTTAATATATCCAAAATCTAATTTCTTATCCTCTCCCTACCAAAAAGATTCCACCCACAGTCTTTTCCCATTTCAGTCAGTGGCAACTCTTTCTCACTCCCCATATCCTGTCCATCAACAAATTCTTTTGGTTCCAACTTCTATATAAATCTAAAGAATAACAGGTTCTCACAACTTCCACTACTAGCTCCATGATCCAAGAAACCATCATTCTTGATCAACTTAGAGCCTACTAACTGCTGTATCTGCTTCCACCCTTCCCACTCCCCACTTCTGTCCATACACACTGTCTAGTATTCACACAGCAACAAAGAGATTCATTTATCTAAGTCAGATCTTGTCATTACTAAGGCTGTCAGTATCAAATAAGAGAGTAAACAAATATCCTTACAATGATCTAAACACTAAACAATATTCTGCATCCCCCTTACTTTTCTCTCACTTCATTTCCTACCATTTTTCCCTTATTATATTTGCTCTAGCCACAGTCCTCCTTGACGTTCTTCCAAAAAAAGTCACTCTCTCAACCTTGGGCCTTTCTATTATTTCTATAAGCGAAGACAAAACTGACATAGAATTTCTCTTTTTTTCATCATGCCTAATAAAAGGGGAAATACTTCATGTTAACTGGCTTTTGAAGTCTGGCATCCCTAAGTTGCCAGTATTGTGCCAGAGAAGTGATAGTGAAGCATTCTGTTACCAGAGAACAGCTTACACATTGGTAAGATATGGTTCTCAGGTTTATAGTTCATGCAGAAACATGCCTATGCTATACTAAAACAGTACATAATAGAGCATTAAAAACACATAAACTTTGGGTGCATTGGGTTATCTTTGTGTGGTATATCTATGATATTTAGAAAATAATGTTAGAAAGGTGTTGTTAACTCAAAGTTATTTAATTAGAAAACTTAACAAAAGAAGTGAGGACTTGTGAACATATGTATGTATTGGAGAGGAGATAGTATATACTGGAAATAGGCAACCTTTTTTGAGGTTGATGACTTTCATACTTTCTAGAGAGAAATAAAGCATACTGTACACATAGAAAATAAGAGCCTTGGTTCTCCTAGTTTCCTAAATTTTCAAAGTACTAATATTCATTTAGACAGTGCTACTTTTTTTTGATAAATTAATCAACATGCTTCAGATACTTACAATACCCTGAGTGTTATTAAGAATCTACAGAGTTGGCCCCCCTCAATTAGGAGCATGATGGGGCAGCACATTGTATGTTGATTTGGGGAGCTGCATTAATTATCAAATATAATCCAGAATGAAATCAAATATACAAAATAAATCAGGAATGGGTCTTCTTTTAAAATCAATAAATGAACAGTGAGTCAAGGGTAAATGTTTGTAGGAGAGAATCCAACTTATTATCTAAGATAGGAAATATTTCTCAAACGTCAAATAACTACTTTTATTTCAAAGGGAAGTTTAGAAAGAAAAAGGATATTTGAAATTCTCTTTTGTCATGAAATTCTCCTTTTAAGACACATTAAAAATTATTAAAATCTGGACCTAAATAATTGAACTAGGTACAGTAGCATCTCTATTTTCAAAGAAGGCTCTGTCTCACCAGTGCTTGTTAATAAAAACCCCATCATAGTAAAATACAAGCTGGCATTTATTCCATGTTGTTTTAAACAAGTTTGTGTAGCATACTTGAAGTGTATTTTCTTGATAATTCCTATTGTACCATACATGGCCTCCTATTGAATGAGCAAATGATGATCATAGCAATCATCCAAGTTATAGTACTTCAAGTCCTGTTACAGTTAACTCCAGAAAGAAAATGCTGTGGACTGTTGGTTGTCATATTGTTACATTTTTTTTCAACTTTCACTTGGCTCTTTTACTTTTCTGTTTTTGTAAAATTGTTAGGATGTCAAATCAGTCTCCATACACTTAAATATTATGAAACTGCTTAACAGCTATGAATGATGACGTTACAGAAGGCAGAGGTTAGTATAAAACACTTGAAGGTCAAAAGAAAATTTTAGTTGGAACTATAACCCTTAACAAAATATGGGACCTAAGCCTAACCCAGACATATGTGCTAAAATTACTATTTAAACATGATTTTATTATGTTATTTATATATTTTGGTAGATGAATAATGATGTCTTTTGCATATGCTTAAAGAGTAATTTTATGTGAACCAAAGCTTTAGTAGTAACCCACTTTTTCAAAAACTGCCAATTTGAGCAACTAAAGAACACTGGATTTCATTTTAACTGAGTTCAAAAGAAGGTTTTAGATAACTACTGATCGATTTATTTTTAAATAATTCACTTAAAAATAGATTCATAGGGCTTCCCTGGTGGCGCAGTGGTTGGGAGTCCACCTGCCGATGCAGGGGACACGGGTTCGTGCCCCGGTGTGGGAAGATCCCACATGCCG
>NW_020838021.1:3438235-3440023 GCF_003676395.1 Aethalodelphis obliquidens
AAAAAAAAAAAAAAAAAAAAAAAAAGAATAGATTTATAAAATCTTCTGAAGGGAATCACTCCAAATTTAAAACTTCAAATTCTTTCCAAGGAATTAATGTTTCATTTTGCTACAGAGCTTTGCTTGCCCAAATCCAGAAGAATATTTTTTCCCTCCGGTTATAGTTTCTTAGAGCAGAAGTAATTTATTCCTGCACACATAATTATTTATGATGTTTTACATGCTTATTATGGTAATGCTAGCTTTTTTGCAAAAAAGAACAAACAGTGTTCACTAATAGAGAGTGGTGGGATTCTATTCTCACTGGACATTATTAAGAATCATTATTAGCTGCCTACCCTTTTATAGCATCAATACAGCCTTCTGGTATTTAGTCAATATATTCTCATATCTCATATTTAATTAATCTCAATGATAATAAATTGATGTCTGTCTCCCATTGTTTTAAGTTTAACCTTGAAAAAGCATTTTTATGTTTTGTTCTTTAGAAAAAAAAATATTTATGGGAATCATCACTTTAATCTAGTATGCATTTTTAAGCCATTGATAAAGATCACCTATCCCCTGACATTTCATGGGGTGAAATTAGCATATTCATTAATTGTGTTTCTATTTCCATTTCTACTCCCAAAGTTAATTAAAGAAGTCTGACTTAATTATGTATCTTATAGTCATTTCTGTCAGATACAGGATAAAGAAACCCATTTAAATATAATACCACAGATTCCATTTCATGGCTATGACATACTCTTGTGTTCATTTACACTATATGACCTGATTTTTTTCCTGAAGAATATGTTCATTGACATATTATCAGTTGGGACTCAACGAGAGAACCTGAATCAATAAAAGATGTATAGATATAGATATGAAAGCTTCAGATTCTTTCCTAATAAATCTTCAGGCTTATTAAAATAACTTGGCTCACATAATTGTGGGGCTGGCTAAGGAAACCTAAAATCCATAGGCAGGTTGTAAGTAAGGGCAGGATGGATCCCACAGGCATGGGCCTATACTGTTGTCCACAGGCTGAACTCATCTCCCTCTTTCTCCGTCTCTCTCAATCTCTCTAAAATTTCAGCACTGTTTTTAAGGTCTTCCAGCTGATTAAATCAGACCCACCCAGATTATCCAGAGCAAGCTCCTTTACTTAAAGTCAACTGATTAGGGAATTTACATTAGCAACATAACTTCACAGCATCACCCAGATTAATGTTTGAATAAACATGGAATGTAGCCTAGTCAAGGTGATACATTAAAAAAAAAACAACCTGTAGCCATGAAGCCTAATTTAAATCAATAAAAATCTATTACCATTTCAAAATATTATACGAATTTAAGCTTTTTAGGTATTGGTGTTATATCTTTAGAAGGTAGAAAAAAAAGTAACCGTTTGAACTGATCGGCCCTTTGATATTGCTAACAGGAGCAAGAGGAAATTAGAAGACATGGGAGTAAAATACTCAACAAAGTACACCAACAATATATTCCTTCTCAACCTGAATCCCAAGACAAATAAATAACTCCTGCAACCAAGGAAGACTGCAAATACGGTTAAATGATTCAGTCATGAAACTTTATGTAGCAAATAGCATATCAAAATATATACAGGAGGGGCTTCCCTGGTGGCGCAGTGGTTGAGAGTCCGCCTGCCGATGCAGGGGACACGGGTTCGTGCCCCGGTGCGGGAAGATCCCACATGCCGCGGAGCGGCTGGGTCCGTGAGCCATGGCCGCTGAGGCTGCGCGTCCGGAGCCTGTGCTCCGCAACGGGAGAGGCCACAACAGT
>NW_020838021.1:3440123-3640523 GCF_003676395.1 Aethalodelphis obliquidens
AAAAAAATATATATATATATATATATATATATATATATATACACACAGGAGAATTTCATTTCCAGAAGTGACAGATCAGCTTGACTCAAACAAGCCATTCTGCAAAAATCAACTAGAAAAGCTGTGGAAAATATCGTTTAAAGTATTTCTGAAGGCATGAGTGAGCTGCCAAGGCAGCCAGAATCTGCAGGGCCAAAATCCAGAAACAAAGGGGAAAAAAAATTTAAGGAAGGCATTTCAATTCAATTTTCCCTTCCATGCATTAACCAATTATTATACGGCTTCTGAGAGGCTGAGAAACCATCAGTGCTTTGAGCAGTCTCATGAGTCAAAGGGAGAACCAGAATTCAGAGCTCAATAAGGAGGAGTATCTCTCAACACACCTGGCTTTCATTTTAGACTTTTGAAGGCTCATCTTTCAGGAAAACAGGGAACTGGACATAGACAAGACCACATAAAGGATTAAATTCAGCTTCTAATGTAACCAATCACTGAATTTATGGAGGTATTATGTCCATATTCTAATGAAAGTAAGAAGCAAAAGCAAATTCTCTCTTAGGAAAGACTATACAGACTCCTAAACTTAACGATGGTTTCACTTATGATTTTTTGACTTATTGTCATTCGAAAGTGATACGCATTCAGTAGAAACCATACTTTGAATTTTGGTCTTTTTCTGGGCTAGTGATATGTGGTAGAATACTGTCTTGTGATGCTGGGTCAACAATCAATACACTTACAACCATTCTGTACCCATACAACCAGTCTGTTTTTCACTTTTTGTTCAGTATTAAACAAATTACATGACATATTCAACACTATTATAAAATAGGCTTTGTGTTAGATGATTTTGCCAAATTGTAGACTAATATAAGTATTCTGAGCAGGCTAGCTACGGTGTTTGGTAGGTTATTAAATGCATTTTTGACAGGATATTTTCAAATTATGATGGATTTATCAGGACATAACCCCATCATAAGTCGAGGAAGATCTGTAATTCTGAACCTCAAAGTATCTTTAAAACACTTCATATGCCATTTCTGTCATGTAATAAAACAATAAACATACTAGCAGATAAGACCAGGTGACCAATATCAACAGAAAACTAGATAATAGAATTATCGATAGATGTATAGGATATTTAAATGTTAAGGTTACCAGACACAAAATTTTAAATAACTGTAATTAATATTTTTAAAATGAGAATTTCAGTACACAATAGGAAGCTGTAAATAACAAACATATGGGCACTTCTGGTTTTCCAGTTCAGTATATAAGGAACTTAGAAGTCACCACTCCATTCCAATAAGTAAAAAGCTTAACAAACTGAAACATCAACAGCTCTTCTTAGGTTGATCAGAAAAGTGAGGTCACAAGCAAATCGCTGCCCCCCAAACTGGAAGGAAACACAGGCGGATACAGAGAATCACTACATACCAGAACAGAAACCAAGGAGCAGAAACCTCCACAGGAACCAGTGCCAGGATAGGAAAACCTGAACTGTAATGAATGAAGTGCTGGAGGCTCAGTATGTACAAGTCTGAGAGATAAAAACTCCAGGGGGACCTAGTCATAGAGGGACCCCCTCACAGTGAATACTGGAGAAAATTTTCCTCATGCTTCTGGCAGGGGAGGGGAAAAAGGAACCATTTTGAAGTATGCCAGATCATTCTGTTCTTAATAAAGTCTGCCCTCAGGAAAAACTATTTAGCCAGAGCCTAATTTACTGAGGTTTTTTTAGAGCCTAACCAACCTGACTTGCCCAACTTCAGCTCCCTTTAGCCATCCTGCCCCATCTAAGGGAGGAGACTGAGAAGCACTGGTCAAGTTCATAGTCCAGGAGCATAGCTCACCAAAAAACTAAGACAGAATCATGAGACTATAAAATTCTTCCCCTCCCCCAACACCTTATCACTGCATTACTAAAGACTGATTTACTGCAATTCCTTTTACCCACTACATAATGTCCCCTTTCAACAAAAATTAAAAGGCACACTAAAAGGCAAATACACAGTCTGAAGAGATTAACCAAGAATCAGAACCAGAGTCAGATGTGGCAGGAATGTTGAATTATCAGACCAGGGATTTTTTTAAAACTATGAATAATATTCTAAAGGCTTTCATGGAAAAAGTAGAAAACATGCAAAAACGGATGGATAATATAAGCAGAGAGAAAGTCTAAGAATCAAAAAGAAATACTAGAGTTCAAAAACACTAACAGAGGTAAAGAATTCCTTTGATAGGCTCACTAGTAGACTGAACACAGCTGAGGAAAGAATCTTTGAATTAAGGAAATGACAATAGAAATTTCCAAAACTTAGAAGCAAAGGGAAAAAAGAACAAAATAAAGAACTGTGGGATAACTACACAAGGTATAACATATGTGTAATGGGAATACTAGAAGAAGAAATTAAGGAAGGAACAGAAGAAATATTTGAAGCAATAATGATTGAAAATTTACCCAAATTAATGTTAAGACACCAAATCACAGATCTAGGAAGCTCAGAGAACACAAAACAGGATAAATACTAAATAAATAAACAAATAAATAAATAAAAGCAAACCCCTACAACTAGGCATATCATATTTAAATTTAAAAAAATCAAAGATAAAGAAAAATCTTGAGAGAAGACAAAGGAACAAAGATAAGAATTATATCCAACTTCTCAGAAACCATGCATGCGAGAAAAGAGTAGAGTAAAATTAAGTATTGAAGGGGAAAAAAGCCCCACCAACCTAGAATGATGTAACTTGCAAAATTATCGTTCAAAAGTAAAGAATAACAACTTTATATATAATTGTGTGTATATATACATAATTTGTGTGTATATATATATATATATATATATATATATATAAGGATGCTTATCTATAAGTGAAATGAATGACACCAAAGATACAAAGGATGGGAGGAAGATATTAGGAATCTTATTGGTGAAGAGTTACAGCGTTATTTGGAAGAGTTATAGTGTTATTTGGAAACGTATGTGGATTAGTTGTAAAAGTATATTTCAAACTTTAGGGAAACAAAAAGGTTTGAAATATTACAAAAATTACTAAAATGTGACAGAGACATGGAGTGAGGAAATGCTGTTGGAAAAATGGTGACAATAGATTTGCTTGACAAAGGGTTGACACAAAACTTCAATTTGTAAAACACAGAGCATCTTCAAAGTGGAATAAAGCAAAGCACAATAAAATAAGGTATGCCTGTATAAGGACACATATAGATTAAAAGTAAAAGGCTAGAGAAATATATACCATGCTAACACTAATCAAAAGACAGCAGGAATAGCTATATTAATTTCAGACAGAACAGACTTCAGAACAAGGAAAATTATCAGAGAAAATGAGGGGCATTATATAATGATAAAGGGGTCAATATTCCAGGAAGACAAACAATCTTTAATGTATATGTGGTAACAACAGTGTATCAAAATATGCAAGGCAAAAACTTAGAGAGCTTCAAGGAGAAATAGATGAATTCATTATTGTAGCTGGAGACATTAACATCTCTCTATCCGAAATGGACAGATCCAGCAGGCAGAAAATCAAATCAGTAAGGACAGAATGGAACTTAACAGCAACATTATATAGCTGGATACAATTGACATTTATAGATTATTTCACCCAGCAATAGCAGATTACACATTCTTCTCAAGCTCATGTGGAGCAGTTTTCAAGATAGAACACATTCTGGATCATAAAATACATCTTAACATGCTTCCATCTGGGATCACTTTCCTTCAAAAAAGACTTCAGTATTTCATTTGGTGCAGGTGTGAAAATATCTTTAAATTGCTCTCCTTTTTGAAGACTATATTTTTCTGGATATGGGATTATAGATTGGCAGTTACTTTCTTTCAGGATTGTGAAGAGATCAGACCACTGTCTACTGGCTATCAAAATTTATGTTGTTGAGTCAACTATCAGAGTTATTTTCCCTCCTTTGGGATTACTGTCTTTTTTTCTCCAGCTGCTTTTAACATTTTCTCTTTATCTTTGATACTTAGGAGTTTTAATATGATTCAGCTAGTTAAAGTTTTCTTTATGTGATCCTATTTGGGTTTGTGTTACTTCTTGAATCTGTGGCTTGATAACTTTCATCAGTTCTAGAAATCCATCAGCTATTTTGTTTTCCAATATTGCTTCTTCCCCAGTCTTTCCTCACCACTGGGACACTAATTACAAGTATTTAGAACATTTTGTCTTGTCCTATATGCATTTTATTTTTTCTCCTGGGTTTTCATTCTTTTTTGTTTCTGTCAATGATTTAATCTGTACCCACAAATCATTTCTTTAATTGTGTCTAATCTGCTGTTAAACCCATCTATTGAGTTCTTATTTTGAAATATTTTATTTCTCAGTTCCAGGATTTCCATGTTTCTTTTTTAAAATTAATAAACATTATTTTTTAGAACAGTTTTAGGTTCACAGCAAAATTGAGCAGAAAGTACAAAGAATTCCCATATACTCCCTGTCTCCACACAAGCACAAACTCTCCCAATATGGTCATCCCACCCCACAGTGGTACATTTGTTAGAACCAATGAACCTACATTGATACATCATTATCCCTCAAAGTCCATAATTTACATTCAGGTTCACTCTTGCTGTACATTCTATGGGTTTGAATAAATGTATAACTAACTACATGCACCCTCCCAATGTAGTATCATACAGAATCATTTCACTGCCCTAACAATCCTCTGTCTCTTCAACCTCCCCTGCCAACTAAGACCTGGCATCTACTAATCTTTTTACTGTCTCCAGAGTTTTCTTTTTCAGAATGTCATATAGTTGGAATCATACAGTAGGTAGCCTTTTTAGATTGGCTTCTTTCACTTAGTAATATGCATTTAAGTTTCCTCCATGTCTTTTCATGGCTTGATAGCTGTTTTATTTTTAGCACTGAGTAATATTATACTGTCTGGATGTACCACAGTTAATTTTCCATTCACCTATTAAGGGAAATCTTGGTTGCTTCCAAGTTTTGGCAAGTAAAGCTGCTATAAATATCCATGTACATGCTTTGTATGGATATAAGTTTTCAATTCACTTGAGTAAATACCAAGGAGTGCAATTGCTGGATCATGTGGTAAGAATATGTTTAGTTTTGAAAGAATATCAAAATGTCTTGTAAAGTGGCTGCAACATTCTGCATTCCCAGAATCAATTAATGAGAGTTCTTGTTTCTCCAAATCCTTGCCAGCATTTGGGGTTGTCAGTGTTTTGAATTAGGCCATTCTAAAAGATGTGTAATTCTATTTCATTGTTGTTTCAATTTGGAATTCACTAATGTCATATAATATTGAGCATTTTTTCATATGTTTACTTGTTATCTGTATATCTTCTTTGGTAATGTATCTGTTTAGTTCATTTGCCCATTTAAAAAAACATCTGGCTGTTCATTTTCTTACCATTGAGTTTTAAGAGTTCTTTGTATATTTTCAAAAACAGTCCTTTATCAGATGTGTCTTTTGCAAATATTTTCTCCCAGTCTGTTGCTTGTCTTCTAATTTCTTTGACATTGTCTATCACAGACCAGATTTTTAAAAAATTTTTAATGAAGTCCAGCTTATCAATTATATCTTTCATGGGTCATGACTTTGATGTTGTGTCTAAATAGGCATCATCATACCCAAGGTCATCTAGGTTTTCTCCTATGTTATCTTCTAGTAATTTTATAATTTTGCATTTTACGTTTAGGTCTGTGATCCATTTTGAGTTAATTTTTATTAAAGGTGTAATGTCTGTGTCTAGTTTCTTTCGTGTGTGTGTGTGTGCGCATGCATATGTCCAGTTTTTCCAGCACCATTTGATGAAAAGACTTTTCTCCTTTATCTAAGATGACATAACTATTTATGTGGGCCTACTTATATGCTCTCTATTCTATTCCTTTGATCCATATGTCTTTTCTTTTTCCAATACTATACTGTCTTGATTACTGTAGCTTTATATTAAGTCTTTTTAAATTTTCCTTTTTTATTGAAGTATAGTTGATTTACAATGTTGTGTCAATCTCTTCTGTACAGCAAAGTGACTCATATACTAAGTCTTAATGTCTGGTAGTGTCCTTCTGATTTTGTTCTTCTCATTCAATATTGAGTTGGTTATTCTGGGTCTTTTTCCTCTCCATGTTAACTTTAGAATCAATAATTCAATATTCACAAAATAACTTCCTGGGGTTTTGATTGGTATTGCATTGAATCTATAGATCAAGTTGGGAAGAATGGACATTTTGACAATATTGAGTCTTCCTATCCATGAACATGAAATATCGCTCCATATATTTAGTTCTTTGATATCTTTCATCACAGTTTTGTAGTTTTCATCACATATATCTTGCACATATTTTATCTATACCTAAATATTTATACCTAAGCATTTCATCTTTGGGGGTGCCAATATAAATGGTACTGAGTTTTTAATTTCAAATTCCATTTTTTCATTCCTGGTATATAAGAAAGCTGTTGAATTTTGTATGTAGAATACTTTTCTACATAGACAATCATGTGATTTGCAAGAAAAGACAGTTTTATTTCTCCCTTCCCAATCTGTGTACCTTTTATTTCCTTTTCTTATTGCATTTTCTATGTCTTCCAGTATGGTGTGAAAAGCATTGGTGAGAGTGGATATCCTTGTCTTGTTCTTGATCCTAGTAGGAAGCTTCAAATTTCTCATTATTAAGTATGTTAGCTGTTGGGGTTTTTTGTAGATTTTTAACATCAAGTTAAAGAAGTTCTCCTCTATTCCAACTTTGCTGAGATGTTTTTTATCATGAATGTGTGTTGGATTTTGCCAAATGCTTTTTCTGCATGTATTGATATAAACATGTTATTTTTCTTCTTTAGTCTGTTGATGCAATGGATTTCATTGGTTGATTTTTAAGTTTTTAACCAATCTTGCATACTTGGATACCTTGTTTGTGGTATATAAATATTTTTATTCATTATTGAATTTTATTTGCTGATATTTTGTTGAGGATTTTTGCATCTGTGTTCAGGAGAGAGAGTGGTCTGTAGTTTTCCTTTTGTAGTTATAAAAGATGTTTTGTAACATCTTTTTCTGGTTTTGCTATTAGGATAATGCTGGCCTCATGGAATGAATTAGGAAGTATTCCCTCTGCTTCTATCTTCTGAAAGAGCTTGTAGAGAATTAGTATAATTTTTTCTTTAAGTGTTTGGTAGATTTCAGCTACCAAACACTTAAATAACACTTCTGGGCCTACTGCTTTCTGTTTTTGGAAGGTTATTAATTATTGATTCAATTTCTTCAATAGATATAGACCTTTTCACATTGTCTATATCTTCCTGTGTGAGTTTTGGCAGATTGTCTCTTTCAAGGAACTGGTAGTTCATCTACATTTTCAAATTTGTGGGAATTGAGTTATTCATAATATTCCTTTATTATCCT
Source organism: Aethalodelphis obliquidens (assembly GCF_003676395.1). Classification (NCBI taxonomy): domain Eukaryota; kingdom Metazoa; phylum Chordata; class Mammalia; order Artiodactyla; family Delphinidae; genus Aethalodelphis; species Aethalodelphis obliquidens. The sequence continues at coordinate 3,447,539 of NW_020838021.1, forward strand.
TTTACTTTGCAATGAATCTGAAATGATGTCCCTTTTTAATTTCTGATATTAACAATTTCTATATTCTCTTTTTATTGGTTAATCTGGCTAGAGACTTATCAATTTTATTGATGTTTTCAAAGAACCAGCTTTAGGTTTTGTGATCTTCTCTGTTGATTTCCTGTTCTAAATTTCATTGATTTCTGCTCTAATATTTATTATTTTTTTTCTTACTTTGGATTTAATTTTATCTTCTTTTTCTAGTTTCCTAAGGTGGAAGGGTAAATTATTCATTTTAGATCTTTCTTCTTTTCCAATAGGTACATTCGATGCTAAAAATTTCCCTCTAAGCACTGCTTTCACTGCAGCTCACAAATTTCAGTAAGTTGTTTTCCCATTTTCATTTAATTCAAAATGTTTTTTAAACTTCTCTTGATATTTCTTCTTTGATCCATGTGTTATTTAGCAATTTAGCAGTGTGTTATGTTGTTTAATCTCCAATTATTTTGGGAATTTCCAGCTATCTTGTTGTTTTTTATTTCTAGTTTAAATCCATTATGATGTGAGAGAGAGACACACACACACACAGAGGGAGACAAAGAAAGAGAGAGCAAATAAAGAAAAGAAACTTCACATAGGACTTACAGATATTTTTAAAAACCATAAAAGAATATTATAAACAACTTGATGCCAACATATTTGAAAGTTTAGATGAAAAAGACAATTCCTAAATTGATACAAGAATTAGAAAAGTTTAAATTGATGCTATTCATAAGAAGTTCAGATGTATTCACAAAGATGCTACAATAGATTTTATTCTCATGTATGAAAAAAAATTCCTCATCTGAAAACACATATTAATACTTTGGTTGTCTCCAGAATTCTAAATGTAGACCTATAATACATTTGAGTTTGTATCTTATTTTTAAATAGTAAAAATATATTTTAAATGATAAAATTCAAATTGAAATTTAATCAAGGGTTCTATATAATGGTTTGAATAACACTGGTCTATCCTATACTTGAAAACATCTAAGATATCTAAGATGGAAAAGTTTACTAGGTTTACAGTCTTTTCTCTGTCACCTTTTTCATGAAGCCCTTTTTAATCTTATTAGTAATTTTCTCTCTCTCTCAGTCTCACTCTTCTCCTTTAAATTCCCAGAGTGATACTGCAGCATTTCTATTTCTCCTGTTATACCTAAAGTATTTCCTTTGTATTATAATTATTAGTATAATTATAGGCTTCTTGAGGACAGGGATTCATTTTACATTTTTTTAAATACACGCAACTTTGGCATAGTATATCTTCATTAAATTGAATTGAATTGGATTTACTATACATAATACATTCAAGTATATTTTGAATCAGTGCTACACAGTGATTTCCTTTTCTTGTGGAAAGGAGAAATTCAAACGTGTATAGCCAGACCACATCAATAACCTAAATCGTTTCTCTGTGGCACATTAATATTTTGGTAATTACTTACCTTACTACCCAAATTTGGAGTCTGTGAAGCTTTCCACATAATGTCTCTGAAATTAGTAATTTGTAGAACTAGAGGCAAGATGGTTTCTGGATGGAATCTTAGGGAAATTACCTATGCTCTCTGATTGAATTGAACCTGAGATGGCTTTTCTGCCCCCAAAAAGGTTCATGTGTTGGTTAGATTTACCTTCCCTGGATTATCTCCTAGTTAGATCATAACATTTAATTTATAAAATGTTTTCCATAGATGTACGTAGAAGCCTATTTATTTTGTAGTTCAAAGACATTTCTTTTTATAAGTACACTTTATTAAGATTATGTCTAAATAACTGAAAGAGAAATGTTACTCTGAACCAGCTATTACTTTATTTCATAAAATGTGTAAATTTGTATTTAAAATTCCACACATTCAGAATATATATAACCATGTTCCTCAAATGGTTACATAAACCAAAAAAGTGAAGCACACTGATTTTTAAAAGCACTTAAAGAAATATTATTAGAAATCCATATTTAAAATTAATGATTATTTTATGAAATAAATAATAATTTCCTATATCTTTGGTAGAAAGTAAGCAACACTTGCACCATAAAACCACTTGAAAATATTTCTATATTAACCCTGAATGGGACATTCCTCATCTCATTTAATTGTAGGTGTAGGTGGCATTTCATATTTTATAAATGAGAAAATTGAGGCTCAGGAAACTTAAGAGAACGCCCACATTCACAATAGGTGGCAGAGCTTGATTTGAACACAATTTTTTTTTTTACTTTTCTATGTGTAGTTTCTAACTTAGAGTCTCTAACATTCTTCAATATTGGCAAGAAAAACTACTACATATAACTAACTAAAGCCTTGGGTCAGGAAGATTTACTAGCAACTTTTACCATTTTCTTTTCCTATTTACTCTTCCATGTTTGAAGACTCCATGATATCTTAGCAACACATATTTGCTGTCTTAGAAAATATAAAAGTTTTTCTCAAGGAGACGCACACAATTAACTCTCTCGTTTCCCACATCATTGTGGTGATCTTAAATATCTGTTTTGTAATCAATCAACAATGATTAATTGAGTTGTTACTATGTGTTCAGCAGTATACTAAGTGTTTTGGAAATATAATAGTGCTATCCTAACTTAAACTAAAGTAACAAAAAATTAGGCACCTCCACCTAATGTGTTTATAATCTGATTTCATGTACACCAATTATTTCGAATATATCAGTTATTAATAATGCTGCTTAATAAGGTACTATTTGAGTAACAGAAACAATAGATGCATTAGAGTCAAAGAAGTGAGAGATAAGTGTTAACTGGAATCATCAGCCCTGTTAATGTCTGCCAATACTTGTGATTAAATAAAATATATCAATAAGTCAGGTTTATAAAAATAAATAATAGTGAAAAAGAAAATAATCCATGCACATGTTATTTTCATATTTACAAAGTAAGATGGAGACAGAAATGTGGACAGAGTTCACCTTGCAGATAGAAACTTCTGTATAAGGAATACCAGGAAAAAAGTTAAGAGTTATGTCATCATCATGGCAGAATAAGAGTTTTCTACAATCTTCTCCCCAAGGAACACTGATTTAAACAATCACCCATGGATAAGAGAGTCTTTTTGAAAGTCCAGGAGTCCAGCAGAGAAGTATAAGAACACCACTGGAGCCAAAAGAAAAAAAAGCAAGATTAGACCACTGAAGAGAATAAGAGGAAGTTTCACTTTACTCACATCACCCTCCTCCAAGGTGGTACAGCTTAGGACCAGAGAGACCTACTTAGCCCACAATTTCCCTGTGGGGGGAAATGAAAGCATGTGAATGACCACCCAGATTCCCCAGCTATGTGGGATGCTACCAGAGAGACTCATTTGTTTCTCACCCCATTCAGAATACTGACATGTGCTGTGTGACTGGAAAGCAGAAAGCAGGTGGGAGAACAGCAGATAGGGCTCTCAGGGGTCATCAAAGTAACACAGATCTTGCTGACCAGTTTGCAGACTCCATCAGGAAGTCTGACTACAAGCTACTGGGTATGCAATGTCTGTAGATTCTTCCACTGGCCATGGACACACTCAAAGCTCTATACGGCTCACCTGCACACATCTCCCACTCCATGGCTGGATCTCTGTGCACGTGCCCAATGGCAGCAAGAGCAAGGTTTTGCAAATGGGTAGTGAGCGTACACAGAAAGCTGGTCAAAGTACGTTGGACTGGGAGAAATTACACAAACTTGAGCATTCAGTAACACTCTAGGGAAACAAAGAGGGATGCTCTCAGTACCTGGCCTGGGTTTGCAGGATTGAGCGAAAGCATACAAGCTTAATAGTTCAGCCACAAGAGGGAATGAGAACTCTGGAGCAAGAGCACCCACAGAAAAGGTCTGAGAAGACCCTCAGAATTCCAACAGGGCTGATGGAAGGAATTTTACTCCCAAAGCTAGTCTGTAAAGAATGGAGGAGGTGAGTGCTTTCTTCAAATGCGAACACAGCAAAGCAAGAATTCAAGAAACATGAAAAATCAAGGAAACATGACACCACCAAAGGGACATGATTTCTCAGTAACCAAAACAAAGAAATGGAGATCTTTAATTTTCCTGATAAAGAATTCAAAATGGTTGTCTTAAGGAAACTCAGTGAACTACAAGAAAATACAAAGACAGTTCAGTGAAATCAGGAAAACAATACATGAATAAACTGAGAAGTTCAATAAAGACACAGAAATCTTAAAAAAAAGAAACAGAAATTCTGGAGCTGAAGAATACAATGAATAAAATGAAAAAACAAAAAAGCAATAGAGAACATCAACAGCAGACTGGATCAAGCAGAAGAAAGGATCTGTTAAGTAGAAGACAGGTTCTTTGCAATTATCCAGTCAGAGAAGGAAGGAAGGAAGGAAGGGAGGGAGGGAGGGAGGGAGGGAGGAAGGAAAGAAGGAAGATAGGAAGGAAGGAAGGAAGGAAGGAAGGAAGGAAGGAAGGATAGAAGGAAGAGAGTGAAGAAAGCCTACATAAACTATGAGATATCATTAAGAGAAATAATCTATGCATTATTGGAGTCCCAGAAGGAGAGGAGAAGAAGAAAGGGGAAGGAAGCTTATTTAAAGAAATAATGGCTGAAAACTTCACAAATCTGGGGAGAGATTTGGACATCCACATTCATGAAGATTATAGGTAAGCCCAAGATATCAACATAAAACTATCTTCCCCAAGACAATATAATATAATATAATATAATGTAATGGTGGTAGAGAACCAAAAAAGAAAATTAATGAAAACTGAAATAATTAAACATTACCAATCTATGAGTTATCTCTTTCAGTAGCCCTAAGAGGTAGAAGAGAAAAGGAAATGCTTTAAAGATATGGCCTGGTTTAATGATCAAAATAGATATTTGTAGAATGCTTAATAAGTACTAGCCACTGTGACAATATGCACTATGAGGGAATGAGAATTATGCTTTCATAGTCATTCATGGGTGTAAGTTCATTCCTTCATGTGTTTGTCTAAGTTCTCAGGGTCTCTGGATGGAAAGAAAGGGAAAGAATGAAAGATTGTATGGAGGATTCTATAGATCAAACCTAGGGGTGGCATACACTACTTCTGCTCACATTCCATTGGCTAGACCTAACTGCACAAGAGGCTGAGAAATTCAATCTAGCAGAAATCCAGTCAAAATGGAAAGCAATCATTTTGGTCAGTAGTTAGCCAGTCTCTGCCACAGGCTCATAGGTAACACCAAAGGAGTGAGAATTGGCTTTGGGGATGCAATGCGAGTGGCTGGTGAAAAGAAACAGGATAAAGGTTTTAGTAATGAAGATGCTAAAGTGACCAAATAGTATGGTTATATGAGATAAGAAATAGAAATTGTCAAGAGTACTTGACAGTAAAGTCCAGAGGGAACAAAATTCATGCAAATCATAGCAGGTTTTTATGTCAGGAGGCTGCAAAGATAACTGGATGAGAATATAATTAACTATTTTCAGTATGATATATTGGATATGTGAAAAAAATATAAACTTCTAGAGAATAGTTAATAAATAGGATAATAGGGCTATTGTAATACTGATATTTCAATTAAAATGGTGTTAGGACTATAGACTGAAACAATATAGGTATAAATTTATCTCCTGAATTTCATGTAGTTCTGAGATAAAACAAATGAAATACAAACTGAAACTCTAAAATGTCTCTGAAATATCTGTACTAAAAATTTCTATATAGTACTAAACATCAGAAGCTACTTTGGAATGAGAAGACAAGTTTCCATTTGCCCTTAACATAAGTGTTTCCACAGGTAATCTTCAAAATTAATCAACGAGGTGTCCCTGCCTGGAGTCCCATATATACTTTAAACCATCTTTTGTTATTGGCCATCGGGAGTTGCTGTTTCAGGTTCCTCCCTATCCTAGGTAACTTGGGTTCCGAGTTAAATGAAAGAAAGGCAAGAAGTATGATTGAGTAATTGAGAACCAAGAGTTATTGAGAAAGTTTCAAACATAGAGTCTGGCTAGCATCTGGTATAAGCAAGACAAAAAGAGACTTGAAATCTCAAAACTTGTTATCCAGTCACATAACCATGTGGCTCTGAAACTCTGGGATCCCAGTGTCAAAATACCCATGCTGGAAAGTCAAACACCAAATACTAGTTTCTAATTTTGCTTACACAACTTATTACCTATGCTTAGCAGCTTATTATCAAGCTACTGAAATTTTATGAACCTTACTTTACTCATTGGTAATGATAATAATAGTACTTAAACTACAGCCATGTATAGGTTTGGATAACTTATTTGAAAGCTTGTAGGACATTTGGCCCTGTCCAAAATGCCCATTGAGACATCTGGTCCACACGAAAAGGTCTTTAAAATTTGGTCCTGTCCAAAACGTCCGTGAGATATTTGGTCCATGATTCATTAAATAATGCAAACATTTAACTTCATTAGAGTTTTATTTACATTATTTTTATTGTTAATTCCTGATAAATTTTGGACTTCACATTTATTTTTGTTCTTCTTCATCATGAAGTTTAGCAGGGTTAGTCTTAAGTCAATGAGCAACTGATCTCAAGTATATATCAACTTGATTATCAGCTTTATATTTGTTATATCTGTTAACAATTTCAGTTATAAGAATTTGATTTTGTTGGTATCGTCATGAAGTTGGTGGTTGTATTTGAGTGTGACCACCAAGAACCTGGGTGATAACTTGTTCGTTTGATGTTCATCTTTTAACACTCCAATAAATCTCCAAATTTAAGGATGATGCACTACCATTAGCTTTGAAATTTGCTATGCCAGTCTTCCACAGCATCATTTGTCCTGTGATTGCTATTCAGTACTGATATATAAACATTCCAAGTTTTTGGCAGAAATCTTGGAACTTCTGCTTTTCCTCTGCTTCTGCCATGACTTCCAAGGATATAATTCATTAGGTCATCTAAATATTCTTCTGCATTCTCCACAATGTACTCAAAAGTTTCATTTACATCTTCCAAAGGCATAAATGGAAGTCCAAACATCATGGATGCTCATGTACTGGTGTTAGTCTTCATTGTTGTGTACTCTCGTGTTAGACTCAAAGAAGATGTTTTTCACCACAATGACTATGAAAAGTGAAATAAGTATCCTTTTACTTGGGCGTTTGGTAGGAACAGTTGAATCGCATTCATATTTGCAACCTTGAAATCCATCATACACAATGAAAGATTAATGTTGAGATTTCTTTTCCATGCAAATGTAAGTACTTTCATATATATATATGTATGTATATATGTATGTAAGCGTCCTCTTGCTTTTTCATTTTTAGTGCATAAATCAATGACATAGTATAACCTAATACTACACCATGCACAGTAGATAACTGAATGAACTGTATTAGTGCCGTCTTGAAGGTGCTATCACTGAATAATGTACTGTCACTTAAATATTGAATATTGTCAAAGTTGTGTAAATAAGAATTCTTTCCTCATCTTGAGCACCAGAATCGTGCATAAGAAATCATTCTCCATGTCTGGTCACTTTATACTACTCTGGAATTTCATTTCCATGCAATGACTTCTTCAATGAGTGTCTTTCTGGTGGCATTAATAGGACTTCTTCATCATGATGGAGAGTTCTTTGAAGTACCTACAATGGTGTTGCATTTGGTTCTTCTTCTGTGTGTCCTTTTAATCTATTCAGGGTTTTCCTTACTTCCCCTTCAACATCAGTGTTTTGCTGATGTTTTCCTTTTCCATCTTGAATAATTGCACTGTTATCCAAATCCTGACTAGCTTGTACATTGGGCATGCAGGTTCTCCTCTCTTCACAAAACCAGTACCTTTTACTCCTATCTATTAAGGGAATGGAAATGATAACAAAAAGCATTACAATGTGCCACGGGCTTTTCTTTTTGTGAGGATATTATTTCTGCCATATTCCACTGAGAATTTTCAAATAAAGATATCATATTGCCAAGCAACAGAAGAAGAGTTATTTATCATTGTTTTTCTTCTTTTGCAGCAGTCTGACCAATGGTCTATGGCTTACTGGTAGAAGAAACCTTACTAATGTCTTATGGATTTGACACCTGGTTCGACTGGACAGGATTAGCCAGTATGTCGGCACCAGTGGAGGGCATGGTGGTCAATGCCAATGGGCAGGTAAGTGTGGGAATCACACCCATTAAAATCTCTCCAAATAAGCAGATGCTTCTGGCAGTCTACCACAATTGCGAGTGTACCTCTATAGGATATCCATCCAAGGGAAACATTGCCCATTAACCATGGGTGATGAGATAGTTGTAGGGATGTTAATTAGATGCCTGATATCACCCTCATGGCAGCTATTACACCTGATCACTGTGTAGTAGGAGAGCCACACCTGTTCTCACTCCTCCTGAAGATGCTCTGTATAGTGTTTACATCAACAAGATCACTGCCTGCTTTACACAGCAGCTTGACCAAGCTCCTCCTTTCAAACTCTGTCCTAACTGAATGACTCAGCCACATCCAACCAAATGCCCAGTGAAATATTAATGCATGGAAGGGATTTTTGCCTTTTTTTTTTCACTATTAGAACCTCCTAACTAGATGTGTAGATTTGTAGATTTTATTTGCAAAATAAATGTGTTGAATAAAACTGTACAGAATTATACCATTAGAAGCAACTGGGTTTTTATATTTTATTTGTAAACAAAAGATAGTATGTCTTCATTAAAAAAAACTCGATATTTTAAAGTTATATACTATTATCTGAGGCCTAACATGTCATAAGAAATAGGACTAGTTTCCTTTAAACAAAAGATAGAAAATGGAAAATATCACTGTACGATATATTTTCTCTTTTAGAGTTTTTTGAGATATATTAAAATTTGTCACAGTTGTTTGCATTAAAATAAGGAAAAGTGTCTTGTGAAATCAGTTCGATTTTAGCCACTGCTGTATTTGCAAAATAAATATATGTTAATTTCTTTCCTCCAAAACAGAGTGCAGATTAAGTGGCAATTACCATCCTACATACCCTTTAAGTTTAATAAGCAAGGAATCTGAGGGAATGTATAATAACTATGCACAGTAGATGCTTGTCATTTGTGCCAACAGTGCAGAGAGAGAGAAACAGATGAGAGAGAGAGGAAGAAAATGAAAGAGAGAGAGAGAGAAAGAGAAGCGAGCATTTGGCTAATATAAATCTCTCCTTATATATATTTTCTACCAACAATTTAAGTGTATGAGGCATGACTTGAAAGTAATGAAAGTGATATTCTTGTGTGACTACTAAATTAATCTACAGACAGTTTCAAAAGATGTTAAAAGATGTTTTATATAAAAGTTCTGGTAGGCTTTCTTAAAGCAAGCACTCAAACAAAAGAGCAATGCATGTGATAAAAAGTACCCTGGGCATGCTGTGACAATATTCAAAGTTGAGCAGATTCCTTCCTAATTGGACATATGATCTTTTATGATATTTTGCTTTTGTGGATCTCCTTTCCCTCAACATTGAATTAAGTAATCTCTAAAATCCCTTTCATTTGTAAAAACCATGAAACTATTTTTTTAGAATTATAGCTCACATTATGAAAGATGTTTAATTTGGGTACAATTTCTTGAGCCTTCAAAAAAATAATCCGTCTGTTCCATAGTTGTGCCCCAAAATGTTTTAAGTGATAACAATGACAACATTAAGTGTTTCAATATCTTAAAACACCCAATGTCTATTTGCCAAAACAGAAAGACTCAAAAATGCACATTGTGGTTGCAGCATATTGACATGTAACAAGGTCAGATTTACCAATATATTACCACAGTTCATATCTATGTAATTTATTTTCTGTGTAAGGAGAGAAGTTTTTCATTTAAATATTGTGACTAATCTGAAGCATATCTGAGCTTTTATCAAAAGATTTCCAAATCAGAGCTCAAGGACCTAGAGCTATTGCTTTCTATATTTTCACTCTGTAGATGTATCCACTGAAAAAAAAAGACGATCTCAAATTTGAAAAAAAATAAAACAAAAAACTATCCTCTAAGAAGGGTGGCTACTTAAAAAAGAAGAAACATTTTTGTAAAGTGTTTGCAAATACTACATTTAGATTTAGCCTATGAAGGATTCCCAAATGGATTACTACGTTAGTACATAAACACACTAAGTTAGAAAATACTCAGTCTGCTTGATGTACCTTAATACTTAAATAATTGTTTTGTTTTCCATTGTATATCAAATTTACCTGTGAACAACAGATCATTCATTCAGTTATTCATTCATTTAAAACATATTTGTTAACTCCCAATTTCTACTTGGAATATACAAAACTGGAAAGAGCATCACTTCTACCTTTACAACAAAGCCATATATCCTGCAAATTCATAATTTTCTTGAACCTATCAGAAAGCTGAGGTCACAAGGCAACCAAATAACTTTAAATCTAAGGAAAGACAGGCAATAAGAGATAAGATATAAGCACTTATGTGAAGATGGATGTAGCCAGACACTATTAAGAAGAATTAAGCAATTTTTAAGTGAATAGTATAGTACAATTTTTTATATAGAATAATTTTTTAGTTTTGATAAATGTTCTACGGTTATGCAAGATGTTAACATAAAGGGAAGCTGGATGAATGGGACATATACAGGAACTCTCTACTATTTTGCAATTTTTCTATAAGTTAAAAGTTACTAAAAGTTTTTTTTTTAACTGTTATAAATTATTGACTGATTGGTAAAAGCTGACTATGGCTAGAAAGAGAATATAGAACCTTGAGGGCACAGGTATAAGGGGAGTACATACTCACTGCAATCTCTTCTCCATGGGTGTCACTGGACACTGAAAACATATTGGTGAGATGCTGAGAAAGCATCCCTCAGTCTATGAAAGAAAAAAAAAGCATCCCTCATAGTACAAGTCTGGGTGAGAGGAATAGCAGCAGCAAATCCTACCCAGATCTGTTTCTCTTATTTCATCTATGGAACAAAAACTGTAAACTGTGAGAGAGGAAAGGGCAACACAAATTGTCACCCTTAGGGCACTGGTGAAAATGTACTGCAGCTGGTAGAACAGAACAAGAAAAAACCAAAACAAAACTGTACCCTTGGGGAGAGCAAGAGGATGGGCCAAGAAATATATCTGGGAGGGGCAAGAGTAGTGAGAAGGCCACACCTCCAAGACCTAGGGACACAGTTCTTGCCCAGGATAGAGGATTAATTAGAACAACAGAAAACACTCTCCATCATCAGGCTAATCAGAATCAAGTGATAAGTGACAGTGAAATAATGAGGAAAGTGTTATAAGAGCCTGAAAGAACACTCTCCCTGAGGCACAGCCCAAAGGAAGACCCAAAGCTGTGGAGCAGACATTGATAAAAACCACTGGGCAACCAGAACCCACCCTGAACTAATGTATCACTTGAGGAATTTAAAGCCTGGCACACCTCTTAACAAGACTAAAAACAGCAGCAAGAAACTCCACAATCTACTCTTGATTAGAATGACACACATACACTCACATACACACAAACGCTAAAAGCCTAGTAAATACAAAGGCATGCCAATTTCTCAACATAAGAACTATTCACCTTAGTCTCTATTGTCTTACATAAGATGTCCAGCTTTCAACAACAACAACAAAAATAGCAGGCATATTTTAAAAAGCAATTAAAAAACAACATACTGTCAAGAGACAAAGCAGTCAACAAAACCAGAATTAGATAAGAAAGAAATGTTGGAACCATTTGAAAGAAAATTTAAAATAACTATGATTAATATGTTAGGGGTTCTTCTAGATAATACTGACAACATTCACAATCAGATGGCAAATTTCAGGAGAAAAAATGCAAACTATATGAAAGAATCAAGTAAAATGTTAAAAATGAAAATCACAGTAAATGTGATATACAATACCTTTGATGGGCTCATCAGTAGATTGGACATAGCTGAAGAAAGAACCAGTGACCTTGAACATATGCCCACAGAAATTATCTAAACAGAAACACAAAGAGAAAAAGGGTGAAAATAAAAATACAGAACAGTCAAAATTTGAAGGACAATATCAAATGATCTATCATATGTGTAACCAAAATTCGAAAAGGAAAAGAGGGAACAGGGAGTTAAAAAAGATATTTGGAGAAATATTGGATTTGCTGCTGCTATTCCTCTCACTCAGACTTTTGTACTACAAGGGATGCATTGTCAGGATCTCACCAATCTTTGTTTTGAGTGTCCAGTGACACCCATAGAGAAGAGCCTGTAATGAATATGTACTCATTACACCCTTACACCTGTGCCCCCAGGGATTCTATATTATCTTTCCAGCCATAGTCAGCCTTTACCAATCTGTCAAAATTAATGCCACACAACAAACGACAGAGTAAAGAAGCTCAGATTAAGCTAAGTAAATGTGCGTGCACCTAACAACAAGTTTCAAAATACATGAAGCAAAACCTGAAAGAACTGGAAGGAGAAAAAGAAAAATCTACAGTTGTAGTTGGAGCCATCAACACTCTTCTCTCAGTAAATGATAGAACAAGTAGAAAATCAGTCAGGATAGAGAAGATCTGAAAAACACTGTTGACCAACATGACCTAATGGACATTTGTAGAACACTCATTTCAGCAAGAGCAGAATATATTTCTTTCAAATGCACATGTAACATTGAACAAAATAGAGCATAAATTTTAAAAGAACAGGAATCATAGAATGCATGCTCTCTGACAAATTAATAAAATAGAACTCAATAAAAGGAAGATATCTGAAAATCCACAAATATACTGAAAATAAACAACAGTTCTAAATAACCCATGTGTCAAAAAGGAAGCCTCAAGGAACATTAAAAAATTATTTTGAACTAAATAAAAACAAAAGCATAACACATCCCAACTTGTGGGATGCAACTGAAGCAGTACTAAGAAGGAAATTTATATCATTAAATGGTTATACTAAAAGGAGTAAAAGTCCTTACATCAGTAATCTAACCTCCCAACTTAGAGACTAGAAACCAAAATAAGATAATTTTAAACCCAAAGCAAGCAAAAGAAAGGAAATAATCAAGATGAGAACTGAAATCAGTGAAGCTGAAAACAAAAACAGACAAAAGCAATGAAGCCTAAAGCTAGATCCTTGAAAAAAAACCTTTTGTTTTAATTGCCTTACCAAGAAAAAGAGAGAGAGAGCACGTGTAAGACAGGACACAAATTACCAATATCAGGAATTAATTAGGGAAGAACTTTACTACAAAACATACAAACATTTAAAGGATAATAAGGATATACTAAGAACAGTTCTATACCCATAAATTTGACAAGATAGATGGAAAGGAAGGATCCATTCAAAGCCATAATACCAAGTTCATGGAAGTGGACACAGATACTCTTTTTAGACTTGTATTTATTAAATAAATTGAATTTTTAGTCTAAAACCTTCCCACAAAGAAAACTAGAGACCCAGTTGAACTCTACCAAGTAATTAAGAAATAATGCCAACTGTAAATGATTCTTCCAGAAAATAGAAGAGGAGAGACTATTTCCCAACTCATTTTATGAGACCAGTATTACCTTGGTAGCAAACTAGCCAAGGATATTACAAGAAAAAAAAATCACCAACTAATATCCCTAATGAACATAGATGGAAAAATCCTCAACTTAATATTAGAAAAGTAAATCTAGTAACATACAAAAAGGATAATAAATCTTGACAAATGTGAAGCTGGTTCAGTACTTAAAATCAATCAATATAAATCACAATGTTAACAGACTAAAGAAGGAAAACCATAAGACCACCTCAGTAGAGGCAGAGAAAAAAAAAAGGACAAATCCAATAACCTGCCCTGATTAAAAAGAAACAAACAAATCCTGCAAACTAAGAATAGAAGGTAGCTTGATTAACCCAAAGGCATCAACAAAATACTGACAGTTAACATCATATTAAATGCTGAAAGTATGAATTCTTTCCCCATGATATTGGGAATAAGACGACGATGTTCACTATCACCACTGCTATTCAACATTATGTACTAAGTGCTTGCAATGCAATAAGAAAAGGAAATGAAGTCACACAGATTGAAAAGGAAAATAATTGTGTCTGTTTGCAGATGGTACAAATGTTTACATAGAAAATCCTCAAAAAGTCTACCCTAAAGATACTAAAGCAAACAGTGAGTTTAACAAGGACATAGGAACAAGGTCAATATGCATAAAATGTATTTCTATACATTAGTAATAAACTTAGAATTCAAAATTAATAAAACATCATAATTAACAATAATACCAAAGATGAAATGCTTCTGTATGAATCTCACAAGATGCATGCATTATCTGTATGCTGAAAACTACAAGACTTATTAGCAACTGGAATTCTCTTATCCGATGGTGGGAATGCAAAATTGTACAGCTACTTTGGAAGGTAGTTTGGCACTTTCTTTCTTTTTAATTAATTAATTAATTAATTAATTTTTCATTGGATGACTTGAATAATAAATATATATATTTTTTACACAGCAGGTTCTTATTAGTCCTCAATTTTATACACATCAGTGTATACATGTCAATCCCAATCGCCCAATTCATCAGACCACCAGCCCCATCCCCGCCGCTTTCTCGCTTGGTATCCATACGTTTGTTCTCTACATCTGTCTCAATTTCTGCTCTGCAAACCAGTTCATCTGTACCATTTTTCTAGGTCCCACAGATGTGTGTTAATATACGATATTTCTTCTTCTCTTTCTGACTTACTTCACTCTGTATGACAGACTCTAGATACACCCACGGCTCTATAAATGACCCAATTTCTTTCCTTTTTATGGCTGAGTAATATTCCATTGTATATATGTACCACATCTTCTTTATCCATTTGTCTGTCAATGGGCATTTAGATTGCTTCCATGACCTGGCTATTGTAAATAGTGCTGCAACGAACAATGGGGTGCATGTGTCTTTTTGAATTATGGTTTTCTCTGGGTATATGCCCAGTAGTGGGATTGCTGGGTCATATGGTAATTCTATTTTTATTTTTTACGGAACCTCCATACTGTTCTCCATAGTGGCTGTATCAATTTACATTCCCACCAACAGTGCAAGAGGGTTCCCTTTTCTCCACACCCTCTCCAGCATTTGTTGTTTGTAGATTTTCTGATGATGCCATTCTAACTGGTGTGAGGTGATACCTCATTGTAGTTTTGTTTTTGTTTTTTTTTTTGTGGTACGCGGGCCTCTCACTGTTGTGGCCTCTCCCGTTGCAGAGCACAGGCTCCGGACGCGCAGGCTCAGCGGCCATGGCTCACGGGCCCAGCCGCTCCGTGGCATGTGGGATCTTCCCGGACCGGGGCACGAACCCGTGTCCCCTGCATCAGCAGGTGGACTCTCAACCACTGCGCCACCAGGGAAGCCCCTCATTGTAGTTTTGATTGGCATTTCTCTAATAATTAGTGATGTTGAGCAGCTTTTCATGTGCTTCTTGGCCATCTGTATGTCTTCTTTGGAGAAATGTCTATTTAGGTCTTCTGCCCATTTTTGGATGGGGTTGTTTCTTTTTGTAATATTCAGCTGCATGAGCTGTTTCTATACTTTGGAAATTAATCCTTTGTTGATTCATTTGCAAATATTTTCGACCATTCTGAGGGTTGTATTTTGGTCTTGTTTATGGTTTCCTTTGCTGTGCAAAAGCTTTGAAGTTTCATTAGGTCCCATTTGTTTACTTTTCTTTTTATTTCCATTACTCTAGGAGGTGGATCAAAAAAGATCTTGCTGTGACTTATGTCAGAGTTCTTCCTATGCTTTCCTCTAAGAGTTTTATAGTGTCCGGTCTTACATTTAGGTCTCTAATCCATTTTGAGTTTATTTTTGTGTACGGCATTAGGGAGTGTTCTAATTTCATTCTTTTACATGTAGCTGTCCAGTTTTCCCAGCACCACTTATTGAAGAGATTGCCTTTTCTCCATTGTATATCCTTGCCTCCTTTGTCATAGATTAGTTGACCATAGGTGCGTGGGTTTATTTCTGGGCTTTCTATCCTGTTCCATTGATCTATGTTTCTGTTTTTGTGCCAGTACCATATTGTCTTGATTGCTGTAGCTTTATAGTATAGTCTGAAGTCAGGGAGTCTGATTCCTCCAGCTCCGTTTTTTTCCCTCAAGACTGCTTTGACTATTCGGGTTCTTTTGTTTCTCCATACAAATTTTAAGATTTTTTGTTCTAGTTCTGTAAAAAAGGCCATTGGTAACTTGATAGGGATTACATTGAATCTGTAGATTGCATTCGGTAGTATAGTCATTTTCACAATGTTGATTCTTCCAATCCAAGAACATGGTATATCTCTCCATCTGTTGGTATCATCTTTAATTTCTTTCATCAGTGTCTTATAGTTTTCTGCATACAGGTCTTTTGTCTCCTTAGGTAGGTTTATTCCTAGGTATTTTACTCTTTTTGTTGCAATGGTAAATGGGAGTGTTTCCTTAATTTCTCGTTCAGATTTTTCATCATTAGTGTATAGGAATGCAAGAGATTTCTGTGCATTAATTTTGTATCCTGCTACTTTATCAATTTCATTGATTAGCTCTAGTACTTTTCTGGTGGTATTTTTTGGATTCTCTATGTATAGTATCACGTCATCTGCAAACAGTGACAGTTTTACTTCTTCTTTTCCAGTTTGTATTCCTTTTATTTTTCTTCTCTGATTGCCGTGGTGAGGACTTCCAAAACTGTGTTGAATAATAGTGGAGAGAGTGGACATCCTTGACTTGTTCCTGATCTTAGAGGAAATGGTTTCAGTTTTTCACCTTTAAGAATGATGTTCGCTGTGGGTTTGTCGTTGATTGCCTTTATTATGCTGAGGTAGGTTCCATCTATGCCCACTTTCTCGAGAGTTTTTATCATAAATGGGTGTTGAACTTTGTCAAAAGCTTTTTCTGCATCTATTAAGATGATCATATGGTTTTTATTCTTCAATTTGTTTATATGGTATATCACATTGATTGATTTGCGTATATTGAAGAATCCTTGCATCCCTGGGATAAATCCCACTTGATCATGGCGTATGATCCTTTTAACGTGTTGTTGGATTCTGTTTGCTAGTGTTTTGTTGAGGATTTTTGCATCTGTATTCATCAGTAATATTGGTCTGTGATTTTCTTCTTTTGTAGAATCTTTGTCTGGTTTTGGTATCAGGGTGATGGTGGACTCATAAAATGAGTTTGGGAGTGTTCCTTCCTCTGCAATGTTTTGCAAGAGTTTGAGAAGGATTGGTGTTAGCCCTTCTCTAAATGTTTGATAGAATTCACCTGTGAAGCCATCTGGTCCTGGACTTTCGTTTGTGGGAAGATTTTTAATCACAGTTCCAATTACATTGCTTTTGTTTGGTCTGTTCATATTTTCTATTTCTTCCCAGTTCAGTCTTGGAAGGTTATACCTTTCTAAGAATTTGTCCATTCCTTCCAGGTTGTCCATTTTATTGGCATACAGTTGCTTGTAGTAGTCTCTTAGTATGCTTTGTATTTCCGCAGTGTCTGTTGTAACTTCTCTTTTTTCATTTCTAACTTTATTGATTTGAGTGCTCTCCCTCTTTTTCTTGATGAGTCTGGCTAATGGTTTATTAATTTTGTTCATCTTCTCAAAGAACCAGCTTTTAGTTCTATTGATCTTTGCTATTGTTTTCTTAGTTTCTATTTCATTTATTTCTGCTCTGATCTTTATGATTTCTTTCCTTCTGCTAACTTTGGGTTTTGTTTGTTCTTCTTTCTCTAGTTCCTTTAGGTGTAAGGTTACATTGTTTATTTGAGATTTTTCTTGTTTCTTGAGGTAGGCTTGTATACCTATAAACTTCCCTCTTAGAACTGCTTTTGCTGCATCCCATAGGTTTTGGATCATCGTGTTTTCATTGTCATTTGTTTCTAGGTATTTTTTGATTTCCTCTGATTTTTTCAGTGATCTCTTGGTTATTTGGTAACGTATTGTTTAGCCTCCATGTGTTTGTGTTTTTTACATTTTTTCCCCTGTAATTCATTTCTAGTCTCCTAGCGTTGTGGTCAGAAAAGATGCTTGATATGATTTCAATTTTGTTAAATTTACTGAGGCTTGATTTGTGACCCAAGATGTGATCTATCCTGGAGAATGTTCTGTGCGCACTTGAGAAAAAAGTGTAATCTGCTGTTTTTGGATGGAATGTCCTATAAATATCAATTAAATCTATCTGGTCTATTGTGTCATTTAAAGCTTCTGTTTCCTTATTTATTTTCATTTTGGATGATCTGTCCATTGGTGTAAGTGAGGTGTTAAGGTCCCCCACTATTACTGTGTTACTGTTGATTTCCTCTTTTAGAGCTGTTAGCAGTTGCCTTATGTACTGAGGTGCTCCTATGTTGGGTGCATATATATTTATAATTGTGTTATCTTCTTCTTGGACTGATCCCCTGATCATTATGTAGTGTCCTTCCTTGTCTCTTGTAACATTCTTTATTTTAAAGTCTATTCTATCTGATATGAGTATAGCTACTCCAGCTTTCTTTTGATTTCCATTTGCATGGAGTATCTTTTTCCATCCCCTCACTTTCAGTCTGAATGTGTCCCTAGGTCTTGTAGACAGCATATATATGGGTCTTGTTTTTGTATCTGTTCAGCAAGCCTGTGTCTTTTGGTTGGAGCATTTAATCCATTCATGTTTAGGGTAATTATCAATATGTATGTTCCTATTACCATTTTCTTAATTGTTTTGGGTTTGATTTTGTAGGTCTTTTTCTTCTCTTGTGTTTCCCACTTAGAGAAGTTCCTTTAGCATTTGTTGTAGAGCTGGTTTGGTGGTGCTGAATTCTCTTAGCTTTTGCTTGTCTGTAAAGCTTTTGATTTCTCCACTGAATCTGAATGAGATCCTTGCTGGGTAGAGTAATCTTGGTTGTAGGTTCTTCCCTTTCATCACTTTAAATATATCATGCCACTCCCTTCTGGCTTGTAGAGTTACTGCTGAGAAATCAGCTGTTAACCTTATGGGAGTTCCCTTGTATGTTGTTTTTCCCTTGCTGCTTTTAATAATTTTTCTTTGTCTTTAATTTTTCCCAATTTGATTACTATGTGTCTCAGCGTGTTTCTCCTTGGGTTTATCCTGTATGGGACTCTCTGCACTTCCTGGACTTGGGTGGCTATTTCCTTTCCCATGTTAGCTAAGTTTTCGACTATAATCTCTTCAAATATTTTCTTGGGTCCTTTCTCTCTCTCTTCTCCTTCTGGGACCCCTATAATGCGAATGTTGTTGTGTTTAATGTTGTCCCAGAGGTATCTTAGGCTGTCTTCATTTCTTTTCATTCTTTTTTCTTTATTCTGTTCGCAGCAGTGAATTCCACCATTCTGTCTTCCAGGTCACTTATCCGTTCTTCCGCCTCAGTTTTTCTGCTATTGATTCCTTGTAGTGTAGTTTTCATTTCAATTATTGTATTGTTCATCTCTGTTTGTTTGTTCTTTAATTCTTCTAGGACTTTGTTATTTTTCTTGCATTTTCTCAATCTTTGCCTGTATTCTTTTCCCCGAGGTCCTGGATCATCTTCACTATCATTATTCTGAATTCTTTTTCTGGAAGGTTGCCTATCTCTACTTCATTTAGTTGTTTTTCTGGGGTTTTATCTTGTTCCTTCACCTGGTACATAGCCCTCTACCTTTTCATCTTGTCTATCTTTCTGTGAATGTGGTTTTTGTTCCACAGGCCGCAGGATTGTAGTTCTTCTTGCTTCTGCTGTCTGCCCTCTGGTGGATGAGGCTATCCAAGAGGCTTATGCAAGTTTCCTGATGGGAGCGACTGGTGGTGGGTAGAGCTGACTGTTGCTCTGGTGGGCGGAGCTCAGTAAAACTTTAATCTACTTGATTGCTGATGGGTGGAGCTGGGTTCCCTCCTTGTTGGTTGTTTGGCCTGAGGCAACCCAACACTGGAGCCTACCTGGGCTCTCTGGTGGGGCTAATGGCTGACTCTGGGAGGGCTCACACCAAGGAGTACTTCCCAGAACTTCTGCTGCCAGTGTCCTTGTCCCCACGGTGAGCCACAGCCAGCCCCCACCTCCTCAGGAGACCCTCCAACACTAGCAGGTAGGTCTGGTTCAGTTTCCCCTGGGGTCACTGCTCCTTCCCCTGGGTCCTGATGTGCACACCACTTTGTGTGTGCCCTCCAAGTGTGGAGTCTCTGTTTCCCCCAGTTCTGTCGAAGACCTGCAATCAAATCCCAGTAGCCTTCAAAGTCTGATTCTGTAGGAATTCCTCCTCTTGTTGCCGGACCCCGAGTTTGGGAAACCTGATGTGGAGCTCAGAACCTTCACTCCAGTGGGTGAACTTCTCTGGTATAAGTGTTCTCCAGTCTGTGAGTCACCCACCCAGCAGTTATGGGACTTGATTTTACTGTGGTTGCGCCCCTCCTACTGTCTCACTGTGGCTTCTCCTTTGTCCTTGGACGTGGGGTATCTTTTTTTGGTGAGTTCCAGTGTCCTCCTGTTGATGACTGACCAGCAGCTAGTTGCGATCCTGGTGCTCTCGCAAAAGGGAGTGAGAGCACGTCCTTCTACTCAGCCATCTTGGTTCCAATCCTAGTTTGGCAGTTTCTAATAAATGCAATCATATATTTGCCATATGACCCAAGCATCCCACTCCTCAGCAATTACACAGGAGAAATGAAAATTTATGTTCACACGAAGGTTTTATGTAATTGCATATAGCCGTTTTACTCATATTTGCCAAAAACTTGTAACATCTCAAATGTCCTTCAAACTCTGAATAGATGTGCATATTGTCAGGCATCCAGAAAATGGAATTCGACTCAGCAATAAACAGGAATGAACTCTTGATACAGCAACATCAGTAACTCTCATATGTATTTCGCTTAGTGAAAGAAGTCAGTCAGAAAGTTACATATTATATGATTCTATTTGTATGTCATTCTTTTAAAGGTAAACCTATACTGATGGAGCACAAATCAGTGGAAACCATGGTCTAGGGTTGGAAGAGCAGTTAATTACAAAGGGTTGCACAAGGGAAGTTGCAGGAGAGATGGACTCTTCAGTTTTGATTGAATAATGAAAAAGCTAAAGACAAAAGGAACTGTAAACATAATGTACTTTAGTTGTCCTCTGTCCCCCTCACCCCACAGGGGTATCAGCATATGATTATGAAACTTCTTATAACTACACTATGGATGTACAAATAAACAAATATATTGTAGATAATGAGAGTCTGAGAAAGATCCAATAAGCAAGATGAAAGGCTAGAATAAATTCTTTGGTGCTGAATTAGAGTCGAAGACATCTATAAATACAGGTAGAGAGATGAGGATAGTATATATTTATGTATATGCATGATATATATATGTATATATATATATATACACACACACACACACACACACACACACACACATATATGCTGTCTGAGAAGTTTTCTCTGATAACGGGACATTTGAGCAGAGACATTAATAAAATTAGAGGGAGCTTCATATAGATACTTGAGGGAAGACTATTTCTAGCAGTGGGAAGAGTGAGTGCAAAGTTTGTGAGGCAAAAACATGAGTGGCATGTTATTGCTAATAATCTAATCTGCATAGAGAACTGTGGATATTTACCATCAAAGACTTGTTAATTTTTTTCCCTTTTGAACAAAGCCCTTTTCAAATTTTAACATTATGACAGTCCCAAACATTAATACTAGTTGGTGAAAAAAAAAATCTAAAGCTTCATTTAAAAAGGGTAATATTTCACATTCCAATGGGTTAACTCACTTTCAAAATACCTTTCCACACAGTTTCCTTAGATAATAATCTGTCCAATCCCTCTTTACCTCTTAATTTCCAATAGGAATCCTGCGAGATTTTTAAAAAGTGTTTTTAAGCACTTTTCCAGAGCACATCTGTACTTGAAAGGAATCCACCTATAAAATTGCTATTGTTCTTATAATTTACTAAAGGCTTTCTTACTAACTACCTTTCATATATGTATCATGTTTTTTCCCTAGATGTGACTTTTATAGGCGACAGATAATTCTCTTTCTATTTTGTAAATATCTTAACTATAGAATATATTTTTGCCTAGACTTACAAAATGCTAATATCAGTAATCCGGGAGTTGTGACCAAGTGTTCTGATAACTACCTTATTTTCTGAGCACAGTAGCAAAGTCAAAGAATAATCAATTCATGTCCAGAATTTTGATTGAGTGTGTAGGTACATATGTGTTTAAATAGGTTGGCATTCTACAACCATCAATCAAAGACAAATATGTCAGGGAGAAATTTTCAGTGTAGATCTAGCCCCGTGACCACACTTTACTACAACTAAATTATTTCTCTTTTCTGGACATGGGGATAGTTATTTTTTATTTTATAGAACTAGCATGTTTTTCTACTATATTTATGCATATTGCCTAGTAGTTTGTAAAAGCACCAAGTGAATAAAAATTTTATCAGTTCCAGTGAAAATCGATAGCTTCTAGTTGCATCCATGACCTTCCTTCTTTTAAAATGTTTGGTTTATCTCTTAGATTATGAGTTGTCCTTGATTTTGAAAAGAGTATATATAATGCTGAATTCACTATGAAAATGCTATCATCCACTTCTGCTTTTACTTAATGTCCTATATAATCTTGATGCATACAAATGGTTGGATCGTGTAATGTATCTGACAAAACATGGATAACCATGCTATGTGGTGTGATGATGAGACATTATGGTGACATTAAAACTGTAACAATGCTTATCCCCTTATCACTCTCTCTCCAACCAAGTATCCAGATTAGCACTTCTTTGTATTATTATATTCCCAGTTTTTAGATCATTCTAGCTTATTATTTTTCTTACGTTTGACATCAAACAGCTTTAGAGAATACTGTACCAATGGCTTTGCAAAGGACAATAGAAATTTGAAAATGAAATAAAACTTTGCACTTCACACAAAAGGTTCTACTAACATCCTAAATCTGGGAGGAACAGAAAAAATTCATTATAATGTTTGTCATCACATGAAAGTACCTTACTTATAATGATTTTACTACACCAAATATTTTCCATATTTCCCTACATTTTCATATTTCATATAAAACTATCTAGTGTATAGATTTAATCATCGAGATTATAAATCTGTTTTCTAAATGCCTCATTGTTGACATGAATTTTAAATTATTGCATTTCTTAAAAACCAAACAGAAACCTCAGCTAGTAGCTTCACTGCATCAATTAAGCATTCTGTGGAATAAAAGACATTCTTTTTGTTTATAACACTTTTTTCTCCATTATCACGAAGGCAATGGAAAAAATGCACTTGAGGTGAAAGAAATAGCATTTCTTGGCACTGTGGCTTAAGTAGATTTCCTATTCATTGAACAGATAAATGAAGCCAGTACAATGTGTTAGAAAGAGTGTTGTTTCGACTGTTACTGTATTACTTTGTGATATCCTCCACAGGAAATAGTCTATCACTGGTACTCACTGTCAAATCCAGTTTCCAGCTGTGAAGTTGTACCCCTTCCATTCATTTAAATGGTTGCCTTTTGCTTCAGGATGTTAAAAATGCCATGGAAATTGTTCTCAGATTTCCATTTCCTTGCACAGCCAGGGTTTAAAAATAAATAGACAAATCAGGGAATATTATAGGATTAACATTAGGTAAACTTTAAATACACAAAATAAACCCACTGCCTTAATTTAGGTTTCATCGTACAAAAAAAATTGTATACATTGATGGTGGAGACTTTCTGCTTTCTGTGATTTATTTCTTCATCCTAAAATATCACTTAATCACTGGTTAATGCTCTATATTCCTAATATATGTCTGGCTTAAGACAGCACCTTAAGCAATTCCTAAAGTTGCTATTCCAAATAATATTCATTTAGCTAAATCATTTATCCTTCACCTATCCCTCAGTCTCAGGCTTCTCCAAAGAGAAAAGTGAGGCTATCGTGATGGAGTCCTTCAGTTGTTATACCGTACATCTTATACTTGCTTATAAGAGCACCCATTCCTTTCTCAGTCCTTCTTTCAGAGTTTTCATTTATTCTCTCTAAGGATGACACTTCAACATTTACAGTGAGTTCCGTCACCCTTAATCTCTTCCAGGCCCCTACTTCTATTACAGTGCCCACTTTCACCTGTATATTCAAACTATTTTCAGCTACTCCCTGGTTTCCAAGACTTTCCCCTTCTCCTGACCGTCTATACTCTCCAGAATCATCCCATTTGCCAGAATCAGGGATATAATTCCAGGAAATTAAACCTAGACCAGCGACAAAGGCATAGCACCACCTAGTGTCTAAACTAGTAGCTGAGAAATAAGGGGGGTTCTGTTGGGTCACCAGGTGAGTGAGTTATTCAGTCAGAATGAAGTAGGAACTGGGGAACTGAAGACAAAAGCAAAAGCCAGGCCAGGCTATATAAGCAATAAAGCTACACTAGGAATATATTTAAGTAAAGAGTATTAGTGACATGACAGAAAGAAAATCAAATGTTAAAGGAGCCAGAACTGGATAAAGAGCCAGCCAGCCATAGGACAAAGACCAAGATTGAACAGAACAAAAACTGTAGTATGAAGCTTAGTTTAAGCCAGAAAAAAAGGGACTTGAAGTTGTTAAGCAGTAACAAAGCTGTTTGGCAAATCAAAAATCTAATTATCTGAAACGAGGTTCTCCTTTTGTGATGGCTCAGGGATAGGAATTTGCCTTAAAGTGTTCTTAAAGTATTCTCACTCTATGGATCTGGGATTGAAAATGGAAACTGAGAGCTTTCCTCAATCAAAATTGCCATTTCTTCTGTGCCATTGCTGTTGCAGAGGAATTCAAATTAATTCACTTGAGGGTGGAATCACTGATACACTGAGAGGAGATATTTAAATAGAAAGAGGGCTGACTCTATAAAAGCATACCACATGGGCCTACTATACATATAAAATAATCTGTCCTGGGTGGAATAATCGTATGTTACTGTGGTAGACTGTATTATTTGTTCAAATTATTCCCTGCCTCTCTATTCAGGTCTACCACCTTCCCCCTGGGGCCTGTCCTGGTGGGAAGATTATCATTTCTACTATACTGCTGTCAGGCTTATTCATGTGACTTGCTTAGGCTAACAGAATGTGAGTGGAAGGGATATATGGCCCATCCAAGTAGAAGTGACAAGAGACATTGGGTGGTTCTACCAATGCTCTTTTTGCTCTGCAGCAAGACATACATGCCTCAGATGAGGGCTGTTCTTTCAACCTGGGACTTTGAATGACAAGGTCCTAGAGCAGAGCCAAAACTTACCTATAAAGGATATGTAAGGTGAGTGAGAAATGAATATTTGCTTTTGTAAGGCAGTGAATTTTTTTTTTTTTTTTTTTTTTTGCGGTACACGGGGCTCTCACTGTTGTGGCCTCTCCCGTTGCGGAGCACAGGCTCCGGATGCACAGGCTCAGTGGCCATGGCTCACGGGCCCAGCCGCTCTGCGGCATGTGGGATCTTCCCGGACTGGGGCACGAACCCGTGTCCTCTGCATCGGCAGGTGGACTCTCAACCACTGCGCCACCAGGGAAGCCCAAGGCAGTGAAATTTTTAGGGCGTTTCTCATACCTTAATCTGACTAATATTGTCAGCTCTCTTACTCAACTACTTAGCTCCTCCACACTACCGGTTACATTCCCTAAAATCATAGACTATCAGATATAAGAAGGTCCCCCACAGATAATTCAGTTCAACTCCAATCTGAGGCATGAATCCCATTTACTTCCTTCTTAGAAAGTGCCAAAGGGGAAGAGAGAGAGCATGAATGATGATGGTGAGGAGGTAGGCCCAGCATATATATCATACATGTTCACATTTCATTGGCCAAAACACATTTGGACATACTGAAACCAGCTGCAAGGGAGACTGAAAAAAATATAGTCTTCCTATTTTTTTTCAGGAAGTGAAAATAGGATTGATGAGCATCTAGTAATAGCTAGTTTATGGATTTCCTTACGTTTTGCTTTAATGCAGAAGATAGTGACCTGTGGTACACCACTAGTGACCTCGCCCTAGTTTTAATATTGATATTTAATAAGGACACATACATTGTAAGATATTCAACAGTTATAAGTCTACCTAAGTGTACTTACTTTCAGTTAATATTTCTACATTTAATACACGGCACAAATTATGAGACTCTATTGTATAACTAAATACTAACATGCTATGTCTGCAACCTTCCTCTAATCCACCAGTTTAGCAATCTGATCAGAATAAGTAGCCTAATACACCCTGAGAAAACCATAATTCAAAGAGTCATGTACCACAATGTTCACTGCAGCTCTATTTACAATAGCCAGGACATGGAAGCAACCTAAGTGTCCATCAACAGATGGACACATATATACAATGGAATATTACTCAGCCATAAAAAGAAACGAAACTGAGTTATTTGTGGTGAGGTGGATGGACCTAGAGTCCTTCATACAGAGTGAAGTAAGTCAGAAAGAGAAAAACAAATACCGTATGCTAACACATATATACGGAATCTAAAAAAAAAAAAAAAAATGGCTCTGAAGAACCTACGGGCAGGGCAGGAATAAAGACACAGATGTAGAAAATGGACTTGAGGACACAGGGAGGGGGAAGGGTAAGCTGGATGAAGTGAGAGAGTGGCATGGACATATATACGCTACAAATGTAAAATGGATGGCTAGTGGGAAGCAGCTGTATCGCACAGGGAGATCAGCTCGGTGCTTTGTGACCACCTAGAGGGGTGGGATAGGGAGGGTTGGAGGGAAGCTTAAGAGGGAGGGGATATGGGGATATATGTATACATATAGCTGATTCACTTTGTTGTACAGTAGAAACTAACACAACGTGAAGCAATTATACTCCAATAAAGATATGAAAAAAAAAAAGAATAAGTAGCCTAATTCATTGATGCAAAATAGCTGCACAGAAAGAGTCCATATTTCTGTCCTTGATATCCACACATACAAAAGCATTAGCAGTGATACCTGCCCCCATTTCCTCAATGGTTTTGCCAGAGTTGGAAGATTTATGCAGTTGTCTATAAAATAGGATATATTTTCAACTCAAATATTAATTTATTCATTCAGATACTTAATAGTGCTTTCTATGTATCTGAAGCTCTGTTAGTATCTGGAGAGACAGAAATGACCAAGATATAGATTCTGTTCTCTAGGGACTCATGGCATTGAAGCCCAAGAAAGAGATTGAAACAAATAATTAAGATTAAATATATTCAGTCAGCAAAAGTGATGTCATAGGGAACTCAAAAGTCCACCTCTCCACAAACATAGTGAATAAACTGGCAAAAATCTGAGAAACAACTTTATGAAAACTCCAGAAACTAATTTACAGCAATCAGGTGAATGCTTTAGTTGAGTAAAACAAACAAACAAAAAACACCTGAATATTAATAAGAGAGATTTTACGACGTTTCTATTTATCCTGACTGCGTCCCCTACTCCCTGGCAGCTTTGAAGGCAACAGCCCGCATTACCAGTATAGATTCCTAGTATCACACAGCACAAAATGGACTTTATTCTCAAAAATTTATAGCTTCATGTTTTGATCTGTCTGTAGCTCTCTGAAGGGCTAAATTTAAAACCTTGCCTTTATTTTACTAACTAAGAACTCTCCCAGGATGGAGGTAGTTTTCCAAGGGGCATTTGTCAAAAGTATTTCAAGGCAAATGCCTGAGCCACAACAACAGTGGTAAAGTATAATAGTTGGGGCAAACAATGGACAAACCAAAATCTTGGGAAAAGAGAATGGAGAATGAGATGAAAATCTAGAAGGTAACACTCATGAACAGGGCTGGGCACATGCTCAGAGTAAACCTAAGAAAGGCCTAAGCTCTCACCTCTGGATGATCTTTAGGGTCAGCACAAGCAGGAAGTGAAGGCTAAGGCAGAGGGGTTTTTTCAGTTTTATTAAAGTATAATTGACATATAAAATTTTGTAAATTTAAGATGTACAATGAATGTAGTGATTGTATATATTTCAAAGGCAGAGTTTTTTTTTTTGGCCGTGCCACATGGCATGCGGCATGCTAGTTCCCTGACCAGGGCTTGAACCTGAGCTGAAATGGAAGTGAGGTGTCTTAACCACTGGACTGCCAGGGAAGTCCCATCAAGGGCAGAGCTTTAAACTGTCTGGTTCAGAAGTGAAAGCATTCCCCACCATATATTGTATGATTACGTTTATATGAAATGTCCAGAAGAGGCAAATCCATAAAGATAGAAAGGAGATTGCCAGAGGTTGAGAGGAGAGGAGAATGGGGAATGACTACTTAATGGCTACTGGATTTCTTTTTGTGGTTATGAAAAAGTTCTACAATTAGGTACTGGTGATGGTTGTATAACATTGTGAGTGTACTTAAAATCACTGAACTGTACACTTTAAATTGGTGAAAATGGTGAATTTTATCTCAATAAAAAAAGATACAATATAGTATGCAATATTCAGATATATGCACATAGTACCACAGCAGCACAGAGAAAGCCATCTAACTCATGCTTAGTGGTTAGGAAAAGCTTCCTGCATTGGGTAATATCTAATTGAGACTGACTTATCTAGATAGTTGCTTACTAGATGTGAAATAGTGAGAACTGAGCCTGTACTATAAGGAAAAAATCCCTCCACAAAATCTTGGCTTTTTGTAGAGACCTATAATTATTATCATTGACATGGTCCGGCAACATTTTCTTAAAGGACCAGATAGTAAATATTTCAGTCTTTGCAAGTCATAGGTCATAGTAGCAACTGCTCATCTCTGTTGTTGCATTCCAAAACCAGCCATAGGCAATATGTACGTAGGCATGATGCTGTTCCAATAAAATTTTATTTCCAAAAACAGGGCTGAAGGCCATAGTTTCCTGACCCTTGACAAAGAAGAACAGCTATCCAGTCACTGTTGATATAATTTTCTGAATACTGGTCAGAAGTCAAATAATTGTGTAGAGGTTTTTATGACCATATTTTATATTTTGAAACCAAAAAGATGCTTTATCTAAAGTGATATAGCTAGTTCTATAATTCAACCTTTTACCCCAGTCTTCTCCTGTTCTGCTTTTCTGTGGTATCTGTGGTAGATGATCTCTAAGGTGGGTCCCAGTGCTCCTTATACCCAGAAATGTACACACTTGTGCAATTTCCTTCCCTTGAATGTTGGCTGGACTTATTGAATAGCTTGTAATAAAAATAATATGGCAGAAGCAGTGAGATGTCACTTCTGAGATTTGGTTAGGAAAGGAATATAGCTTCAGACTCCCCCCCCCAACCCCCGCCCTTCTGTTGGTCTCTCTCAGAAGCAAGCTGCCATGTGGTGTGTAGCCATATAAAAACTGGCCAGGAACTGATATCTCTGGTCAACAGAGTGCAAGGACCTGAGGCCTGCCGATAGCCATGACTGCAGCCACAGCAGATGCCCTGATTAAAGCTTTGTGAGCAGCCCTGAGCTGCAAGAACCAGCTAAGCTATGCCTGAGCCACAAAAAACTGAGAGATAATAAATGCTGTTTTAAGCCACTGAATTTGGGGTATTGCAGCAACAGATAATGAATACAGTGTTATTTATTTACTCCCTTCATCCTATGTTGAATCTTTCCTAGTTAAACTTGAATGTGTGTATTCGGAATTATATTTTTATGACTAGGAAACAAATGAACTGAGGGACATGCTAGACAGACAAACTCAAATGTAAATACATAAACTAGACCACATATATGAAAAAACCCATCTTAAGCTATGACCTAAAGTTCCACATTCCTATGTCATAAATCTTTGGGTTAGATTGTACCAGCATCATTAGGAACTTAACATGGGAATGATAATCATGTGAGTCTCTGGTCTAAAAATATATATTCCCTCTCACTTGAAGGACATTTGTATTGTATAACAAATCAGAAAGAGACATGATTGAAAGCACTGACCTTATGCCAGGAAACAATGCAGAAATCTGCACTAATCACTCCTTTAGACTTTTAGATGAAATGATGATCTCTTCCTTTATATCTATTTTTCACTGATTCACTTTGAGGGGTTTATTTATATGATTTAAACTTTTCTCTGAATAACACAGATATAATTTCAGGCTGACATTTGCTGAATTAAATATGCCCATCGTTTGTCTTTATCTTTTTGATATATGTATAGCAGAACTCTTAAAATGTGTTCATTCAGTCATTTCTGTCAATTATTCATTATTAATTTGTAGAGCCATTTTTTCATTATTTCCTCCCATTTATCTATATAATTGTTCATAAGAGAGGATGTTAAAACTTTTGGTTTAATTTGAGGTAGCATATGTAATTGTACTCTTTTATATTTCAAACACATCAGAAGAATTTCATTATTAAAGATATTTACTGGAGATAGAGCACTCTCCCTCTCTCTCTCTTTACACACACACATACACACAAACACACACACACACACACAAATTCTTTTTTTCTGAAAAGCTAAGACAGCTCTTTTATTCATGTAAATAAATAAATGTTATGCTTACTTTTTATATGTTTTGGGTAATGAAGTACCTTCATTTTGTTCAATCTTCTTTCTACGTGAGAAATGATCAAATCTGAGGAAAAATGTGGCCTTTATGAGCCTCTGAGGTTATAGAAGGTTATATATGATGGGTGTGAAACCATCTTACATCTTAGCTGTGGGACATGAAATCAGACATAGGAAAATAAGAAGTGTGTCTTTGAGGACTACTGAATATCAATGTGTGGTCAGTACCAAATAGACATATCAAATTCAGGATCTAGGTAGGGAACACGAGTCATGATATAAAGTTGAAATGGTGTGGAGATAGAAAAGTTGAATCCAATGCTGTGCATAAGAGCAGTAAGTACTGTAGAAAACAAGTGAGAAGAAGGCCTAAATAAATCCGGAGACTACATTTGAATTCCAATTTTTTTATACTGTTTCTATCATGTCATCAAGCTGCATTATATTTACCTAAAGCATAAGACAGACAGCCATTCACTCATTCATTCATTCCTTCAGAGAAAACATGAATTCAACACATATTATGTTCTACTCATTGTACTGGATAATGAGGATACAGATATGAATAAGAAACTAACACTGGAAAATAATATTTATATTTTCTGATTATGTAATATAGTATTCATTCAGCATACATTCATTCAAAATTATTTATTGTGCATGTACTGTATTCCATTTATTATGTTAAGGACTACAAACACTTTGATGAGCCAAAATGAACATGGCCCTTGCTTTCATGTTACTGATTATGAAGTAGCATGTACATATAATAACAAATCATTATACGAATGAATCTATAAATATAAACTGGACTTGGAAATCTGGTGTTAGGAAAAGATTCTCATAGAAAATTATTTAATCTAGCATATAAAGCATGAGTGGGACTCAACTAGAAAACTAGAAAATTTGAGTGTGGGGAGATGTGAGGAGGTGGGGAGTGTGGAGATAGAAAAAGTATTCCAGACAGAGGAATTAACAATTACGATGGCCTTGTTATGAACGGAAATATTTCCCTCAGATCCATATATAGAAGTCCTAAACTAAATACTTCAGAATGTGAGTGTATTTGAAGATAGAGGTGATTAAATTAAATGTATTTGAAGATAGAGGTGATTAAATTAAAATGAGCTCTCCCGCCAGGGTGTGCCGTAATCCAGTCCAACTGGTGTTCTTTTTTTTTTTAAAGAAGATGTTGGGGGTAGGAGTTTATTAATTAATTTATTTATTTTTGCTGTGTTGGGTCTTCGTTTCTGTGCGAGGGCTTTCTCTAGTTGTGGCAAGTGGGGGCCACTCTTCATCGCGGTGCGCGGGCCTCTCACTATCGCGGCCTCTCTTGCTGCAGAGCACAGGCTCCAGACGCGCAGGCTCAGTAGTTGTGGCTCATGGGCCTAGTTGCTCCATGGCATGTGGGATCCTCCCAGACCAGGGCTCGAACCCGTGTCCCCTGCATTAGCAGGCAGATTCTCAACCACTGCGCCACCAGGGAAGCCCTGGTGTTCTTATAAGAAGAGGAGATTAGGAAACATGAGAGACACCAGGGGCATGTGCGCACAAAGGAAAGACGATGTGAGGACACAGTGAGAAAGCATCCACAAGCCAAGGAGAAGGTTCTCAGGGGAAACTAAAATTGCTGACACCTTGATCTTGGACCTCCAGTATCCAGAATTAAGAGAAATAAATTCCTGTTTTTTAAGCTACCCAGTCTGTGGTATTTTGTTATGACAGCCCAAGCAAACTAATACAGGCCGTATGGCAGGAAAACACAGAAAATGTGACAAATTCGAAGAAGACAAGAAACCATAGTGAAACAGAGTTACCTTAGATGAATCTGTGGAATAAAGAAGTAGCTGGACTATGCAGGCCATTATAGGCCACATTAAGGATTTTGATTTTGTCCTCAGAGTAATTTAGAAGCCACTGATAGTTTTTAAGCAAATATCTGTATACCAGTTAGGATGCTTTCAGCTATAGCCAGCAGGAAATCCAACCAGACATACACTAAGCTGTAAAGATATTTATTCATAAGAAGTCCAGAGACAGAGGGATTTCAGAGTTAGTTAATTCACTGACTTAACAAACTAATCAAGAAGAAAGATTCCTTTTGTTTTTCACCCCTCCAATGTTTGTTGGCTTGTCTTCCTAGACTAAATATTCCAATGGTCATAAATTACTGATATAGTTCTAGGCAGCATTTGCTAATGTCAGTATTTAGAGGAAGAACAGTGAACATTCTTGTCTCAGAATCTTTTGTAAGAGTAAAACCTTCTCAGAAGATGCTCAGCATGCGTTCTCTCATATCTCATTGCACAGAAATGCATCACATTCCCATTCCTAAAACAGTTACTTGACCACGGAAATAAAACCACGATAACTGAGTTAGAGTAATCAAGATTCCCACTCTATCTGGAAAGGGACCAAACCTTCCCTGAAGGAAATGATCTCTTAGAGAAGGGTGGACAATGTTGGGGTCCATCTAGGAAGGAAGAAAGAATGGCTTTTGGTTAGTAAAATCTGTCCAAGGCTTTCTATAGTGCCTGTCCAAGGACTATATGATTAGATGTGTGTTTTGAAATATCAGTCTGGCTGCAGTGCAGAGAACTGTTTGGGGGTGGGGGGTGGGAGGGAGCAGAATGGAAAGAAAATAGATCATTTATTTAACTATTACAGTATTGTAGGCTAGAGAAGATGGTATATTGGACCAGAATGGAGGGCATGGAGAAGAGTGGATGGGTAAAATCTGTTGAATTTGATGATGGATTAAGTATGGGATATGAGTGAATGGGAGGTATTAAGGATGATTCCTAGTTTTCTGGTCTGTGCAACTGGATGGAACACTGAAAGAACACATTTATTGAGGAAAATAATGAGTTTTACCTTGGACATGTTGAGTTTGAGCTTCCACTGAGCTAGTCAATTGGATATATCTGTCAGATGATTGGATATATGAATCTTAAGCTCATATCAGGGATCTAAATCTGGAAAAATATATCAAATTATTTATATGGATGGATGGATAGATAGATGGACAAATGAATCAAACTCAGATGAGAAGTTTGGAATTCTCTGATATCAAATGATCAGAAAAAGATTATGGAGCCTAGAAAGGAGACTGAGAAGGAACAGTCAGATCTATGGGAGAAAAATAAAAATAAATAAATAAAAATGGACAGACATGATGTCAAGAAAAAGGAGTTTTTTGAGACATAGGGCCTAGTTGAAGAAAACATTCCAAATTCTGTTAAGAATACAGAAGAATTTGATGATTATGAAGGGCCATTTCCAGAGAGTGCAGTAAAATGTTTTTGAAAGTAGAAGAGTGGAGAGCTTGGGCAGAGATGTACGTGCACATTAGGCATGGAAGTGCAGTAGAGGATTGATGTTTGGGTGGATCACACATTAAACATTGACAACAAGAAAGTGTGGCAGAAAGATTGATGCACTGCTGCAAATTTATGGAATTGTTACCTCTTCATATGCAAAAAAAAAAACCCAAAACCAAAAACCTTTAGGATACTCATTTAAGGACAAGGGATTAAGCCATTGGTTTACAGTAAACAACCTCTACTGCCACAATCTAATTCCTTTCAGGCTTAGGGTTCTTCAAATAAGTATACACGAGTTCCAATTATGTTGCCCTATTGAGCATATATAATATGTAGAAAAAGTTGGGTGCTTTATTCAAGAGATCTATAACTGTAAATGTTAAGAAGCCTTGAATATGTGGTTGAATTATTAAGGTGCTTAGTCATTCTTTGCTTTCTGTTATGAAGTAATATTTAGCCTTGGTCAAAAAACTTCAATAGGGCTTCCCTGGTGGCGCAGTGGTTGAGAGTCCGCCTGCTGATGCAGGGGACATGGGTTCGTGCCCCGGTCCGGGAAGATCCCACATGCTGCGGAACGGCTGGGCCCGTGAGCCATGGCTGCTGAGCCTGCACGTCCAGAGCCTGTGCTCCGCAACGGGAGAGGCCACAACAGTGAGAGGCCCGCGTACCGCAAAAACAAAACAAAACAAAACAAAACAAAAACTTCAATCTAAAGAAAACTTAATTTACACATTGAAAAAATAGAAAACATTTTCAACATCTCCCCAGAGATTCGGAAAAGCTGGATTTTTTATTAATTCACTTTGCTTAAAGATAAATATTTACACAAAATATTTGTACAAAAACTTCAGTTAAACTTGAAATGTGCGTACCATTTCTGAAGTTACAGTATTCAGTTATTTACTAAACAAATATTTATTAAGCATCTACCATATGAAAAATACTTTTCTATGCACTATGATTACAAATAAAGTCACAGTATAGTCCATGCCCAAAAGGAAAGCATTTGAAAAATCATACCTGTATATAAACAGTTACAAGGAGTTGAAAGAAGTTGTTATGATGCAATAAGGTGAAATAAATTGCCCATTTATACAATCACTTATATTTTACCTCATGCCATATATAATTTATTTCAGGAGGAGGGGAGAATTTGAATATGAATTATTCTCTGTGGTTAGCTTTAGTCATCAACTGTTAGCACCAAGCTGACTACATATCAACCAACAAAGATGTATTAAGACTCTAAATCTCTGAATCTCTTCCTCTACATTAAACCGAAGCAGGTCAGGCATTTCCAATTCACTCATAGGCCATCTTTTGATCCATGATTCAGCCAACCAACCAAACATACAGAGCTCTTTCTAACTCCTACAGCTGCAACATTAAATGCAAAAATCTCTGCTTAGTGATCCCATATCAGTAAATTCAGCCTGATCTAACTTTATGTTCCTTCCAACACTATCCTACACCCTTAGTGTAGGGTATCCCTTCCCACACATGTTCCTGGATTTCTTTCTGTATAGATTAGAAAATTCAAGTATTTCTTTTGGAAGGTATCACACCTCCTCATGGATCACGCTATGTTCTTAACCATTAGGGACCTTCTGGGACTTGAGTCTAATTATAAGTTCAGAAGCAAAGAGGGATGGTGGGGGTAGATCCTGAGAAGAACCAGTATTGTCTTGCATGGCAACAGCCTTAGAGGAGGCCATTAACATTTCCTCAGGCAATGCAGGCTTAACCCTCTCAGAGGGAAGTAGAAAGGCCATACCACTGTGGGGAGGCGACTATCACTGGGGCTGGAGATGCCACTGCCATTTCAGGTAGGGAGGATACTTCCACTGGCAAAGAAGACTCATCAGAATTTAGGGGCTCAATGTCTCCAGCTCCATCAGGCTCTTCCCACACTTCCCCATCTCAACTAATAGGATCTCATTCTTTGCCAATCAATGTTTTCCCTTTAACAGTAGACACTTTGCAGGACTGAGTTCAACTTGCATTTAATTCAATCACAGGATGAGTTTCTGCATTTCATCTTCAGCAATTTCAGCCCAGCAAGCTACAGGAGATAAGGATCTTCTTCAGGGCACACATAGATGCTCTTAGATCATTTATGCAGTATTTGAGCTGAGAATTAGCATCCCTGAGCTCATTCTTTTCCTTCACCACTTTGTCCAGAGACATTAGGAGCAACCAACCAATGTCATTATATTCCTTGTTTTTCCAAAAATGTTCAAAAGTATCATACATAGAGTCACTTAGCTCTTTGCTTCTTTGGTTGATTAGGAGTATCCAATGAAGATAGATTGTGAATTCTATAAACAGTGCACTCCATGGACTATCAGTGTTCTCTTTTCTACCGGAAATAGACTCATTAGTGTTTTTCAGTCTAATCAGATTAGAGACCCAATTCCAGAAACCAAATCAGAGAAACTCATCCTTAAAATTCTGTTCCAGAACCAGTTTTTGTACCAAAATCTGTTTGTCAGGGTTCTCTAGAGGGACAGAACCAAGAGGATATATAATATATATAGTTGATCCTTGAACAACACGGCTTTCAATTGCACAGATCCACTTATACATGGATTTTTTTCAATAGTAAATACAGTACTACCCAATCTGTGGTTGACTGAATCTGTGGATGTGAAACTGTGGATACAGAGGGCCGACTATGGGACCCTCAGGGTCCCTGCAGATTTTTATATCCATGGTGGGTCTTGGAACCAATCCCCCAGGGGCACTGAGGGGGATCTATATCTATCTATCTATCGATCGATCGATCAATCGATCGATCATCTATCTATCCTTTGATTATACATATATACTGTCTTCCGAAAAAAAAATATATATATATATTCAAACAAAGACAGCAAATTTGCCTTCCTCCACTTTTCTATTCTATTCAGATCATCACAGATTGGATGATGCCCACACTCATTGCTGAGGGCAATCTTCTTTATTCAGACTACTGATTCAAACGACAATCTCTTCCAGAAACATCCTCATGGACACACTCAGAAATAAAGTTTTATCAGCTTTCTGGGAGTCCCTTAGTCCAGGTAAGTTGACACATAAAATTAACTATCACAGGCTGGGACATCTCACCTCATCCTCTCCTGCCCTCTGGGATCTACATCATTAGCTCCCTGGTTCTTAGGCTTTTGGACTAGGACTGAATTAAACCACTGGCTTTCCTGGGTCTTCAGCTTGCAGGTGACAGATCATGGGATTTCTCAAACTCCATAATTGTGTGAGCCAATTCCTCACAATAAATCTCCTTTTATATCCTATTGTTTCTGTTTCTCTGGAGAACCCTAATACATCTATTATTTTTCCTTTGCTATTCATGCACTTGGTGTCATATTTAAGAATCCATTGCCAAACCTGAGATCTTGAAGACTTATTGTATGTTTTCTTCTAAGAATTTTGTAGTTTTAGTTTCATATTGTTGACTGAAAAAAAAGGCACAACCTAAAAGTTGATAATCATATTTTATTTGGTGGACTTACTCGGGACTTAAGCCTGGGTTACAGACTATCAGATAGTTCTGAGGGACTGTTCTGAAGAGGTAATGGAGGAGCCAAGAAATATAGGAGATTTGTTAAAAAAAAAAAAAAAAAAAAGAAAAGAAAAGAAAAGAAAAGAAGAAAAACCCAGGGGGCCAGAACACCAAAAGACTAATGTTAATTAAAGAAAACCAGACATCTCAAGTTAATGAATTTAGTGCTTTTCTATGTATAGGAAGATGCAAGAGTCTGGGCTTACTGAAATTATTCCTTTGATATTACACCTTAACTATCTAGAGCCAGTACCCTGGGTTTTTTTTGTTGTTGGTTTTTTCCATTCTGAATCCCCTCAGGGTACACCACTGGTGGCTGCGGAGGCTGACAGCTTGGTGGTAGGCAACCTTTTTTTCTACATCCTGAATTCCCCTCAGGGTGCATCATCAGGGGGAGCTGCAGTGGCTGGTGGCTTGATAGCCACAATATCCTTTGTTTACTGAAATAGCAGGTGACCCTCTTTGTCCACAATATTTAGGTCTCTGTCCACTTTTAGTTAAATTTTGTAAGTGGTGTGATGTCATGGTCCAAATTCAATCTTTACGATATGGCCATTCGCTTGTCAAAGTACCATTTGTTGAAAATTATACCCTTTCTTCACTGAATGGTCTTGGCACCATTGTTGAAAGACAGTTGGTAACACACCATTGTAAAGCAATTACACTCCAATAAAGATGTTTAAAAAAAAAAGAGGGCTTCCCTGGTGGTGCAGTGGTTGAGAGTCCGCCTGCCGATGCAGGGGACATGGGTTCGTGTCCCGGTCCGGGAGGGTCCCACATGTCACGGAGCGGCTGGGCCCGTGGCCCATGGCCGCTGAGCCTGCGCGTCTGGAGCCTGTGCTCCACAACTGGAGAGGCCACAACAGTGAGAGGCCTGTGTACCGCAAAAAAAAAAAAAAGAAAAAAGAAAGTTGACACAGACACATGATTTTAATACTGGACTGTCAATTCTTTTCCATTAATCTATATGTCTATGTTTATACCAGCACCACATTGTCTCGATTACTGTTTCTTTGTAGTATGTGTTATAATCGGGAAGTGTGTCTTCCAACTTTTCTCTTTTTCAGGATTGTTTACCTTTTTTTTTTTTTTTTTTTTTTTTGTTCGCAGGCCTCTCCCTTCTGTGGCCTCTCCCGTTGTGGAGTACAGGCTCCGGACGCGCAGGCTCAGTGGCCATGGCTCACAGGCCCAGCCGCTCCGCGGCATGTGGGATCTTCCCGGACCGGGTCACGAACCCGTGTCCCCTGCATCAGCAGGCGGACTCTCAACCACTGCGCCACCAGGGAAGCCCTGTTTACCTATTTTGATCCCTTGCAGTTCCATATGAATTTACAATCATTTGTCAATTTTTACAAAGTTTATGCATATTGTAACATGTATCAGTATTTCATTCCTTTTTATTATTGAATAATATACGATTGCATAAATATATCACTTCTGTTTATACATTCATCCATTGATGGACATTTGGGTTGTTTTTTACCTTTGGTTATTGTGAATAGTGCCGCAAAGCATATTCATATCTAAGCATTTGTTTGAATACATATTTTCAATTGTTTTGGCTGTTTATCTTTTGTTATGGAGTTAAAAGTGTTCTTTTTGTATTCAAGATACTTGGCCCTTATCAGAGACATATGAATTACAAATATTTTCTCCCATTTTGTGGATTATTTTGTCCTGTACACAACATACAGTCAGTTCTTGTTTTGGTATCCACTCTTACTACCTCTGTCTTTTATTGAATTGTTTAAACTCTTCATATTAATATTATTAATGATACAGTTTGATTTATATCTTTCATTTTAATGCATTTTTCTATATGCATTATCTTTTATTTTTTGTTTATCTATTCCTCTTTTATTGCTTTCTCTTGTATCAAACAAATACTTTCTGGTGTCAATTTTTCTTTAATTTTCTCTCTGTTCTTTGGATTGCATAATACCTACTGATCTGTCTTCAAGTTCTCCAATTCTTCTGCCAATTCCAATTGTAGATGAGCCTGTCTAATGTATTTTTCCTTTTAGTTACTGTGATTTTCAAATGTAGAAATTTCTTTTGGTTCTTTTTTAAAAATAATTTCTACTTTATTATTGATATCTTAAATTAGATGAGACTCTGACTTCATAACTTTATTTTTTAAAGAAATTTTCTTTAGTTCTTTGGGCATACTTACAGTGGTACTTTAAAGTATTTGTTAAATCTGACATCACATTCCTCACATAGACAGTTTTTGTCACTTGCTTTCTTCTCCCTATATATGGATCACACATTCTTATTTCCTTTCATGTCTCATAATTTTTAAGCATGGACATACAAGGTAATACGCTGTAGTAATTCTGTATACTGATTCCACGCCCTGCCCCCCACCCCCATCCCCTACTATGGGTCTTTTTTCAAAAAAATTGTTTTTGGTTTGCTTAATTGTTTTTTTGACTTGGATAGACTATTCTTGTGAAATCAATTTCCCTTCAATGTGAGGCCTTTTGTTCCTCAGCCCTGGGTGTGTGCAGTCAAGCTGAATAACAGTGGATTTCCTTGGGCTCTCTTTGATTGTCCCATTCTGTGACCATACCCAGCTATTAAGGCTGGCTGATTTCACTATTGTTTTCAACAATACCCTGGGGCATAAATTGCTGAGCAGACCCATCAATTCAAATTCAATCTCTTTTGAAGTGACAATTCCTGAAGTCAGTGTCTGAGATATGTTCTGACCCCTGGATGGCTCTTGCCAGCTGTCTCCTAGGTTTTCTCCTGCAATCTAGTTGGCCTATAGTTTAGCCTATATTTCCAATGCATCTACCAACATCCTTCCAATTAGCTTTCACTAAAACCAATACTGTTTTTGAGAATGTCCTTCAAGCTTCTCCACATTCTGTTGCAAATGAAGTCACTTCCTTTGGGAGAAGACTGAAGCTCTCTGTCCTTATGGCCATCTGCTTCCCCAGACAAAATCTCTTAATTGGCTCTGGAGATGAGTTTGGGGACAATGGTGCTCTCCTCTCTGAGTGACACCCCCAAATTAAGAGCACTAGTTGGAGAGTGGCAGTAGCAGGAGCTGAGTCAGGGATGATCTTGTATTCCTAGTATTTCCAGTGGTGTTGTTGAAGAGCTTCCAATGTATAAATAGGGGCTGAGTTAAAGAAGGGAGCTCCTATCTCTCAACCACACTCACCAATACTTAGCCTGAGCCACAGGTATCTGGGGTCAGGTGAGAAATGCTGACTCCCTACCCTTCCTGGGAAGGTAGCCCTCTGGGAATGAAGGGTAGAGGGAGCCCTGTGTTCTTGGCTGCACTAATCTGGAGTGAAGTTTTCATCTCAAAATACTGAGGAGGGGGAGGAAAGGGGCAGGTCTCAGTTCAAATACCATAGACTGCTTCCTGGGTGAGTTAAGTTTGAGGCTTATAATATGATTTATCCTAGGCACAACTGTCTTCCTGGGAGGAACAAAACCCAGAAGAACTTTGGGTAGCTGTAAGAGCTAGCATGACAATGTAAAATCAAGAGAAGGACAAAACCTTAAAATATTCAATTTTAAAATATTTAATATTTAACCACTAGGTCATTTTTGAGTGTTACAGCAGCACAGGAGGTTAGGTGTGGGGTGTCACTGAAAAAGCAGAGGGTATCTCAAACAGTCTTGAAGTGCTTGGAAGATAGAGTCCCTTTGGAAGTAGAACCTTGCAAAGATACATCATACATTGGATATCACCATTGAGATTATTGAAACCTGAGGTGGATTGAGTCTAATTAAAGCTGCAATGCAGTCTTTACCCAGATCAGTCCTTGATTTCATTGACGTGATCTGCATCTCAGCTTTTTTGCTTAACAAATGAAAGGGTGAACCCTCTGGGAGACCTCCAGTCTCTACAGTTCTTTTATACACATTTACAAGCATATAATGAAAAATTATGAGAAGTTTGAGTGTAGGAAATGTGGCAAATACTCAGGATAAAGAGTGGAAAATAAAATTTTTAAATACTACAGTTGATTCAGATATTGAAATTAACAGACAAGGACTAAAGTAATTATATGTCAAAGATAATAAAGGAAAGATTAACAAAATGGATGAAAATATGAACATTATCATTAGATACTGGGATCTAAAAAAAGTCAAATGGACATTTTAGAAGTTAACAAAGTAATATTGGTAATTAAAAACTCAGATGGGTTTAACAGCAGACTGGACGTAGATGAAAACATAATTCGTTATCCGAAAGAAAGGTGAATAGAATGTATCCCAACTAAAGTATATACAGAAAAACAAGTAGACAGAACAGAGCATAAGAAATAGGTGGGACACCATTAATGGTGTAAAGTGCATGTAATTAGAGTGACAAAATGGGAGGAGAGAGAGCATGGGCCAGAAGCAATATGGAGAGACACAATGGTTGAAAATTTGCCAAACTAATTAAAGATATCAACACACAAATTCCATAAACTCCATAGACCCAAAGAAAGATGAATTCACAGAAAATGACACCAATTTTAAAGTGCTGGAAACCACAAAGAGCTAATGTTAAAAGAAGGCATAAATAAGAACAATTAATTACCTTCAAAGAAGCAATAATAGGACTGTTGACTGACTTTTTTAAAAGAAACTGTAGAGTCAGAAGATAATGGGATTGTATATCTAAGTTGCTAAAAGATTTCTTAAAATTCCAACCTAGAATTCTTTATCCATATAAAATTTACTTCAAAACTAAGAGCAAAATAAAGACAAACAAAAGCTGAAATACTAGAATCAGAAAAACTGCATTACATGATAAACTAAAGGCAGGTGTGCAGGCTGAAGAAAAATGATCTAAGTTGGAAGGAATTTTGAAAGGGATGAAAAGCAGCTTAAAAAGATTTAAAAAAATGTTTTCCATCAACGTCACTTCTATGCAACATTGTACTGAAGTTCATAGCCACGGCAGTAAGGAAGGCCAGGGAAAGAAATAAAGGGAGTGAAGATTAAAAGGAATGGAATAAAGCTGTCTTTATTCATAGATATTATGATTTCATATGTATACAAATAATGAGAATTAAGAAATGGATCTAGTAAAGTTGCTGGTAAACAGTCAATACATGGTATTAATTGTATTTCTATATACCTGAAGCCAAAAATGGAAAAATAAAATTTGAAAAAAACCCACTATTTATAGTAGCATTTAAAAAAATCAAATCCCAGAAATAAATCTAATTAGAAATGAGCAAAATCTCCATACTGATATCAACAATTTATTGATGAGATAAAATTAAAGCAAACCAGAAAAATAGAAAAGCTAACCTTTTTCATGTATAGTAAACTCTGTACTTTAAGATTTCACCTCTTCCCAAACTGATCTCTTTATATAACACAATCTGAATTAAAATACAAAGAGGGTGTCCAGTGATATTCTCTTCCTTTTATCTGGTTATACAAATGTGTTCATTTTATAATAACGCATCAAGGTGTACATACATGACTTGTGTTCTGTTATATATGTGTGTTAACTGATGAGACCTGTTCATTAAA
The DNA here is from genome assembly GCF_003676395.1 of Aethalodelphis obliquidens. Classification (NCBI taxonomy): domain Eukaryota; kingdom Metazoa; phylum Chordata; class Mammalia; order Artiodactyla; family Delphinidae; genus Aethalodelphis; species Aethalodelphis obliquidens. The sequence goes on from NW_020838021.1 coordinate 3,490,329, forward strand.
ACACATAAACTACCAAAAAAAAATACAAGCAGTTTTTTTTGGTGGAAATTGACAAATTAGTTATCAAGTATATATGGAAAAGCAAAAGGCCTAGACAAAACAAGAACAAAGTTGGAGGTTTACTGAATGAACTCACATAATAAATATAATCCCTATTAAAGGATACTTTAAAAATGGCTAAATTAAGCTTATTATCAATGTGATAATTATCAATGTGATAAAAGTCAGAATATTGTATACATCCAGTAGGGTACTGAATCTGAAGGGCCCTGAGGAAACTTCTTGGAGTGCTGGGGATGTTCTATAACTTGATTTGGGTGGTGGTTTCATGGTTGCATACATATGAAAAAAATAACAAAGCTTTCCTATTAAAATTAGTATACTTTACCTAATAAATGTATGCTATACCTGAGTAAAAATGTATAAAAAACAAATCTGATGTCAGTTAATGCATATTTATTGGAATTTGATATTATACTAAGATAAGAAGCTACATATGATATGTAGTAGAGCTTATGTTCTAGCCAAAATTTTTTAATATAATTACAAGATAAAATTGGAAAAAAATGCCTAAAAATTACCTAAAGTAATTTAAATTCATTATCCCTTGGATTGAATTTACTAGAAAACACTAGTTTGAATGATACCCTCTTCTCACCTAAAATTTTCCTCATCAGTAACAGGAGTTTTTAACTCTCCTTAGGGAATTTAATTTCTCATTAGAGAAATCTCTAGGTTACAATGGTGTTTATAATTATCAGTGAATCAAGAGCAATGTTTTTTGAGAAAGTTCACTAATCATTAGCCTCTTTCTGCTAATGTCTCTACAGAACTAGCTAATACAGTATTAACACTTTAAGCAATCTTTAGCTATTCCAGGAAATCACTCTGTATCTTCTCCTGATATCACCTAGGAATGGGGATCCAGGTTAGACTGGGTGCATTCTAAATATAACTAAAATTTGTTACGTGTCTCACTTTTAACAATATCCACACAATAGAAATTCAAAAGGCCGTGACAATGTCCAACCTTCAAGTCTATCCTCCCTCTTATTCCCATCTGTTGAATTCTTCATAGTGCTTATATGCTAGTAAGAAGAGGGGGGGAGGAAGTAATAAGACAAGTGAATAAAATGATCGATATTCTGGGAGAGACCACAATCTAGTGGAAGAAATAGATGAATAAGAAAGAATTTTCATGCAGTTTAGAAATTGTTATAATTATGATATGCCCATAGTACAGTAGCAATAAGAACAGTAACTATTTCTATCGTGGGCAAGGTGTGAGAAGGGGGTGGATATTTACGTATTTTGGAAACTATGCAACTAGCTACTCCTATCAGGTTTCATTTCTCTGTTGTTCCTGATAATAATTTAACAAATTAAACCTTTTCTCTCATCTATTCTCTTTAATCTTGCCAACTTTCGAGTGTTTCTTCCCTTGGAGGGGTATAAGACTGGAGGTGGAGAAACCAGCTAAGAGATAAGATGACGGTCTGAACTAAGGCAGTAAGGTCAGAGAGGAGACAATTTTAACCGATATTTAGAAGTATAAATTGATGACGGTAAATGGGAATGTGAGAGGTAAAGGTAAGGAAGAGGTCAAGGCTGACTATCATGTTTCTAGCTTTAGCATATTTGGGGACTCACAGATCCCTTTGAGAATTTTATGAAACTTGTAGAGCTTTTCTCCCAAGGAAGGAAAATCGATGTACACAGAACTTCACAAGCAATATAAAAAGGTTCAGATTTCTCTGGTCTGGTAGGCATAGTGGGATCAGTGGTTTGAGTGTATGGAGCTGTTTTGAAATCCTGAAAAATCTTGGTTGATTGAATTTACAAACTCTCATTTAATTAAAAATTATAGAACTAGCCAATAAATCATTTTAAAATATGAATATACATTAAAATGGCTGTTTGCAAATAATATATACTTGGGGTCAATAATTATGACTATGTCAAATTTGAATGAATAAAAAATCCTAGCCATTCTAACATTCTGGTTTACATTTTACACAGAGAGATAAAATATTCTTCTCATACCTAACTAATATTTAATGTTTATTGAATTCCTATTTGCTATTTATTGTAGTCCTAGGTATATTAGATACAACCTCTCAGGAGCACAAAGATTAGTAAGATATAATATAAAGCACACAAATAACTAGAAAATAAAGATCAATATGATAAATATCATACAAGTGTAGCCATCATAGCTGTTTGGGAATGAAGAGACAGAATCACATACCTGTTTAGTGTCTTAACAGTTTTATATAAGGTCTCAAATGGATGTCTGTGGCCATTTTGCCTGTTTTAAATTACAAGTTTTTAGAGGTCAGAGACACTAGATTGCTTCATGTGTCTAATAAATACTTTTGGAAATGGTAGTGAGGTTTTTTTAAATCTCAAATGTAAGATTATTTACATAGAGGTGTGAGATTCAATTAACTTTTATTCTGTATATTCATTCCTTGCCTGGGATGTCTACTCAAGAAATAAGATGTGTGATAGTGTTTAATTAAAAATGCACATAAAATCATTATTAGTATAATTAAAAGAAGTAGAAAGCAAAGAGACTTTCCGTAAAAAAGTAAAATGGATATGTTTATGCAAACAGATCTGTGATGACATTAAGGAAGATATGAGGTATTGAGAAAAATGTATCCCCTCCATTTAATCTATCGCATTGTCAGGCTCTTCCTTCCATATAATAGTACAGACTTGCAACATGATAATTTCTTTTCAATAACCAGCATCTCTGTTTTTTCTCCATCCTGGTACTTATGAAATGAGAACATCAGTTGGCTGAATGACAAAGAGACAAGCATGAGGAACTGAAAGCATACAACACTTCTAAATACATACTAAATACTCTTTGTAAACCACGTAAACTTGATTTTCTTCCATGTTTTCTATTTTTACCTTTAAATGAGAATAGTGACATTTTACTCATTTAACAGTTGTTCTTTACAGAAGTAGAATTCAGATGACCATATTAACGGGTCAAGATAAGAAACCAAGTGGTTACTACTGTCTTGATTTCCCAGAATACATGTGAGTTTCACTAGCTTATAATTCCTAAAGAGTGAAGATCTTGTAGTATGCATGACTGCATATCATATATATTTATTTTTTATATTTTTACCTCTATAGAAAATAAAATAATAATTAAAAGCATGAAACAATATGGGCTTGAGAGCTTTGTTGTCCCTACAACAATATGTGTCACCCTGGGCTGGTCAAAGAAATACATGTATACTTTTATACCTAATGTGAGGTAAAATTTAGAGGGTTTGGAAGCAGATGTAGAAATGGAAAAGGAAAATCACATTATAAAAACAAAATTGGTATGATTTGACAAGATATTAGATATAATGAGTGAAGCAGAGTCACATTTCAAAAAGCTCTCCCCAATCCCACCCCAGCTCATGTCTACACCTTAGTTCTTTAAGATGTGTAGCAGTCAGGATATACTAGGTTATGTTGTAACAGCAATACCAAAATCTCAGTTCTTTAACACTAAACTAGTTTATTTCTTACTCATGCAAATTCTGCTGCAGGTCCCCATGACTTTTCAGGGCAATATTCTCCCTGTGGTGGCTAAGTATTTCAGGTTGCTTCTTTCTATTTTATGGCACAACCGTTTCAACATGATGCTTCGGGGTCCATTTTGGCAGGTGAAGAGAGCATGACACACTGGCTCTTAAGTGTGTCAGCCCTGAAGTGATACATATCACCACCAGTCACAGTCAATTAACCAGCATTAGTCATGTGGCCCCATCCAATTTTCGAGGCTGGGAAATATAATCTTCTATATGACTAGGTAAGCTCAGAGAAGTGGAAATAATGGTGAGCATTAGTAATGTTTAGCTAGAATATAAGGAATTTGGTGGTTCTACACCAAGAACTTGAGCGAAATAAGATCTTGGTTTGGCCAAAAAGTTCGTTCGGGTTTTCCGTGCCAGCCTTTAGAAAACCCGAACGAACTTTTTGGCCAAACCAATAATTACTTCAAAGGGAAAAAAAGATTAAACAATAGATGAATACAAAAAATGTGTAAGGGGTTTAAAATGCGGGATACTATATGTTAATAATTTGAGGTAATCAACATTATTATGACACAAAATTTTCTAAGGAAAATGTACAGTGATGATAATTTTGAGTTTTGTCACTGAAAGTGCCGTATCAAGTTGAACATGCCCTTAGGCACAATAATCTTTAAGATTCTTTTGTAAATGTCAATCTTCCTGGTAAATGTTTTCTCATGTAAAAATATCAGTATGATTATTTTGACTGTTGCATGATATATTAGCTATATTAGAAATGGAATAGAGCAACTCTTGGATAAACCCTGTAACAATCATCAGATATCAAGAAAGTGAACTTAAACTTTCTGCTCCCTAGTGTCTTCCTCTCAACATTTGTCTCACTATTACAAATCAAAGAATTATGTGAACATCCTCAAATATACTTTCAAATGTTAAATTAACATTCATGGAAGAGGACATTTGCAGAGTATTTTGAGTTACTCAAGCTAAATAATTGCCAATCAACTACATTTTTAAAATTAAAAAGCTAATGAATCTTATGATGCCAGAGCAAAATGAAATATTTGATTCTTTATTTACACTTTTTAATTAAAAATTGTCCACCACTTTAAATATGTAGCTTTCTGTGTACCACCCAACAATATCAATAAAAATAATTCCCTCAACAAAGCTAGTAACTGCACTGTCAAAGATAGGGTAATTGGAGCTAAATAAGAGAACTGTGTTTGTTTTGCTACAATTTAATGAATTGCATCGTATATTCCTTAATGTTACCCTAAAAAATGTGAGATAGAAGTGGAAACACAATACCAATTTAAATTATTTTGGACCTTTTCTACATATACCTTCATATAGGTTTTGTATTTATGATCATTCTCATTTATTCCTCTTTCTTTCTTCTTTTGTTTGCACAAAACAAAACAAATACTGGGCATCATCAACCCATATAGGAGCCTTGAAAGTTTTAGTAGCAAAAAAGGTACCAGCTAAAGGAAGAGAAATAACAGAATAAAAATAATGATAATTCCATTAAAGGAAAAATAATAGAAAAATAGCAGAAAAATAGGATAAATGAAAAAAACAAATAATAAGATATATTTAATCTCACATATAGAAATATTTACTTTGGAAATGAATGAGCTCTCTGTTTGAAGGAAAATAATCCCAGATGGAATCAGTGAACTACAGAAAAGAACACAAAGTACCAAAAAAGAACAAATATGTAGTATATAAATTCCATAGACCATTGAAAGTGACAAAATCAACAATGTCTTGCGGGGTTTATAACATACATAGAAGAAAACTATATAACAATAGCACAATGAGTATTGAATGGAGCCAAACTGTTTTAAGTTTCTTGCATTGTTCATTAAGAGGTAATCATTTAAGGTAGGCTATAATAAGTTAAGCATGCATATTGTCATCTCTAGATTAACCACTAAAACTATTTTAAAAAGTTATATAGCTAAAAAATCTAATAGAGAAGGTAAAATGGAATAAATTAAAGTAATTGAGTAATTTTTTAAAAAGTAGGCAAATTGAAACAAAGGGACTAAGAGTAGATGGGAAATGTACAAAGGAATAGCAAGATGGCAGATGTAAATATAATTATAATAATAATTGCACTGAATATAAATGAGCTAAACACCAACTACCTGAATTTTAAAAATAACTATATGCTGTTTAAAAAAGAAATATTTTAATATAAAGATGAAACAGGTTAAAAGTAAAAAGATGGAGATATTTAATTCCACATATGAAGGACCTTTACAGGAATTGTCTTCCAACTGTAAACAATGTGGGACTTAGGTAAAGTACATGAAAAATCTGTTTTTGACATTTGACCACAGGGAGCACAAACAGTGACCTCTAGAAGAAGGGAAACAAAGGAGTACAGCACTATAATTTCCCTGAGTAACTTCCTGGAGGCAATTTCCAAGTTAAAGTGCAGGGAGCTGAAACCAAAACAGGGCCCTGAAGTCTTGCTGAGTTGAAAAGACTGAGATCAAAACATGGAGGATTGCAAGACAGAATTTCTGAAGCACATTTTAGAAAAGGGAGTTCCACAGAGAGAAAAAGAGAGTTCTCAAGATATACAGAGGGGTTCCCTCAAATCTTTGGCTGAATACTGGTCTAGGCTTGTACGTGTTGGATCTCCATAAGGATGAAGAAACAATCAGTGAAGTGTAGGCTGCACATTTTCTGAAGCTCATACAAAGGCTGGAAGTAGTTTGTGTTCCCACAAGCCAGAGTAGTGAGGCCTCATACACAGCGCATCAGGTAGAGTTCTCAGAAAGTTATTGCCTTAGAGTGCGGATAAATTAGCTCTATATTAAACGTAACCCTGGGTACTCCCTAAAATAGTATACAAATAAGCCTTGAAAATATAAAACTTCCTGACAAATATAACTGCCTGCCAGAATAAAACCCTATGCTCTATAGAGGAATTTAACAAAATCCATAACCAACAATGTAAAAATCACATTTGGTATCCAATTCAAAAAATGCCAGGCATTCAAGAAAAGAAAAAGTATAATCCAAAGAACAATCAATAAAAACAGTGCCAGAAATGAGAGAAATGATAAATGTAGCAGACAAAAAGCCATTGCAAATATGCTTCATATATCCAAGAATGTAGAAGAAAATGTAAACATGAGGAATAAAGAAATGTAAGATTTTAAAAAGACCAAAATGAAACTTTTTTTTTGCGGTACGCGGGCCTCTCACTGCTGTGGCCTCTCCCGTTGCGGAGCACAGGCTCCAGACGCGCAGGCCCAGCGGCCATGGCTCACGGGCCCAGCCGCTCCGCAGCATGCGGGATCCTCCCGGACTGGGGCACGAACACGCGTCCCCTGCATCGGCAGGCGGACTCTCAACCACTGCGCCACCAGGGAAGCCCCAAGATTCTGTATTTTTAAACAAACTGTAGAAATTACAATGCTGATGACTATCTACCCCTGAAAAGCCAGGCAGTCTAATATCCTCATCATTTGTACTTATTCAAGTTAAAGAGAATATTTTACATAGAAATATTTTCTTGTCACCAATGAAGAGGTACAGAGACATAATTAAAAGCTGAACAACTACATTTTATCACAGCTACCCAATGTGGCCATTTCTGTAAGCTTCTCCAGAATTACGGAAGATCTGAAACACATATAAATGCGCGCACACACACACACACACACACAGAATTTTTCAGTCGGTCTGTTGAGAAGTGAAATGCTTTGGGATTAGAGGGAGATGAAAATTCAAAGGAAGGTAACATTGCAATATCTCAGGCAACTTGTTCATGCATTTGATAAGACTGATGTCTTGCGGAAGCTGAGAATAGGACTACTGTATAACTTGATTACTCAAACTGATTCGTGGATTGAGCAATGTTGCCAGGGCACATACTTTTCTGTGTGATGCTTATTAGATATTCCAAAATCCATTCCACTTGTGAAGCAGAAGCCACACTTTACTGTTCTTTCTGAATAGATAAAAATTACTAATGTCAGTGGTTGAGTTGGTATATTTGAATAATGATCACACCAAGAGGTTTGAGGTACATCAGTTTATTATGATAGTATCATCTTCATGACCATGCTGTGATGTGTAAAACAACAGAGAAGACAGTCTCATATATTTGAAAGCCATGGTAAGAGGGAACATGGCATAGTCACCAAATCTCAGAGCATGCAACTCAGCCCTTTTTTACTTCCTCAGACACTTGGGTTTTAGAAGACATGGGTTTAAGTTATTATAGGACCTAAGTTTTTCACTAAGATTCTAATTCTAAATTTGTATACCTTTATGCTGCACACTAGATAAATTAATAACAAAGCAATCAGTTCAAGCCTCCCAATTTGTTCAAAGCAGTGGTTACCAACCACAAATTAGCTAGCTGTGCTTGGGAACAATGATTGATCATCAAGGTCAGAAAAGAGAACTGACATTAATATGACAAGATGGTCACACAAGTGAACAACAGCACATGTGTGGTTGAGAGTCAAAGCAGTAATTCCTACTTAGGAGGCTTTCTCTTCCAAAGGGGACAATAACATGCAAATAAGTAACAAACCTGCATAGCTCACAAATCATGGGTTGTGTTGATTATGGGCACAAAACTTCCACAAAAGTAAACAAAAGCTTTTTAGAAGTAACAAGACCTCTGTCTGCAATATTTTGCAATGTCCCTGGACTGACCATAAAAGCTTGCAACTACAGAGGAAGTGATTTGGGTTGTTGGTATAGCAATCTTTTATTGAGTGCCTAATCATATTTTAGGCAGTGAATATGTTAGCACACTGACTCCAGGGAAGTGGATTTGATTAATTCTGGTTTGGCAAATCTGAGAGAGCTTTAGAAAGGAGTTGACATTTGTGCTGAGCCTTGAAGTATAGGCAGGGATTTCAGGGAGTGGTTTCCCAAGCAAATGGCATATCTTTAAAAAAGACAGAGTTGGGAAACACTGAGCATGTTCAGGAGAGGGGTGTGACCAGAACTGTGTCTTCAAGGGTTAACTTTGAAGGAATATGAAGGGTAGAGGAAGAAATTAAAGACCATGAAACTACTTTTTTTAGGTATTAAACATTTTAAACAGTCTACAATATTTTCATTGAGCTTTTACTATACCTACAGATGATAGATTCATACGATGTCAAGAAGAGGGGATTTTAGCATTCCTATAATCTTGAGACTGATCTATTAATGGTCATAGAGAATTAGTATAATCTTTTTCTACAAAATTTTCTTTGATGTCATGTCACAAGACTAACAAACGTTTGCTGGGCCATGCAGAGACAATGGAACATAGGGGGATTTTAACAGACTTTGCTAGGCTCCTCCTTGTCTACCATACCTAGTTCATAGTATAGTTACCTACGGTGATAGCGCCCTTTCTGGAACAGGTCCTCTATCTACGTTCTTTGAGGCAGTTAGGGGGAAGGTCAAAGGTTCTTCCTGAGTATTTTGGGCCTTGATTGTTTTCAGCTCAAAATAATCCACATGCCAAAGAGACATTTTGGGGTGGCAAATTTTGCTCCCCTACATGGGCATAGGAAACTGAGCAGGTATTTTTCAGAAAAGAAAGGGATATGATTTATCTTATACTACCTAATAAAAACCAAATTAATAAAATGAATGTATCCAGGCTGGTGGAACAATGTATTGAATAATAATGTTATCAAGCTTGGTCAAATCTGCATGGGTGGTTTATAGCTGTGGTTTCCAAGCTACAGGCAACTATGCCCTATTATTCATTGCTGAATGCTACACCTCAAGAGTATCTTTAAACAGCACCTTCTGCACTACCTTTCACATTATCTTCTGTAGACTGTAGTAAGTGCTAGGATTCATGTAAGTAGGAAACCTATGGAGGTAGCCAATGGAACAGAGTCAGTTTGTTTGCCGGTCCTGCCCCTAATGTTTGTGAGGCCCAGGGTAAAAGTAAAGGTGGAAGTACATATAACATATACCTAGATATTTAAAATATATAAATCAAGATACTAAAATATCAAATATTAAATAAAATATGTTGTACTCCCCTATGTTGACAAATACACCTGCATAAAGATCTGGAAGAACAGGATCAAAGAGAATTTTTGGACTCCTTGGAGTTCCATGTAAGAATGTGCCAGTGTGGGTGAAAAATTTTCATGTTCATCTTCCCACCACCAGCTATATCCAGCACTTGAGGGTCCTCACACGTGAGAGTCTAAATATACAAACAGACAATGGCCAGACCGTACATGGCAGTAGAACACTAATCCACAGCCTCTGCAGCAGTCAGCCCAGAATGGTCTGTACTTGATTAATAACTGCCAGCTTCCCTAAGTTTTGTCTCCACTTCCTATTCAGGACCAGTTAGAGAAAGCCAAATATGCTCCCCAAGCCAATCACATTGGATGCCCTGCTTCTAATTAACACATCTAACACTTTCTCATACCAATAAGCTCCCATCAGAGCACACCTGAAATCTTCTTTTTTTTCAGAGATAAAGCACTGCCACTTCTTTGCCTGTCTTTGAGTTACTGCCAAACATTAGTGAAGGTAGGTGATGCCCTTGCTATACAGCAGGTGCTGAATAAATAGCCTCCGTTCTCACTTGAGTTAACTTCATTTATTTTCACATGTGTGTATGAGTGAGGACACTCCAGCCTGCAAAACAAAGCTTCACCTATACCTCCCACAAACAGTGGCCTTGTAGCCACTGCTTGGGACTCAGAAAGACCCGAGGAAAGAGGCCTGGTTAGATTATGAAAGTGGATTGAGTACCATTGGAGCAAGGAATTCTAGGGTCTTGAGTAACCTGAACAGTCTAGAAAGAGACGGCACATATTCCAAGTGAATACACAGTTGGTTCTGCAGACCACCCACCCCATGGAAAGAGTAGCGCCAGGGCAGGGTCCTGAATCCAGGGCAGGGGGCTCCTTTTGCCTAAGTCTAAGGATGATACTGGAATAATACCAACTATTTTGAGCCAAGGTCTCAACTTGAAATCTATCTAAATTTTAAAAAATATGACTCCTCCCAAATAGGAGTTAGAAAACCTCCTTAGTGCTTTCTTGGTGTCCTGTGCTACTCTCTATTCACAGCATTTACACTCTTTTGTAAATTGCATTTGCTTGCCTTATATACCTTTAAGGCAGGCATCTTATTCATCTGTGTGCCCTGAGGGCTAACACAGAGTCAGAATTCAATTAATTATTACTTGTTCACGAAAAATGATCAACTATACGTAAAAGCACAACAATTTTTCCTCTCATAATTCAAAGAATGAGATGGCTAAATATTTATTTGGCTTTACTAGATTCAAAGTCTTACTCCCTATGTTGGAGAGAAACTGGCAATTTTAAATGACTCCTTTACTGCCATAAATTCTAATATTCAAAGCTTGTTGCAAAATATGTCTGTGTTTTGAGCGGGAAAATGTTTTCCACTGTTTTTCTCTGGCTGGAGAGTTAGGGGAAAGTCTGAGAATTCTGAAAGGGGTGACATAATCACATTCTGAGGACTTTTTACTTTAGCTGTAGGTTTTAAATTGCATTTTTATATTGTAAGGCACCTAGGGAAGAATTGGCCTGATAGATGCAATATGTGACAAATATTTTAAAAAAACAGCTCTGGAGCCTGATAACAGGATTTCTACTATTTTGTTGTTGTTTGGTTTTGTGTTGTTTTGTTGTTTTTCTCATTGTTTTCAGTAGGGATTATCTTCAGGACAATTTAAATCTAATTTTTATTGAGGCACTAAGTACACCAAAGCTCTTCTGCAAACCAATTGATTAAAAGTTAATTTTACATTTTCCTAGAAAGTAGGGCAGATGCCTCCTAAGAAATAGCAGCAGGCTTTCACTTTAATCACCTGTGAGCACTTCCCATGGCTCCATTTGGAATTTTATGGAGAATTACAAAAGTCCTGGCAATGATATTCCCATGGCCATAGAGAAAAATGAAACCACCCTTGCCAATTTTGAATCTTGGCTGGAGCTAAGACATTAGCATTTGGAATCAACGGTATAGCATGAAGGAGAAAAAAAATGCCTGATAAGCAGCTTCCCATTATTCCAGAATCATTGTGAACAGAAAATACAGAAAATTCCATGTGAATGGATTGGAATGTTCTTGCAGAAATAATGTTTCTGTGGGTTATTTCCTCTTTCAAAAGGTGTAAAAAATGTACCTGGACCTTGCTGATTAGGAAAGAACTTCCACAGAAAGAAAAAACACCTCTTTTATGCTCTGTAAAATATGCATGCTAGGTCTTCATTTATTTTGAAAAATAAATCTTCTCCTGTTAACTGGTAAAGAAACATGGATTGCCTCCTTTATTGAACTCCCTGAATTGAAAGCAAGCCCAACTATCTACAGCTATAATATACAGCCTCAAATGGTCATTCAGTGTAAAGGATAATTGTAGCTTCATAAAATAGTTATTTGCTAAGTTGTATACTAAGAGATCATAGAAATGCTTACTAAAAGGAAAAGATTTCTTCATCTCTCTCTTCCCCAGTAACTCACCCTTCCTATAGATGAAATATCTGTCACTAAGAGAATATGTAATTTCCTTAGCATTGAATTTCCAGACTTTAGCCCTCCATGGGATTGCTCGATTCTTCTTGAAAGCAGGTGAAAATATTCATTGTAATAGAAAAAACTTCCTCAATAACTGCAAAAAAAATAATTGCAAATGATGTTTAAGAGAAGGGAACCATGTTGGCCCACTGATTTGCTGAAAAATTGCAAGACTTTAATAAATAGATCTGGCTTTTTGGGCTAACACTGATGCCATATAACTATGTGAACCTGGGAAAAAATCATGTACTTTCTGTTTCTCAGTTTCTCTATTTTTGAAACCTTGACAATACAAAGTTGTCAAGGTTTCAAAAAATTTAGAGTGTAGTTATAAGGAGACATGAAATAAAATTATTATTGTTGTTTGCCTTCCTCTCAAGAAAACACTATGCAAATCCAAAGAATCAGTAGAATATAAAGAATGACGCACTGAATCAAACCGAGAATCTCTGTAATAAATCTCTACAGTTCCAAAGAGGCATGCTTTTCCTATACAGCCAGATAAGAACACCAACACGTGTTATCCTAAATATCATTATTTTTCCATTAATAGCTTATAATGAATCTATCATTTGATATTCTTTCTAAACAATCTTGAATTTATTTCCTTTCTTTTTTTCTTCCTTCTTTCCTTCTTTTCTTCTTTCCTTCCTTCCTCCCTCCTTCCCTCCCTCCCTTCCTTCCTTCCTTCTATTCTTTTGCTGTTCCTATATCCTTTCCTTCCAACACTTACTGAGGACCCAGTATTATTCGAGGCAATAGAAAAATACAGAGGAGAAAACAATGGAATTCTAGAAGGCTTAAAGAAAATGAAATATGTTACAATAGGAAGCTACAAGTATTTTCACTTGACTGTATCTAAGGGTATAAAAGGAAGAGTGATAAGAAATGAAGCTGGAGAAATAGGCAGGGGCAGATCAAGGAGGACCTTACGTACTCTCTACAGGGGTTTCTATTTTATCCTATAGGTGACATAGAGCTAGGGAAGAATTTAATATTTTTGAACATTTTTATTCTGTCAACTGTGAGGGGAAAGGTAAGGTGAGTAAAAACCTTTGGTAGGAAAATCAGTTATGAGAGTGTTTCAAGAACACTGTTGAAAGATGCTAAGAGTGTGAAACCGAGATTGCTGCACTGGAGATGGTGAAGAGGGGTCAGAGTTGAGATACATAGAAGGAAGAACAGAAGGGATGGATTGACTGTACGTAGGAAGTGAGAAAAAGGGAGAATTAGGATGATTATAAGGAGACGGTGCAGTTTGGGGAGACAACGAATTCACTTTTAGACATGTGTAATTTGATTGTGAGCCCTTTGTAAGGAGAGAGCCTGTAAAAAGATAACATCTCAGTGCTTTCACATAGGCTGTTTCCTCACCCTGAAAATTATTATTATTATTATTATTTGGCCATGCCACGCGGCCTGTGGGATCTTAGTTCCCTGACCAGGGGTTGAACCCATACCCCCTGCAGTGGGAGTGCAGAGTCTTACCACTGGACCACCAGGGAAGTCCCCTGAACATTAATTCTTAATTTCTTGGTTTGGTTAATTCTTCTTTATCTTTTAGGTCTTACCTCAAATATTATTGCTCAAAGGGGTTAAGTGCTCATTTATTTGCTATCATAGCATTCTGTAATTTTCACTCCTAGAACTCCTAATTCTTCATTTATATTTATCTGTATCAATATTTAGCATTCATCTCTTCCAGGAAATGGTAGAATCCATGAGAACAAAGGTAATGCATCTGTATTCTTTTCTGCTATATCCCCAGAGCATAAAACAGTGCCTGATGAAGATAAATGATTCTTTTTGTTTTGTTTTTTACTTTTTTATTTTTATTTTTTAAACATCTTTATTAGAGAATAATTGCTTTACAATGGTGTGATAAATGATTCTTAAATGACTAAGTCTGAGCTTGGCTTTAGGGGAGAGCTCTGCCTAAAGGTGGAGTTGTACAAGGTATTAATATAATTACTGATAGGAAGTTGACCAAACAAAGCCATGAGGGTGGATGGAATTGCCTAAATATTATGCATAGAATGGCACAAGCATACAGTATGAAGGAAATTAGAAAGTAAGTTCCATGAGACAGGAACATTGACTTGTTCACTTCTGTATCTACAGAGCTTACAACAGGATCTGGGATATATAGAGCAGTCACATATTTGTTGAATGAAAGAATGAAAACATGAATGAAACACATCTATATTTAAAGGCCTGAGAGCTCTTCACATATGTGGACTTAGTTATGATGCTTCCCTTACATCTCCTTTCTCTGTGCAAAAATTCCCAGGTTTCCTCTACCACCCCTCCCATATAGTTTACAGACCTTTTACTTCCTCATTCCCTGTCCTGTCAAAAGACCATGTCACTCTTAAAAGGCATTTCTCCAACAAGTGAACCCAACATTCACAATGTGGCCTGACCAGTGGAAGAAAATAAACTCCTTTATTGTGGACCTTACACCTAGGTGAATGCAGACTAGTTCACAATTTTCATAGCAACAACACATCTCTCACATTCACTCTTCGTCAACAGAAGCATCTGTTTTACATAAACAGCTCTTAAGGAGTTTTATCCTTCTCCTATACTTTGCAGTAAATTTTTACTATATAGTAGAATTCATCACTGTAGTTTTGATTTCTCATTTCAGCCTGTCAGATTTTTTTCTATTAAATCTTGGTTCTTTATTAGTATTCTGTCAAGCTATGTCATCCACAAATTTGATAAGCTTATCTATGTTCTTTGTCTTAATTAAGTCTTTTGATAAAAATGGAAATGATTAAGTTCAATATCCAAGCGCTATAATTCTCCACTAGGGACAAACCCTCCAGATACAGATCCCATCTATGAACCAATACTCTTCATGTATATTATGAAGTCTCCGAACTCACATCTCTTTAACTCCACATTTCTCTGCATTGTAATTCCATTCAATTCCTATGTAATAAACAACTATTATTTGCAAAACAATATGATGGCCAGGATATCATACCAGGATAGTATGTGAATTTTTCTTCAAAATGTGGCTGAAATCCTGATTCATTATGTCTATGGAATCTTCTTAATCTACAAACCTAAAAATAATGGCATATTTAGTTGCACTTACATCATAAGACCCTAAACCCTATCACTTGAAAATCTTGGATATTCAGTTAAGTATTGCTATCGACATAGGCCACATATACATATAGCATGTGCTCTGAGGAGAGAGCACATATAATATAATAAAGCTTAATTGACTGAGGTATATTTCACCTTTTTTTTTCCCATGTCAGGATCATGACACTCTGGTGAAGTAGTTAAAAAAAAAAAAAGTCAGTAGGGCTCAGAAAGGAAAGTAAAAGAATAAAGATGAACAATCACCTACTGTATCGTGTTGTCTAGGATCTGCCCTGAGTAACACAGAGTCAAACCAAAAGGATGGCCATCGAGGAGAAGTCCTTTGTTGAAAACAGACCTCTAAATTTAATAGAGTCCATTAGAGTATCTGGTTAGATTTATCTCAAAGGATGGATATTTCAGAAAGTTCCTCTATGTACTGCTTTTCAGAAGAGTAAAGGCTATCCTTTGCAATGTTGGACCTTTTTTTAAAAGAAGCTTTATGGCATGGTCTTAGTTACATATTCTTTTTTTTTTTAATGTCACTGAAGCAGTATTACAGGTCTGATTATGAAAGAAAATAATGAATGGTTTTAGAAAGTACTAGGGAATTAGAGGAGAAATGATATTAAAGAGGAAGCTGTCTATTTCAGTAGAGCTTACCACTTCAGTTTAGATATAATGTTTAAAATATTTGTCAATTAGTTGACAATAAAGTAGAATAGAGAATGTTCCAGAACTTCTAGGTAGTGAAAAGAACCAAACTTTATCTTTCTCACCTCCCACCTAAAAAACTTGGTTCAGCCCTTTGCCATTACTAGTTTTATGATGAAAACAGAAACCAAAACTGTTGTAGAAGCAGAAAACTTACTTTTATGCTTGAATGATCATCTCGAATGATTATGCAAATAAAATGACAAATCTGCCATTTTTATTACTCTAGCTGTACCTTGAATCTGCAGGATTGTTTCTCAGATGAGAGTTTAATGGCAACTCAGGTTACACCCACTTTCCTTGTAGCATGTAAGAAGGAGTCCTGTATTGGGAAGTGTGAAACCTAGGTTCTACCTCCTCAGGTCATAAGGTCATGACTCTGAAGATGATTAAGCCAAGACCTCAACAGAGATCATTCTTCACGCAGCTGAATGCAAGGAAGGGCCTCCACCCAAGAACTCTAAAGACTTTCAATATCTATGTCGAAAATACCTTTGACACATAGGTCTAACTTACTCTTTTAAAATGAAACAAACAAACAATTATTATAAGAAGTGTTCTATTGAAACTATGTGTGAAACAATACTAAGATTTAGTACTTACATGTAGTGTTTAGTATGTCAAGCACTGCACATATGTTAGCTCTTCTAATTATCACAATAGTTTTATAATCATTCTCATATCACAGACAAGGAATGTGAGACATAGAAAAGTTATTCAACTTTCCTAGGATCACATAGTCTGTAAGTGTCCGAGTCAGGCTATAAATCAAGGCAAGACTTTAGACCCCATGTTCTAAAACTACTAAACTATATTGCCTCTTAATGTGGGACTTAGAAAAAGATTAGGCTTCATTAAAATCAACCACTAAAATACTGTCAACTATTAAATAAGTTGTAACACAATTGCTGATGGGAGGAGAATTGGAACTTTCTACAGTAGGTAGTAGTCACAGGAAAACTGGTTTTTTGTGTTGTTTTCTGTTCTGACAGTGGAAGATATATATGTGTTTACCTTGGCTTCATTCATATATACAATGTCACGTGGCTTCTTTCTATATATAGGCCATGCCACTGAAGATGTTTTCTATGTATAGAAGGAAGCCAAGTGATATTGTAAAATCTGATTGGAGAAGGCCAGGTTGAGCTAACCAAGTTCTTGACTGTGTAAAGAGAAGGCAGCAACTCAATTAATATAAAAGAAAGAATGTTAGGACTGATGTTTAATGCATATGTGTGACTGTGGAGAAACATTTTCAAAATTGGATAATTTCCTCAGAATATCTAATTGATAATAGTTTTATTTTCAGAAGGATCATGTCTGTGCATAGGCACTCTCTTTCTTTGAAATTTGTTATGTATCTGTGCCTATCCACTCTTTAAATTTAAATATATTTGACATATAACATTGTGTAAGCCTAAAGTGTACAACATGTTGATTTGATACATTTATATACTGCAGTATGATTGCCATTGTAGTGTTGGCTAACACCTCTATTATGTTACATAATTATCATTTCTTTTTTGTGGTGGGAATAATTAAGATCTAGTCTCTTAGCAAGTTTGATATTTATAATACAATATGCATTGTTGCCTATAATCACTGTGCTGTGTATTAGATCTCCAGAACTTATTTATCTACTAGTTGCAGTTTTGTACCCTTAAACATCCTTCTCATCCCCCCAACCCCAGACCCTGGTAACTACCATTCTACTCTCTGTTTTTACAAGTTTGGTTTCTTAAAGATTCTACATACAAGTGAGATCATATAAAATTTGTCTTTTTCTGACATCTCACGTCTTATTAAGCATAGTTATAGGTCTCAGAGAAAAAGTCTAATTGGTAAGACTAAATTTCAAATCTCTGAGAAATTAGTTTCTATTCAAACTCCTAACTGGCAGCAATTTCCAGACCTGTGGTCATAGTGTTCAAAGATGAAAGAATCATCTTCTAGGGGGCATAGAGTGCAAAACCCACCCATTTCAATAACAACAAATATCACACTATTGTGTTAACACCACTGCTACTTTATATTCCCCTTTAATCATTATCCACAAGGATGAGTCAATCTACTGCAACAGGATATGACTAACCAAAGTTTCAAAGCCTATGAAACACTGACAAATCTGAATGGATTTGAAATCTTTCATTTTAGTTTCAGGTTAATTATTTTCTTCTGCTACTGTCCCCATTCAGCTTCTTTCTAGCATTATTTAGATAATTAGTGCCTCTCTCCTTTTAATAATAGTTTTTCAATAGGCATTGTTGAGATTCATTTCAAAGGTACTTTGAAAACCATACTTTACTGTATTGATTGAAAGTGAAATATTAATGTTGATAAAATGACTTATTTAACTATTGTTCTGTCTTTACTTTTATATAAATGAAGGGTATGGACAGTGAGCAAAACATTTAACTTGAGGACGGTCATTTAATGCACATTCTATTAATACATCAATAAAAAAGCCAGACTGGCTAGTTGTACTCCTACACACACACACACACACACACACACACACACACACAAACACAACAAACAAAATAATTTAGCAAAAGAAGAAAAAGGAAAAAAATAACCATAGAAGACTACGGTTCATCACTGATTACCTAAACTGTGTACTTAACAAAGTAATGCCTCAAAAGTAATTTAAAGGACATCTTCATAGACAGATAAAATCATTCCGATATAGGATAAAGAAAGAAACAAAATTAATTAACAAGTTGCAAGCTTTGGTTGACAGATCCTCTCAGTTTTATTTTCTATTATAGATAAATAGTATCCTAACAAAGAGAATCACTTTCTTCCCAGGTTACGAAAGTAGACCTAGGAGGTTGAGGACCTTCAAAATAACAATTGAATTTAAACCCCATTTCCTGTTACTATATTGATAATACTCAGGGGAAAGTTAATATTTAAGCTAAAATCATTGATTGGCTTATATATTCCAATTCAGAGACAAAACATAAAATTTTCACGAGTACATATTCTATCTAATTCTATCTAGGTTTCAAATTGTGATGGACAGTGCCTAGAAGTTCCAGAAATATTTGACCTAAATTTTATTTGTCTTTATTTGTCTTAATGAATTTACCACTTAATAGAAAATGCACACTCTAATATGTAACACAGCACATTTTAACTTCTTGCTGAGACCCCTATCCCATTAACTCATGCTATCAAATTACCACATTTTTCTGTAGACCTGGGAATAAAACAGCTCCTGACATTTCTAGAACATACTTGAGAATCTTTTAGGTGTGCCATTGATTAAGTTTACAGGGCTAAACTGGTCTTTAAAAAATACCCAATCCATGATTATGAAAGTAAATTGTATAGGCCAATCTGACTATAGTGTATCCAAACCACACTCAGTTAAATGCCCAGCAAGGCATAGAAACATCTGCTCAGCACATTTTATTCATTAGTAATTTCTGTAGTCAAAAAGGAAAAAAACAAAAAAAACAAAAAAAAAAAAAAGGAAAAAAACTATGACATCGTATTGGTTTTAGTACTTATTGAAAACGTTATTGCTTTCTTGTCCAATTTAAATACTTATGACAAGAAATCAAATCAGTTGAAATTGATGCTTAAGACTGCAAGGCAAGTTGTTTTTAAAAAAAAGCTGTTATCATTTCATCTTCTTAGATGAATAAATCAGAATTTTCTGTTTTTAACCAAAACAGAGACAGAGGTAAATTAGATGCTGAGGCATGAAAACAGCCTAATTGTTCTCACCAAATGTATTTATAATTAATGTTATAATAATTATATGCTAATATATGTATATGTCTTCACATTTTCTTTATATTTATGTTCTTAACTATATATATATATATATATTTATTTATTTATTTATTTTGTGGATCATTGTAACATTTAATTTGAAAAGAAGTTCCACTGCCAAGCATTTGTAAAGCCCTTCCTTTAATAAAAATAAAACTGGAATTAAAATTTATTTATCAGATGCTAAGAAGAAGGAGCAATAGCAACAACATATTTCAGTCTCTCCATACACTCTACAAAAAGAGAACTAGATAACAGAACTAAATACCTATGAACCACACTTACAACAGAATATAAGCAGGTGATAAAAATTAGCTGATACCATATCTGTATGGTATCAAGAAAGCAATAAGGGTGGTATCCAATGAACTTGAGAATGGAGAATCTGAAATAGCTGAGAAATAGTTAAGAGATATTCACTAGAAAGTACAGTGGGCCAATATGATAACAACAGCTGAAAATGGAAGGGATTTTTTCCCTCTCCAATAGCAGATGAATGTAAGAAGCCCATAGTAAGAAGAATTGAAGCAGCTATATTAGTCTAACTCCTATGAACATTCACATATGCCCCACTCTAGAACACTCTAGCTCACGTCTAGAACAGACCCTATGGTGAGGAGAAACTTTTGGGAGTAGAATAAAAATTGAGCAAGATAGGAACAATAGAGAAAGAGAAGCTATTCAAGGTGGGGGAAGAAAATAGAGCTAGGAAATCTCAGACAGCAAACAGTAATGTTTTGGAACACTATAAAAAAAACAACAGGAGAAGGAAACCTGTTAAATTTATAAGAACTTTCCTAAATCCTGCCTGTTTAAAAAAAAAAAAACCAAGAACACTAACTACAAATAAAAGTAAGCAAGAGAAAATTATCAAAATCATTTCTGAAATGAAACTATATTCACAAGTTGCACAAGAGTGAATAAATAAAACAGTTAATTTCTTAAGAAAAATAAAAGAAAAAAAGTAAATTTTTAAAATAAAGGTTTGAAAGAAAGTAAAAAATAATAAAAATAGAGAGAATGGACATACTGATATTATCCTTGATAAAGAAAAGCAAAGTAAGGAAACAGAACCAAAACTAAAACAACCTAATCCGATCAAATGTCCCTCAAAAAATTTAAAAAGGATTTGAAACTGCAAAATGAAAGAGCATACTATGTACATGAGAATACTGACACAGAACTACAAACACCATGATATATTTTATTAAAATTATAGGATTTTAAAGAAAATAATATCCTTTTTGCAACTAGAAAGAAAAGCACTTATAAAGGAAGGAAAATTAAATTACCATCAGACTTTTTTGACAGCAATGATTTATGCCAGATGAAACTAGTAACATTTTAAAATACTCAAGGAAAGAAATGTGTGCAAATGGTTTTTATATTCAGCAAAACTAACTTTCAGCTTTAAAGTGCATAAGGTTTTAGCAAAATACAAGAATTCAGCTAGTATTGTGCCCATGAATCCTTCCTGAGGAATCTAATAGCGAACAAGCTTCACACACAAAATGACCAGAGAGACCTTAATATAAGAATAGCTTGTAAGCATTAAATATTTAGTTACCTGCAGAATTAAGGGTAAATGAGGTACTAAGAGGGAGAGAGGATATTATGTGATGGCTGTATGTTTTGACAATAAAGATACAATACAACCGTTTTAAAAATAGATGAAAAATAGAGTACATGTAAAAATATTTTAGGGCTTCCCTGGTGGCGCAGTGGTTGAGAGTCCGCCTGCCAATGCAGGGGACACGGGTTCGTGCCCCGGTCCGGGAAGATCCCACGTGCCGCGGAGCGGCTGGGCCCGTGAGCCATGGCTGCTGAGCCTGCGTGTCCGGAGCCTGTGCTCCGCAACGGGAGAGGCCACAGCAGTGAGAGGCTCGCGAACCGCAAAAAAAAAAAAAAAAAAACCTTAACATTTCAGTAATCATATTGGAGGTAATAATAGTATTGTTATTCTGAGATTAATATGTATGGAATTAGAGATTTTAAAAGTGAGTAGTTATACCATATTCTAATTTGGTCATCCCCATGCTATGTCCTTAAGGAGCAGAATTTTCAGTGTAGAAGAAAGGAGATATAAATTTTACAGAAAGGAAGTTAATTAAAACTCTGTAAACTTGAATGTAAATAGGATATATATATATATATATACACACACATTATATATATATATTAATATACATTCTCCTTAAGAATCCATATTGATTCTCCTATCACATTCACGGATACAGATGTATACATGCTAAGAATCTTGAAAGTGGCCAAGATGGGAGAGTAGGAAAACCCTGAACTCACCTCCTCCCATGGGCACACCAAAATTATAATTAATTACAGAGTAACTATCAATGAGAATTACCTAAAGACTAGCACAAAAGCTCTTCTACAACTAAAGACATAAAGAAGGAACCACAGTGAGATGGTTGGTGGGGCAGAGATGCAGTATAATCAAGACCCATACTCCTGGGTGGGTGGCTGACAAACTGCAGGATGATTACAGTTGCAGAGGTTCCCCCCAAGAAGCAAGGGGTCCAAGCCCCACATCGGGCTCCCCAGCCTAGGCATCCTGCACCAAGTAGACGAGCCCCCAGAATGTTTGGCTTTGAAGGCCAGTGGGGCTTACTTTCAGGACAGACAGAGGGCTGTAGGAAATAGAGACTCCACTCTTAAAGGGGACATACAAATTCTCATATGCTCCGGGGTTGAGGGCAGAAGCAGTAATTTGAAAGAAGCCTGGGTCAGACCCACTGGCTGATCTTGGCAAGCCACCCAGAGAGGCAGGAGGCATTTGGGACTCACCCTGGGGACACAGATGATGGCAGCAGCCTTTTGGGGAACTCATCCTACCAGGAGGACGCTGGGGCTGGCAAGTACCATTTTAGAATCCTCCCTCTAGCTTATTAGTGCCAGACCCAGCCCTGCCCTTCAGATGGTCAGCACCAGTCCTGTGATGTCCCAGGCCAAGCAGCTAGCTGGGTGAGGACACAGCCACACCCACCAGCAGACCGGCTGCTGAAGGACCACCTGAGCCCCCAGTTACCCCAGGGCCTGGCCTAGTACAGCAGAGGGCCCAGGACCTAGCCCTACTCACCAACAGGCCAGCACTAGCCCTAGAACCCAGCCTCACCTGCAAGGGGGTGAGCACCAGCACCAGGACCCCTTGTCCCCCAGCCCCACCCATCTTTGGGCTGACACCAACCCCAGATCCCCAGGGCACTACAGTCAGAGACCTCGGGACACAGCTCCATCTACCAGTGAATTGGTACTACCCCTGGAACCTGGCTTTACCAACCAGGGGTGGCATCAGGCCCGAGACATCCTGAGGCTGCCCACCAGCAGGCTGACACTAGATTCAGGACCCATGGGCACCACAGAAAGAGACCCCAGTACCTGGCTCTGCCCACCAGTGAGGGGGCACAGATATAGAGACTAAAAAAAAATAGAAAAGATCAATGAAACTAAGACTGGTTCTTTGAAAAGATAAACAAAATTGATAAACCTTTAGCCAGACTCATCAAGGAAAAAAGATTGAGGGCCCAAATAAACAAACTGAAATAGAAGTTACAACCAACACCACAGAAATACAAAGAATCATAAGAGAATACTATGAACAATTATGCACCAATTAAGTGGACAACCTAGAAGAAATGGACAAATTCCTAGAAATGTACAACCTCCCAAGACTGAATCAGGAAGAAATAGAAAATATGAACAGACTAATTAACAGTAATGAACTTGAATCAGTAACCAAAAAGCTACCAACAAACAAAAGTCCAGAACTGGATGACTTCCCAGGTAAATTCTACTAAACATTTAAAGAAGAGTTAATACCTATCCTCCTCAAACTATCCCAAAAAATTGCAGAGGAAGGAACACTTCTGAACTCATTCTATAAGTCCAGCATCACACTAACACCAAAACCAGATAAAGATGACAAATAAAGAAAATTATAGGCCAATATCACTGAAGAATATAGATGCAAAAATCCTCAAAAAAATATTAGCAAACTTAACAAGATATTAAAAGGATCATACAGCATGAACAAGTGGAATTTATCCCAGGGATGCAAGGATGTTTCAATATCCCCAAATCAATCAACATCATACACCACATTAACAAATTGAAGAATAAAAATCACAAGATCATCTCAATAGATGCAGAAAAAGATTTTGACAAAATTCAACACCCATTTATGATGCAAACTCTCAACAAAGTGCATATAGAGGGAACATACCTTAAAATAATAAAGGCCATATATGACAAGCTCACAGCCAACATCATACTTAACAGTGAAAAGCTAAAAGCATTTTCTCTAAGATCAGGAACAAGATAAGGATGCCCACTCTCAGCACTTTTATTCAACACAGTACCAGAAGTCCTAGCCACAGTAATCAGACAAGAAAAAGAAATGAAAGGAATCCAAACTGGAAAGGAAGAAGTAAAACTGTCACTAGTAGCAGATATTATACACAGAAAATCCTAAAGACACCACCAAAAAACTACTGGAAATCATCTATTAATTCAGTAAAGTTGCAGGATACAAAATTAATATACAGAAATCTATGGTGTTACGACCCAGCAATCCCACTACTGGGCATATACCCTGAGAAAACCATAATTCAAAAAGAGTCATGTACCACAGTGTTCATTGCAGCTCTATTTACAATAGCCAGGACATGGAAGCAACCTAAGTGTCCATCGACAGATGAATGGATAAAGAAGATCTGGCACATATATACAATGGAATATTACTCAGCCATAAAAAGAAATGAAACTGAGCTATTTGTAGTGAGGTGGATGGACCTAGGGTCTGTCATACAGAGTGAAGTCAGAAAGAGAAAAACAAATACTGTATGCTAACACATATATATGGAATCTAAAAAAAAAAAAAAAGAGGTTATGAAGAACATAGGGGCAGGACAGAAATCAAGACGCAGAGGTAGAGAATGGACTTGAGGACATGGGGAGGGGGATGGTCTGGGACGAAGTGAGGGGGTGGCATGGACTTATATATACTACCGGGTGTAGGGTAGATGACTGGTGGGAAGCAGCCACGTGGCGCAGGGAGATCAGCTCAGTGCTTTGTGACTACCCGGAGGGGTGGGATGGGGAGAGTGGGAGGCAGACGCAGAAGGGAGGAGATATAGGGATGTATGTATGTGTGTGGCTGATTCACTTTGTTATGAAGCAGAGCCTAACACAATTTAACAATTGTAAAGCAATTATACACCAATAAAAATGTTTAAAAAAAAACTATGGTGTTTCTCTACACAAAGCACACACTATTAGAAAGAGAAATAAAGAAAACAATCCCATCTGCAATCACATCAAAAAGAATAAAATACCTGGGAATAAATCTAACCAAGTAGGCAAAAGAGCTATACTCAGAAACTACAAGACACTGATAAAAGAAATTGAAGATGACACAAACAAATGGATAGATATACCGTGTTCATGGATTGGAAGAATTAATATTGTTAAAATGACCTATAACCTAAGGCAATCTATAGATTCAATACAATCCCTATCAAAATACCAATGACATTTTTCATAGAAGCAAAATAAATAATTCTAAAGTTTTTATGGAAACACAGAAGACCACACATAGCCAAAACAATATCAAGAAAGAAGTACAAAACTGAAGGTATCATGCTCCCTGACTTCAAACTATACTAGAAAGCTACAGTCATCAAAACTGTATGGTATGGGTACAAAAACAGACATGTAGGTCAATGAAACAGGATAGAGAGTCCAGAAATGAGCCCACGCTTATATGCGCAATTAATCTACAACAAAGGAGGCAAGAATATACAATGGGGAAAAGACAGCCTCTTCAATAAATGGTGTTGGGAGAACTGGACAGCTACATGCAAAAGAATCAAACGGGACTCCTTTCTCACACCATATACAATAATTAATTCAAAGTGGATTAAAAACTTAACTGTAAGACCTGAAACCATAAAATTTCTAGAAAAAAACAGACAGTATCCTCTTTGTCATAGGTCTTAGCAATATTTTTTTGGATATGTCTCCTCAGGCAAGGGGAACAAGATAAAAAATAAACAAATGGGATTACATCAAACTAAAATGATTTTGCACAAGGAAGGAAACTTCAACAAAATGAAAAGGCCACCTACTGAATGGGAGAAGATACTTGCCTACGATATATTCACCTACGGGTTTACATTCAAAATACATAAAGAACTCATACAGCTCAACATCAAAAATACAACAACTCAATTAAAATAAGGGCAGAGGACCTGAATAGACATTTTTCCAAAGAAGATATACAGATGGCCAACATACATGTGAAAAGATGCTCAACATCACTAATCATCAGGGAAATGCAAATTAAAACCCCAATAAGATATCACCTCACACTTGTCAGAATGGCTATTATGAAAAAGACAACAAGTAACAAGTGTTGGTGAGGATGCGAAGAAAATGTAACCCTTGTGCGCTGTTGGTGGGAATGTAAATTGGTGCCACCACTATGGAAAACAGTATGGAGAGTCTTCAAAAACTTAAAAATAGAACTACCACACGATCTACCAATTCCACTCCTGGATATATATCCAAAGAAAATGAAAACACTAATCTGAAAAGATATATGCACCCTAATGTTCATAGTAGCATCATTTACAACAGCCAAGCTATGGAAGCAACCCAAGTGTCCATCAATATACGAGTGGATAAAGAAGATGTGGTATATATATGTAATGGGATATTACTCAACCATAAAAAGGAATGTA
This sequence comes from Aethalodelphis obliquidens, assembly GCF_003676395.1. NCBI lineage: Eukaryota > Metazoa > Chordata > Mammalia > Artiodactyla > Delphinidae > Aethalodelphis > Aethalodelphis obliquidens. The sequence continues at coordinate 3,516,790 of NW_020838021.1, forward strand.
ATCTTGCCATTTGCAACGACTGAGATGGACCTAGAGCGTATTATGATAAGTGAAATAAGTCATACACAGAAAGACAAATTCTGTATGCACTTATACGTGGAATCTAAAAAACAAATGAACAGACATAAGTAAACAGAAACAGAGTCATAGATACAGAGAACAAACAGGTGGTTGCCAGACAGAAAGGGGGTGAGGGGAAAGGAGAGGAATAGGTGAGGGAGATTAAGAGGCACGAATTTTCAGTTACAAAATAAATGAGTCACAGGTATGAAATGTACCACGTGGGGAATATAGTCAATGATTATGCAATATTTTTGTATGGTGACAGATGCTAACTAGACTGAACCGTGGGGAGCATTTTGAAAAGCACAGAAATATCAAATCACTATGTTGTGTACCAGGAAATAATACAGTGCTGTAAGTCAAGTATACTCCAAAAACAAAAGAAACAACTCATAGAAAAAGGGATCAGATTTGTGGTTACCAGAGGTGGGGCTTGGGGAGAGGGGGAATTTGATGAAGGTAGTCAAAAGGTACAGACTTCCAGTAATAAGATAAATAAGTACTAGGGATGTAACATACAACATGATAAATATAACAAACACTGCTGTGTGTTATATATGCAAGTGGTTAAGAGAGTAAATCCTAAGAGTTCTCATCACAAGGAAATTTTTAAAAATTTCTTTAATATTGTATCTACATGAGATAACAGATGTTCACTAAACTTACTGTGGTCATCATTTCATTATGTAAGTCACATCATTATACTGTACACCCTAAACTTATACAGTGCTGTATGTCAATTATATCTCAATAAAACTAGAAGAAAATAATTTTTTTTTTTCAGTACGCGGGCCTCTCACTGTTGTGGCCTCTCCCATTGCGGAGCACAGGCTCCGGACGTGCAGGCTCAGCGGCCATGGCTCACGGGCCCAGCCGCTCCACGGCATGTGGGATCTTCCCGGACCGGGGCACGAACCTGTGTCCCATGCATCGGCAGGCGGACTCTCAACCACTGCGCCACCAGGGAAGCCCAGAAAATAACTTTTAAATAAAGAATCTTCTAGGTTAGTTGACTAAAAGATCTAGGTACAATCCCAACTCAGTAACAACAAGCAAGCCTATTGTCCAGATGGTAGTCTTGAAATATCATTTACCACTACCCAAAACCAGGGCTTCTTGGAGAAATGGCTGATTCCATGTTTAGGTTAAAAAATATATATACAAAATAAGCCTAGAAATTCTTGTAATGACAGTAAGGAAGCTACCAAATATGCGTAGGTCAGATGGACATAGGAACCCACTTGAAAAGACTCCCATTGGCCAAAGAGGGGATAACACAAACTTTGGTAATAATAATACTTACAAAGGGTTGAACCCCATAAAATATGTTTAAATCCATGAGTTATACTGATATATTTTTAAAAAATCAGTCACTTTTAGAAGATGATAGGGAAGCAACTCATTAGCTTAAAAACTGGTAAATAAAGGGAAAGAATCAAGCATTTCCTTTAGGTACCATACCGCTGGGTAAACAAATAGCAAATGACAGGAGTTATCTCTTTAAAAAAGTATCCAAAAGTTGAATAAGAAATAACATTAGACTATATCTATTTTTCAAACCACAATGAATGAACAGATATAGGCATTAAGTATCAATGACTGCTAACATTACAAAAAGAAAGACAACCAGACATTTTGTGCCTCCTATACTCTTGCCATGCACTATCTATTCACTTGCAAAAGTGATAAACGTCTAAGTCTGATACAATCTCCAGATCCAGCTGCCAATTTACAAGAAAGTCAAAGGACACAGTAACATGATGACTTTACCATGAGTAGGCAAAACAAGGCTCTAGTACCTAGAGATGCACACCTGGGTGATAAAATTATTTGAAAACATTAAGAATTGATTGCTCTCTCCTACTGGACTTGAGCAAGGATGATTATCTCTGACTTTGTCAGGCACTTATCCTGCTACAACTAGGAGAGTAGGTATTAGGATGGAACCCAGGTTGAGGATTGCTGAACAGAAAGATGAAAAGAAATTGGGTCTTTGGAGATATGACTGAGAAGGTGGATCTATCAACCATGAAACTACCATTCCTTGAGACTGTATTGGTTCTGAGGGCCAATAAATCTTGACTGGTTAAGCCAAAAAATAAAGAATTGATTGCTAAAATGGAAATAATAAGTCCTTACAAAGCAATAATTACTTTAAAGGTATATGGATTAAATTCTCCAATCCAAAGACATAGAATGGCACTGCCACCCTCAATTATTGCAATAGCCTTCTAATTGAGCTCCTTAGCTAGGACTGTTGGTACCCCTGAAGTCTATATTCTAGACAACAGCCAGAGTGATCCTGTTAAAACACATTTCTTACCATACTTCTACTCAAAACTTTTCAGTGGCTTCCCATCTCTCTCTGAGCTGAAGCTAAATTTGTTACGATGGTTACTCTGCCCTATTTGATCTGGTCCATTTGCCTCTATGATGGTATTTCTTTCCACTCTCCTCCTCTATTTGTTCTATTCAAGCCATATGGTCTTCATGTTATTCATATAATACACCAGACATGTCACAGCCTCTGGATCTCTTACTGTTCCTTCTGCTTGGAATGTTTTTCCCCAGCAATGCTTTTTCCCTCAACTTCTTTTATCAATGTCAACTTTTTCAGTATGATCTCCTTTGTCTGCTCTATTTAAAACTGCAATCAATCTTGAATGTTACCTCTTTCCTATCTTGAATGTAATCTCTCTCAGGGCAGGGATTTTTTGTTCTGTCCTGTGTTATTTACTGTTTGCCACTGGCACCTAAAACACTGCCTGGCACATAGTAGGTACTCAAAAAAGTATTAAACTAATGAATGATACTAATATTTGATAATGAGAGATTGAATATACAAACAGACAACAGCTAGACCATATATAAAAATAAAACTCTGAGCTACAACCTCTGTAGCAGTTAATTCAGAAAGATCATGACTTGGTCAGTGATGGCCAGCTTTCCTAATTTTGCCTTCTTTCAATTCAGGACCAACCAGAGAGAGCAAAATGTGTACCCCAAACCAATCACATAGGATGCTCCACTTCTGGAAAGCACATATGCAGCTGCCTGATACCAACGGTCTCCAATCACAGCATAAATGAAGCATTCTCCTTTTTTCACTATAGTTTTCCTACTTCTTATCTGCCTTTGAGTCTCTGGCAAAGCTAAGGTATGGTGACTGACTCTCTTGCTGAAGAAGCTCTGAATAAATGTATTTTATTTATTCTCATTTGGTTTGTCTCTATTTCCACAATAATGGCGATAGATAGTTTCTCACCATTATGTTAAGCATAAAGAAAAACATATTTTAAAACATCAATTTAAAAAATCTGTAATATACAATCTAATAGAGGCAGTGTGCTTACCCTGCCAAAACAAGCACCTTACCTCCCCTTTGAGACAGGGTGCTTCTCCTTAAACCACTCCTATACAGAAAGTCTGGAGTTACTACTCTAGCTTTCTCTAGAGAGACATTTTATTCCCAAAGACAGTACTTTGTGAAAAGGAGACCACCTGATGTCAAGTTGAGAACAAATTTGAGGTGCTGAGCAGCTAACTAGGCTCAATCACGTGCTAAGTGTCTTTTTCCATTCCACCAAATTTATACCATGTGGTTAAAGTATATGTTTTAGTTGAATTAAAAATCACTACATGACATGTACATTTGGTGTTGCTATAAGTTAATTATAGCTATAAAGGTTGATACAGGCAAAAACCGATCTTATCTTACCCGCAATACTCTAAAATCCATGAGGGACAGGATCCCTATCTGATTAGTTGCGTACTATGCACATAGTAGGTACATAATAAATATACCTTTAATAAACGATTAACAAATTAACACATTTTCTCTATATGAAAAGAACTACTACATGAAGTAATTAAAAGTGCATTCGGTGGAATTTTTTTTTATAACTAAGTTCTACAAATTGTATTCAAATAAATATAATTACCAGGAAGGTGATCAAACTTATTCTGATATCTAAAATTTGGCCCATTTGGAAAATTCAATAAGACCTGAGAAATTTTTGTCTGAAAGAAATTCTTACAGCCCAGATAAACAGAGCTAAAACTCTTCACAGCAAATGCACTGTATAGGGTCATTATCCATGCAAAGTCTACTCTTATACTGTTAAGTTTTAAATAATTACGCTAGGCCCAAGATGGAGTTACTCATGCTAAGCCACCCCCTGCCCCGCTCCACGGAGTGACAAGTCAAAACTTAGCTTCCTTTTCTTGAGCATGCTGACTCTAAATGTAACTTAAATTGACCAATCAGAACTTGTCTGCTCAACTTAAATTACACAACCAGGCTCCAAGGTTCCTCTGTACACCAAATTAGGGAAATAACCTTGTATTAGCCAATCAAATCAGATTTCCCCAGTAGAGCTTCCTCATTCCTGTGCGTCTCCGTCTATAAAACACCTTTGATTTGTATAGCTCTTTGGAGCTCCTTTTTATTTTCTGGACTGGATGCTGCCTGATTCATGAATCACTGAATAAAGTTAGTAAGATCTTAATAACATATTGTTGGTGAATTTTTCTTTTCATGATACTAAAGAACTTAATTCTTATGTCTTAGGTCTGAATTTCATTGCTTTTTATCAAAGGCCATTGCAAAACTGACAGAGTAAGAAATAGATTTTAACATAATCTTTAAAATAAAAGATCAAGATTGAAATGCAACAAAAAATAGGAGATTGGGTGAGTATGAATAGGTAATATTTTATTCGTGTTTCCAAAAATGGAATCATCAGCCCAATCCATCTGTATTGTTTGAGAGGCGCATATCTATAGCCACTTTAGTTCTGATTTTTAAAGTGGCAAGTGAAAATAGAGACTTAATAGACTTAACAGACTTAATCTGTGTCTGTGACAGACAGAAAATAACAACTTTTCTGATCTTGTTCTCAAATGAATGCAAGTTAAAAATAAACTCAGAGACTATCTGATGAGTTTTCCGACAGGGCTCTAAATACATCCTAGTGAGGGGAAGGTGAAACTGGACATTTTTCTCAGGCCGTTTGGGGAGTTTAAATGACAAGGGGCGGCTCTCCACTTGTACTTGGCTTTGCATGTGATTAGAATCAAATTGCTGAAGAATTTTGTTTGAGCTAAGAAAAATAAGATTGACTGAGTAGTAGGATTTACTTTTAATTATCCTATACCAGTCTTATAAAAATGTTTCTTTTTTAAAAAGCCAGTTTGCTAAGACATACTTTCTTCATTATTCAGCAGCATGGATTAATAGCTGCTTAAAATGAGATTTTGAGAGATGTAGCATGAAACAGCAGGAGCTTCAGGTCAAACTGAATTAAACTGAATTCTGTCTCCTATGTGCCTTGGGAAAGTTACTTAAGCAATTTCCTCTCAGTTTCTTCATTTGTTAAATGCAGAGAATGCATTGTAAATTTATTGTATGCAAACTACCTAGCAAGGCAGCCCACATAATATATGTTCAATAAATTATAGTTATTGTCATTACCTTTATTTTGTGTAGTTTGCCTTAAAGGTAAAACAGAGACATCCAAGATAATTACATAACTTTAAATCATCCCAGCAAAAGGCAATTAGTCTTCAAATTGCCCTCCTCTCTTTCCTCAATCACCCCAATCACCAAAATAAAACACAACTCTGTTTCTCAAATAACTTCCACAAAACAAAAGCATTATACAAAGAATTCTATAACTGGGAGAGTGTTGTAGGTAAATAGTATAATAGTTTCCTCTTTTCTTCGTTTAAGTCTAAACTGCCTGTTCTCCTGTGGACTGGGAGAATTGTGGATTTTAAGTTTTATTCAGGGAACTTACTGAGGACTATAGCCCAGGAAACAGCCTCTCAGTAGCTCTGAGGCGATTGCTCCAAAGAGGTAGGGAAGAAGCCAGTATATATATTCAATATATGATTTTTGGCTAGGGAATTCGTGCAGTTAAGCATACATCTTGGTAAAAGGTGACTGCTAGTCACAAGGATGAGATATCTCAGTTAATGATTCTAGTGCTTTTGTATGCATAGGAAGATGCATGAATCTGGGTTCATTAAAATTTTTTCCTGAGATATCTCTATCTAAGGGGCCTGTTTTTTGTCCTGGATTCCTTTCAGGGTATACTGTCAGTCAGCGACTGCATTGGCTAATGACTTGATCCTTGTAGAACTGGATGGTGGGCAACATTATTTTATACTCCCTTGCTACTGACAGACTGGGCTTCCTCTCTGATACTGCAAACCTATAGACTGATCACAAGCAGTTTATTCATTTCAGTATTCATTCCTAGCAACATACTAGAAATATTGACTTTTTAATAAATGAATGTATATGATCATATGCATTTATATATACAAGATATTCATCAGTTGTGCTGAAATGAATACCTGTAACTAGGAAGAACAGTGAACTATGGAGTCACAACCAAACAAAATCACAGACTATTTTTGCGGGGGAGGCAAATAAGGGATATATCTCAAATATACCAGCAAATATATTAACCAGTTAAGTTTATCCCTTACCTTTAAATTGAGCCATCCTACATTAGAATCCGCCACGTGTTCATGATAAAATTCTTTAGCGAGCATTCCAGAGCTTAATAAATTCCGTATCTGCACTATAAAAAACACAAAGCAAGAATAAAGTATGATTTAATAAAATATTTCTTTGGATGGTTAGAAGATAAGAAGATCCAAACTTTTGAGCATGCTACAATTATTTTCTAGAATTTCTAATGTGAAAATAAAAACCATTCTTTTCAATAGGCACATATGGTACCTCAAAGGTATTAATTATCTTAAATTTGCAAGAATTAAGAACACAGTTAGACGCCAAGTTGCTATCAGGTGCTTCAAACTATCTGTCATACTGCTAACAAAAGAACTATTTTTATGATACGCATTTTTTTGGTTTCTGCAAAGTTGTACCATTCAACAAAGGAAAAGCATCTAATAAACTTTCCTAAACTTTTACAGTTAGTATTGAAGAAATATGAAGAGCAATCTCATCCTTAATATCTGCATATTTAAAATAATTATACATATCTGGTAAAATTTCTTGGCTTGTTATTTCAGTTTTTTGTTTTTCCTGGAGGGTAAAAGAGGCTTGGCTGCCTACTGCTTGTTACACCTTGTAGCTTTCCAGCTCTTGCAATTATAGAGTTCCTGACCTGCTAATAATAATAATAATTTTTAAAAGCCCATTCATTATAAGGACTTGTAAGCTGTTAAGTGACAGGTGAAAGTTTAACGGGATCCTATTATTTAATCTCTGCTCTTATTGCCTTATTATTTTTTTTCATGGAAAGGCATTTTATTTTAAATATAGCAGTGTGTACATGTTAATCCCAATTTAATAAAAGTATTTAAATTTACTGTTTTAAAGTTGTTTTTTAAAATTATTCTTACTTGTAGCTTTTAGTCCTGTCTTCTTATTCTTGATTTTCAATCACATGTTTTAAATTTGTTCACTTTATTCTAATTCTTTATTTTCTTTTATAATTTTTATCTTGTTATCTGACCTATATCCTTTATCTGAAATTTTATTATTTCAAATGTTTTGACTTTTATCTTCACTGGGCCTTAAAGTTCCTTTTTAATATACTACTTTTTTAACTTAAATATTTTAAATTTCCCATTTTATTCTTTTTTTAGATTAACTCTTTTATTTTAATAATATCTCATTTTGCTTTCATTTTACTATATTAATTTATCCCCATTATGATTTGATTTTATAATAAATAGAAAGTGGGAACATAGAAGCAGGATTCGTGGGTATAGCCCACATGATCAATAGGAAAGAATTTTCTACTTTTTCCTCTAAACTACCTCAGAAACTATTTCTCTGGCTCCCAGAATGAACAGCCTAGCCTTTTAAAGATTACTTATCGAAAACTTCACCAAGGTTTATGGACACCCATAAGTTAACCTTCTCCAGGACAATTACTTTGCTCTCTGTACATATAGCAATGGAACAGTACTACATACTTAAAATCTCAAACCATCTAGGCTTTATATGAGGACTGTGTAACTACGAGATGCATGGCCTCCAATTTATTTATTCCTTGAACAAATGTGAGCTCAGGCCTAACTTTTAAAAGAAAATATATAGTGTTAAATGTCAAAGAGATATTTATGGAACATAGCAATACATTGGCCTGCTTCTAATATATTTCCGGTTTGGTTAACCTCACTTCTCATCAGGGTCATAGCAAAGGTGATATTCAAAATATTTAACAAGCAGTACAGCACAGGCATCAGTAAATCGAGCTTGGGTACTGGACTATCGGAAGAGCTGCCAGATGAAACAATTATACCTTTACCAGTGTGTACAGGCTCCCCTAGACCCTATATCCTCCTTGTGAGCACAAAGGAAAAACTGGCTTAGAAATTTGGGGGAGGAGGGAATATAATCTCCATCTCTGCTGAAAGCTCTATTAATTTATGAATACTGTTACTAGATAACCTGAGTTAATCAAGAATCTGGTCAACTATAAGAAAGAGAGGCCTGTTTCCACAATCATGCAATTTTGGGCATATCTTAGGGTGACAGAAGAAGAGAAATTAGACCTGCTTTTTCCAATCTTTTGGTTCTTTAAGGAAGAAGTTGCTGTCCCAGGAATATTGGAGTCCATGAAGAGTCATAATGGCAATATCTTAGGATGTTACAAATATTTTATGAAGGCCCTAATTCAACTATTACTCAATCATACAGAAGTTATACCCACTATCCAGCATCACAAAATACCATCTTCTATAGTTTTCCCATGAGGGACACCAACTATTTACATAAGCAAGAATCTCTGAAAATCTTCCTTGTCTGAACTTCTTCCAGAAAGCTCACCCACTGCCCTATTCCTGGAATTTTGATGAGCTCTAATGAGTCCCCCAACTTTTCAGATTTATCCTGTAACACATGTAATTTTTGTGTGTCTCTTTAAATAATTTTGGGGAATATTATGGGAAATAAATAGTAAATTATTCAAACCACTCTTCTACAATATATTATATACGAAATTACAACCATAGTCATCCTTAATTTAATCTTGATGTTACCAGGGAAGGGGAAATTAACCCCTCTTGAGTTCTCCTGGCTGGAGTAATAATAAAATTGACACAAGACAGATTAACAGGAGAAAAAGAAACAAATTTTAATTCCTGCGTATGGAGGTCTCATAGAAATGGGACCTAAGAAGTGGCCGACACAGGAAGCTTTTATACTTTTTAGGCAAAGAAACAATAAATTTGAGGGGAATTGACAGGACAAAGAAACTTAGGTTTTGAGTGTCCAATTAGTGAAGAATCTAAACAGAATCTAGGCTAGGGGTAGTAAATTAAAGAAGAAACAAGATTTGTTTAAATAGGTGTCTAGGCCCTAAATTCCCTATCTTTGGCGATAAGGGCATCCTTCTACCTCCAGAGGCAGGGAGTTAGCCTTTCACATAGAAGATCTGTTTCCTGCTTTCAGGGTGGCAGAGAAGGGGGTCAGAGTATCCTTCTTGCATTGGCCATTTCTTAAGTAACTTTAATTCAAAATAATCTATATACCGTTGAGACACATTTTGGGGCAGTCTGCCCTGGGCCCCAACAAAGTATAGCTAAATACAAAAAGTTCCTACTTTTTCCCCTTCTAACAATAGAGTTCACCATTTTGCCTATTTTTAATACCTCATGGAGCTCACTTCAACTAGAGAATATTCCGGCGTGGGTTTAGCAACATTTACATTAAGATGTACTTCAATGGAACTATTTGAGAAGGGACTAGAGAAGCCTATACTCTGAGTTTACTTAGAAATATTTGCGAATTGCTTGCCAAAATATCTTAAACTACTTATATAAGATTAATATTATATTAAAGAGTCAAATGATATGAACATTAGTTGTACAGCTAGCAATTTCATAGAATATCTCAAGCTGGAGAGACACATAGGCTTCTACTGAAATATAAAATTCCTTATCTCTGAAATAAAATGTCTCAGGTAGAAATAACCCTGAAACTAAGCTTTCAATAGCTCTGAATTAGTTAATATAGAAGTGAAATGGATCTAGATGTCCCCATAGCTTTAAATTCCTAGTTATACATACAGTGGGTAATTTAAAAAGCTCAATATGTACAAGGTTATAGTAATATATTTTATAATCTTAAAGATCATTTGCTTTCTGTTTATGGAGTACTGCTTAAATAACATGTAGAGACTATTGTTCAAAATCAGTCATTTTATTTGCTGAATGCTATGCTAGTTAGACATGGGTCGAATCTGGAAATGTACTAGGATTTACAAAAAGAACTAACATTCTGTAAGTAACCCTTTGACCTCTCTGAGCTTCAGCATGATACAAAATAAGAACAATGCATCTAGATGATTTCTAAGGTCCATTGCCCTCTAATATTCAATATGTCTATGATCCTACATATGAAGATTTCAGAAGATAAAAAGAATATATGTAAAAAAACCCAAACAAAAACAAAACAAAACAAAAAAGAATATATGAGCTGTAGTCTATAAGCAGAAACTGCTGTTTAGAGTTTGTTTTTCACCTCTTTGTAAACTAATCAAACGCTTTTCCCTAGATGAAGACAAAGTTACATGAAGCCAATTTAAGAGCAACAGAAATAGTCTGAAATATCTCAATTGGGTTTAGTCATTAAATGTTTCTGTAAATTAGGTGAAAGAGATAACAAAATAAGCACTTAATGACCATGGTTTTCTCTGAGCCAAATTAGTTTGTCAAATTAGTCTGAAAGACATTTTACTAGAGATTTAATAGGATGGAACTTCAGGGGGGATGGAATATCCTGGAACACTGTCCTCAAATGTGATAGTCACATCATAATCACTTGATCATCTTGTTTTTCTTTTTTTTCTCATGGTAAGGCATTTTATTTTAAATATAACAGTGTGTACATGTCAACCCCAAACTCCCAATCTATCCCTCCCCCCACCCATCCCCTCAGTAACCATCTTGTTAAACATACAGATTCCTAGGTATCAATGTGAAAGATTTTATTTCAGCATCTCAGAGTTAAGAACTGAGACTTTATAGTTTAGTTGGTGCTGGAAGTGACTCTGATGTGGCCAATATATTGACTACCCATGAATACTATTGATAGGGAGCCTGGGGCGGGGGTGACAGAGTACAAGACCTGACTTAAAATCAACCATTACTGGAGGCTTCCCTGGTGGTGCAGTGGTTGAGAGTCTGCCTGCTGATGCAGGGGACACGGGTTCGTGCCCCGGTCCGGGAAGATCCCACATGCCGCGGAGCGGCTAGGCCTGTAAGCCATGGCCACTGAGCCTGCGCATCTGTAGCCTGTGCCCCGCAACGGGAGAGGCCACAACAGTGAGGGGCCCGCGTACCGCAAAAAAAAAAAAAAAAAAAAAAAATCAACCATTACTAAAAGCCTCTCCACCAGGGTTTGTTGAAGACAATTATAGAAAAGTGTTTTAACACCATGATGTCCTGAGGCAGTGGTTAACAGTTGGGGCAAGCAATGAACTAATCCAACATCTTAAAAGGAAAAGATGAGGAAAGAGATGTTCATAAGGGCTTTGAAAAGTTCCAACATATTCCTGGGAATCTAGAAAGTGACATGTCTGCCCATGCCATGAAAACAGCTAGGGTTATGCACCCACTCAAAAAAGTCCTGAAAAGGCTTTAAACTCTTACTGCTGGATGACCTAAAGGCTCTGGGCAACCTTAAAGTGGAAGCTAAGTTACAGTTGTCAATTAACTGGTAGACTGTGGAAGGAATTCTCTAAAATGAATTCAGAGTCCCTCAGCAAAGACTGTGAGACTTATTGGTTCCAACTGTCTAAAGAAATCTCCGTCAAATTATTAGCTGGCCACTAAGCTAAATGAAAATTATATTTGGTGGCCATATATAACAAAGAATATGGACTTTGCAGAATTATTTCAGAAAGGTCACACAAAATCAAACAATAATAATTACAAGCAGAAGTAACCACAAACACTTGAAGGACAGAGAATCTGATTTCCAGAGTTGCCACATTATATAAAATGCCCAGTGTTCTATTGTACAACAAAAAAAATTATGAGACATGCAAATAAATAAGAAATTGTGATCATTACACAAGGGGAGAAATTATTCAATAGAAACTGTTCCTGAAGAATCCAAGATGTTGGATTTACTATGTAGACTTCACAGCTATTTAAATTATACTTAAGAACTAAGTAGAGTCATATCTAAAGAACTGAAGGAAAGTATGAGAGTGTCTTATCAAAAACAAAATGCCAATAAAAAGATAAAACCAAATAGAAATTCTAAAATTGAGAATTATAATAACTGAAATGAAAATTTCACCAGAAGTGTTCAAGTGCAGATTTGATCAGGCAGAAGAAAGAATCAGTGAACTTGAATCAACTGAGATTATCAAATCTGAGGAAAAAAAGATGAAAGAATTAAGAAAAATAAACAGACCCTCAGAGCTCTGTGGAACATCATCAGGAATACCAACATAGGCATAACTGGAGTCACAGAAGTATAGGAAAGAGATAAAGGAGCAGAAAGTATATTTGATGAATTACTAGGGGAAAATTTCCTAAACTTCATGAAAAACATTAATTTACACATTCAAGAAGCTCAATTAATTCTAAGTAGTAGAAACTCAGAGATCCATACCAAGATACATCATAATCAACTGTCAAGCAAAGACAGAGTCTTGAAAGCAGGAATACAAAAGGAACTTAGCATGTACAAGAAATTCTCAATAACATAACAACTAGAGATGAGGGGAAGATAGCGGAAGACTAAGACTCAGAGATCACCTTCCTCCCCACAGATACACCAGAAATACATCTACACATTGAACAACTCCTACAGAACACCTACTGAACGCTGGCAGAAGACCTCAGACCTCCCAAAAGGGAAGAAAGTCCCCACGTACCTGGGTAGGGCAAAAGAAAAAAGAATAAATAGAGACAAAAAGATAGGGACGGGACCTGCACCAGTGGGAGGGAGCTGTGAAGGAGGAAAGGTTTCCACACACTAAGAAGCCCCTTCGCGGGCGGAGACTGTGGGTGGTGGAGGGGGAAAGCTTCGGAGCTGCGGAGGAGAGCACAGCAACAGGGTGCGGAGGGCAAAGCAGGGAGTTTCCCGCACAGAGGATCAGGACCGACCAGCACTCACCAGCTCGAGAGGCTTGTCTGCTCACCCGCCAGGGCCGGGCGGGTGTGGGAGTTGAGGCTCGGGCTTCGGTTGGAGCGCCGGGAGAGGACTGGGGTTGGCGGCGTGAACACAGCCTGCAGGGGGTTAGTGCACCACAGCTAGCCGGGAGGGAGTCCGGGGAAAAGTCTGGACGTGCCGAAGAGGCAAGAGACTTCTTCATCCCTCTTTGTTTTCTGGTGCGCGAGGAGAGGGGATTAAGAGCGCTGCTTAAAGGAGCTCCAGAGATGGGCTCGAGCCGCGGCTAAAAGCGCGGACCCCAGAGACGGGCATGAGACGCTAAGGCTGCTGCTGCCGCCACCAAGAAACCTGTGTGCGAGCACAGGTCACTATCCCACCCCTCCTCCGGGGAGCCTGTGCAGCCCACCACTGCCAGGGTACCGGGATCCAGGGACAACTCCCCCGGGAGAACGCACAGCGCTCCTCAGGCTGGTGCAACGTCAAGCCGGCCTCTGCTGCCGCAGGCTCGCCCCGCACTCCATGCCCCTCACTCTGTGCCCCTCCCTCCACCGAGCCTGAGTGAGCCACAATCCCCTAAGCAGCTGCTCCTTTAACCCCGTCCTGTCTGAGCCAAGAACAGACGCCCTCCGGCGACCTACACGCAGAGGCGGGCCAAATCCAAAGCTGAGCCCCTAGGAGCTGTGCGAACAAAGAAGAGAAAGGGAAATCTCTCCCAGCAGCCTCAGAAGCAGCGGATTAAAGCTCCACAATCAACTGGATGTACCCTGCATCTGTGGAATACATGAACAGACAACGAATCATCCCAAATTGAGGAGGTGGACTTTGAGAGCAAGATATATTATTTTGTCCCCTTTTCCTCTTTTTGTGAGTGTGTATGTGTATGCTTCTGTGTGAGATTTTGTCTGTATAGCTTTGCTTCCACCATTTGTCCTAGGGTTCTATCCGTCCGGTTTTAGTTTTGTTTATTTTTCTTTAAAAAAATTTTTTTCTTAATAATTATTTTTTATTTTAATAACTTTATTTTATCTTACTTTATTTTATTTTATCTTCTTTCTTTCTTTCCTTCCTTCCCTCCTTTCTTCCTTCCTCCATCCCTGCTTTCTTTCTTTCTTTCTTTCTTTCTTTCTTTCTTTCTTTCTCTCTCTCTCTCTCTTTTTCTCTCTTTCTCTCTTTCTTCCTTTCTTTCTTTCTACTTTTTCTCCCTTTTATTCTGAGCCGTGTGAATGAAACACTCTCGGTGCTCCAGCTAGGAGTCAGTGCTGTGCCTCTGAGGTGGGAGAGCCAACTTCAGGACACTGGTCCACAAGAGACCTCACAGCTCCACATAATATCAAATAGCAAAAATCTCCCAGAGATCTCCATCTCAACACCAGCACCCAGCTTCACTCAACGACCAACAAGCTACAGTGCTGGACACCCTATGCCAAACAACTAGCAAGACAGGAACACAACCCCACCCATTAGCAGAGAGGCTGCCTAAAATCATAATAAGTCCACAGACACTGCAAAACACACCAGATGTGGACCTGCCCACCAGAATGACAAGATCCAGCCTCATCCATCAGAACACAGGCACTAGTCCCCTCTACCAGGAAGCCTGCACAACCCACTGAACCAACCTTAGCCACTGGGGACAGACACCGAAAACAACAGGAACTACGAACCTGCAGCCTGCAAAAAGGAGACCCCAAACACAGTAAGATAAGCAAAATGAGAAGACAGAAAAACACACAGCACATAAAGGAGCAAGATAAAAATGCACCAGACCTAACAAATGAAGAGGAAATAGGCAAAAAGGAGACCCCAAACACAGTAAGATAAGCAAAATGAGAAGACAGAAAAACACACAGCAGATAAAGGAGCAAGATAAAAATGCACCAGACCTAACAAATGAAGAGGAAATAGGCAGTCTACCTGAAAAAGAATTCAGAATAATGATACTAAGGATGATCCGAAATCTTGAAGACAGAATGGACAAAATGCAAGAATCAGTTAACAAGGACCTAGAAGAACTAAAGATGAAACAAGCAACGATAAACAACACAATAAATGAAATTACAAATACTCTAGATGGGATCAACAGCAGAATAACTGAGGCAGAAGAACAGATAAGTGACCTGGAAGATAAAATAGTGGAAATAACTACTGCAGAGCAGAAGAAAGAAAAAAGAATGAAAAGAACTAAGGACAGTCTCAGAGACCTCTGGGACAACATTAAACACACCAACATTCGAATTATAGGGGTCCCAGAAGAAGAAGAGAAAAAGAAAGGGACTGAGAAAATATTTCAAGACACTATAGTTGAAAACTTCCCTAATATGGGAAAGGAAATAGTTAATCAAGTCCAGGAAGCACAGAGAGTCCCATACAGGATAAATCCAAGGAGAAATATGCCAAGACATTATTTTTTTTCTAACATCTTTATTGGAGTATAATTGCTCTACAATGGTGTGTTAGTTTCTGCTTTAAAATAAAATGAATCAGTTATATATATAGATATGTTCCCATATATCTTCCCTCTTGCGTCTCCCTCCCTCCCACCCTCCCTATCCCACCCCTCCAGGTGATCACAAAGCACCGAGCTGATCTCCCTGTGCTATGCGGCTGCTTCCCACTAGCTATCTACCTTACGTTTGGTAGTGCATATATGTCCATGCCTCTCTCTTGCTTTGTCACAGCTTACCCTTCCCCCTCCCCATATCCTCAAGTCCATTCTCTAGTACGTCTGTGTCTTTATTCCTGTCTTACCCCTAGGTTCTTCAGGACATTTTCTTTTTCTTAAATTCCATATATATGTGTTAGCATACGGAATTTGTCTTTCTCTTTCTGACTTACTTCACTCAGTATGAGAGACTCTATGTCCATCCACCTCATTAAAAATAGCTCAATTTCGTTTCTTTTTATAGCTGAGTGATATTCCATTGTATATATATGCCACATCTTCTTTATCCATTCATCTGATGATGGACACTTAGGTTGTTTCCATTCGGGCTATTGTAAATAGAACTGCAATGAACATTTTGGTACATGACTCTTTTTGAATTATGGTTTTCTCGGGGTATATGCCCAGTAGTGGGATTGCTGGGTCATATGGTAGTTCTATTTGTAGTTTTTTAAGGAACCTCCATACTGTTCTCCATAGTGGCTGTATCAATTTACATTCCCACCAACAGTGCAAGAGTGTTCCCATTTCTCCACACCCTCTCCAGCATTTATTGTTTCTAGATTTTTTGGTGATGGCCATTCTGACTGGTGTGAGATGATATCTCATTGTAGTTTTGATTTGCATTTCTGTAATGATTAGTGATGTTGAGCATTCTTTCATGTGTTTGTTGTCAGTCTGTATATCTTCTTTGGAGAAATGTCTATTTAGGTTTTCTGCCCATTTTTTGATTGGGTTGTTTGTTTTTTTGTTATTAAGCTGCATGAGCTGCTTATAAATTTTGGAGATTAATCCTTTGTCAGTTGCTTCATTTGCAAATATTTTCTCCCATTCTAGTGTTGTCTTCTTGTCTTGTTTATGGTTTCCTTTGCTGTGAAAAAGCTTTGAAGTTTCATTACGTACCATTTGTTTATTTTTGTTTTTATTTCCATTTCTCTAGGAGGTGGGTCAAAAAGGATCTTGCTGTGATTTCTGTCATAGAGTGTCCTGCCTATGTTTTCCTCTAAGAGTTTGATAGTTTCTGCCCTTACATTTAGGTCTTTAATCCATTTTGAGCTTATTTTTGTGTATGGTGTTAGGGAGTGATCTAATCTCATACTTTTACATGTACCTGTCCAGTTTTCCCAGCACCACTTATTGAAGAGGCTGTCCTTTCTCCACTGTACATTCCTGCCTCCTTTATCAAGGATAAGGTGACCATATGTGCGTGGGTTTATCTCTGGGCTTTCTATCCTGTTCCATTGATCTATCTTTCTGTTTTTGTGCCAGTACCATACTGTTCCAAGACACATATTAATCAAACTGTCAAAAATTAAACACAAAGAAAACATATTAAAAGCAGCAAGGGAAAAACAACAAATAACACACAAGGGAAACCCTATAAGGTTAACAGCTGATCTTTCAGCAGAAACTCTGCAAGCCAGAAGGGACTGGCAGGACATATTTAAAGTGATGAAGGAGAAAAACCTGCAACCAAGATGACTCTACCCAGCAAGGATCTCATTCAGATTTGATGGAGAAATTAAAACTTTTACAGACAAGCAAAAGCTGAGACAGTTCAGCACCACCAAACCAGCCTTACAACAAATGCTAAAGGAACTTCTCTAGGCAAGAAACACAAGAGAAGGAAAAGACCTACAATAACGAACGCAAAACAATTAAGAAAACGGGAATAGGAACATACATATTGATAATTACCTTAAATGTAAATGGACTAAATGCTCCCACCAAAAGACAGATTGGCCGAATGGATACAGAAACCAGATGCATATATTTGCTGTCTACAAGAGACCCACTTCAGACCTAGAGACACATACAGACTGAAAGTAAGGGGATGGAAAAAGATATTCCATGCAAATGGAAACCAAAAGAAAGCTGGAGTAGCAATTCTCATAGCAGTCAAAATAGACTTTAAAATAAAGATTAAAAGAAGAGACAAAGAAGGACACTACATAATGATCAAGGGATCGTTCCAAGAAGAAGATATAACAATTGTAAATATTTATGCACCCAAAGAAGATATACAGACTGCCAACAAACACATGAACGAATGCTCAACATCATTAATCATTAGAGAGATGCAAATCAAAACTATAATGAGATATCATCTCACACCAGTCAGTATGGCCATCATCAAAAAATCTAGAAACAATAAATTCTGGAGAGGGTGTGGAGAAAAGGGAACACTCTTGCACTGTTGGTTGGAATGTGAATTGGTACAGCCACTATGGAGAACAGTATGGAGGTTCCTTAAAAAACTACAAATAGAACTACCATATGACCCAGCAATCCCACTACTGGGGATATACCCTGAGAAAACCATAATTCAAAAAGAGTCATGTACCAAAATGTTCATTGCAGCTCTATTTACAATAGCCTGGAGATGGAAACAAGCTAAGTGTCCATCATCAGATGAATGGATAAAGAAGATGTGGCACATATATACAATGGAATATTACTCAGCTATAAAAAGAAACGAAATTGAGCTATTTGTAATGAGGTGGATGGACCTAGAATCTGTCATACAAAGTGAAGTCAGAAAGAGAAAGACAAATTCCGTATGCTAACACATATATATGGAATTTAAGAAAAAAAAATGTCATGAAGAACCTAGGGGTAAGACAGGAATAAAGACACAGACGTACTAGAGAATGGACTTGAGGATATGGGGAGGGGGAAGGGTAAGCTGTGACAAAGCAAGAGAGAGGCATGGACATATATGCACTACCAAATGTAAGGTAGATAGCTAGTGGGAAGCAGCCGCATAGCACAGGGAGATCAGCTCGGTGCTTTGTGACCGCCTGGAGGGGTGGGATAGGGAGGTTGGGAGGGAGAGAGACGCAAGAGGGAAGAGATATAGGAATATATGTATATGTATAACTGATTCACTTTGTTTTAAAGCAGAAACTAACACACCATTGTAAAGCAATTATACTCCAATAAAGATGTAAAAAAAGAAAAATTTGAGAAGAAAAATATCACTAAAATCAGCTTTTTTCAGGAAAAAATATTATAACCATCTTGTAGCATGTTATTCTTTCTTATAACATGCTTGAGATAACTTTATTTAGAATGATCCCCAGTTTCTGGTTTGGGTGACTGAGTAGATAGTTTTTCCATTTATTGAAAAGAGGAAAACCAGAAGAAGAAATCTTAAAGCAAGGAGTTCAGCTCAGTTCTTGACCTGGGTTTGATGTCTGTGTAAGACATCCACGTGGATATATTCAATAGGCAGTTGGATATGCATGTATTGAATTTAGGACACAGATTTGAGCTGGATTCATAGATTTTGGAGTCATTAGCATATAAATATTAATTGAAATCATAAGAGTGGATGCAGTCAGAAGGAGTGTACAGTCAGAAAAGCAGACCTAGAAAAGAACACTGAATAATGCCAAGATTGGTAATGAATATATGTCTTCATAAAAAAACAAGCAACAACAACAAAAAACAGTGGGGTAATCAGAGAGGTAGGTCAATAGCCAACTATTATTAAGAGAAGCAATGAACTGGTTTTCATGACTGACTGAAAGTGAGAAGTAAGAAAGATAGATTAACTCCAAGATGACTCACAAGTTTCTAACTGAGGCAACTGTTTGGGAAGGGAGGGCATGTTGGTATGATTCCTTGAGATATGGAGGAGGAATAGTTTTTTAAAGGAAATTCTTAATTTCTGAATATACTTAAGTATATGAAAGCTTTCATAAGTAGATGGGGATTAATGAAAAAGATGTTCATTTGGTATTCAGTTGTTTTCTGCATAGCGAAGCTTATATCTTGAATGTTCATAACTGTAAAGGAGAAGGTAGAATAGATAACGCTATTGCGTCTTCTTCCATGGGTGCATGAATCATTGGCTAACTTTGCCTCATGACACGGAGGAAAGTCAGAATATTTCATCTCTTATGGGGTTCCTATTAACTCCTTAAGGTATCACCTGATTTATACTGGTTCTCCACAGCATCTTATTTTTCCATGATATCCATGATATCTGATATAACATTCTTATGCTTTCAAATGTATCTACTTATCCTATTTTGTATTTACCTAAGTTATTACATGTCCTCTTCTTGACTTACATTAAAAAAGATTTATTATGATTTATTCTGAAGGGAGTTCTGCTACTAAAAATTAGGCCCTGTGTTCTCAATTGGGCCATTAATTTGTCAAATCCTCCTGCATTTCTCTACAAATCAAAAAATTTTTATACCTAAAGCAAGAAGTTAGAACTTGCACTATACTGTCTCTCAGGCTTCATATTATCTGGCTAGAATGAAGATGATACCCTGAAAGCCCCAGTTAAATGCTAACATTTGAACCTGATTTATTTTTATTCAAGGGAAGTTTTATCCAAACCAATGAAAGATGCATGAGTTATACTTATATATACATGTATGCCCTACTGACTTGAACTTTACATTTAATTATTTTGTAGTTTTTAAAAATAAGAGCAGTCAAAGTTTGTGTGTGTGTGTGTGTGTGTGTGTGTTTATGTGTGTGTGTGTATGTGTTTGCCAATAGATCTATTCAAGAAGCTGCACATACATAACCTGGTTAATTTACAAGTCATCTAGTCTCTTCCCACTTCTGTATATCTAGTTCCACTGTCCTGTATAGTGATCATTGTTGTTAAAAACAGTAATGACCTTTGAGCCCTTGCAAGATTCTAAATCAACAATTCCACTATGGTTGTTTGACTATAAACATATAGAATTAAACTAATACTTAAACTGTTTTTCAACAAGATTTAAAATAATTACTTAACCCTCCGTTAAAGATGTTCACTCATAATCCCAATTTCCTTATAATCCTGGTCAATTTCAGACAGTAAATCCCATGATAATTTCCAGTGTCAGGGATAGCTCTTTGTTATAAAGGAATATGTTCTCACACGCCATTATGTGCACGCAAGCAATACATTGACCTGTAGTGTAGCTGAATATACGGTAAAATGTAATGCTTTAAAACAAAACTTAAGTAAACTCCTCAGCATAAAATATCTGTTATAATATATATTTGTCATTTGATTGTTTTATGGAGTGAATAATTTAAATAATGTTTATCTGCCACAATCTCTACTTCAGAACATTCTGTACTTGTGGACTAAGAAAATAGAACAATATAAAACAGACCCCATGACGAGAGGACAGGGAGTACTGGAAATAAGTGAACATGCTAAGCCCAGTGATATTCATCTGCAACAGAAAATGTTAATAGCTAATGGTTGTGATTTGAACTTATCATTGATTTTCATTTCTTTGCCATAAATTGCCCACACGCTATTAGCAGCAGGCCAAGCTGGTTGCTACAATGCTCTTCTCCAAAGCCTGTAAATTATAAGCCTTAAATCAAAAAGTGCTCCAGTGGCACTTGAAGGTTATACCGTTCTAGTTCTATTGATGAACTGAACTTTCTAAGACCATGAAGCATCTTCAAGTTAAACTCAGTGAGAACAATGAACACAATGTTCAATTTTTTAAAACTAGCTAACTATGCTTTGTGTTCTAATATTGAATGATAGCATCAATACCCAAAATTCTGAGCTGAGTCTCTAGATAGTAGAGTTTTAGTAAAAAATTAACTTTTCTCCAACTATTCCACTAAACTTGAAATAGAAGGCATCACAAGCACTCTCAAAGTAAGTCTTAATTATACTTGTATTTTGATCCATTCAGTCGGTTGTTTGGTTTTCTAACTGCATAAAAATTCATAATAGTAAACAAACTGTGAACTGAAATAGACATTACAGTTGAGCACACTTTCTTAGTCAACATATACTCTTCCAGAATAGAAAGTGTTTTTCAGTTAATGCAGATGAAATTGAAATTGCTAAAAGATTTTATTGACCATCAGGGAGATAAAAAGCAAGAATGAGTTTGTAAGGATGATTTTGATAGTACAATCCTGAAGAATTCAAGGAGAGAATAAACAATCCTAGGTTTTGCAAATTTTAAATACTCATTTACCTTAGAGCAAGGGGACATATGAGATGTTTTCTGAGAACCATGTGTCATGTAATTTCTGAGACATGGTGTGGTAATCAGCTTCCAACACGGCCACACTGTCTGGTACTCTTGCTCCCTTCCTCCCATGGTCTTTTGGATCTCTGCTACATTGTGAGTAGCCCTCATGATGGGGAGGTCCACGACTAGAGACATTGATCAGTTAACGTCTTTGGCCAACAGCTCTCAAAGAACAGAGGCTTGTCGACAACCATGTTATAAGCTTAGAGGTAGATTCTCTGACCTTGAGATGACTATAGCCCCAGACAACAGTCTGGCTATAATCTCATGAAAGACTCTGAGCTAGAACAACCCAGCTAAGCTGCTCCCAAATTCCTGACCCTCAGAAAGTATTATGACAATAAATATTTGCTTTATTAAACTCTCTAGTTTTGGGGTAATGTGTTACACAGCAATACATAACTAAAACACTCTGCATATCACCTTTATACATACTGTATTTCATGATACATTATAACATGTAGAGCTCTGAATGGAGAAGTACATGACATTTGAAACATTGTATATTATCCCCCCAAAACGGCAGACTGCTTGAAGAGTCTGAATCTTCAAATAAAAAGTTAATTTCTTTTTACTGGGTAGCCTTTGAGAAGATTGTCTATGTTCAATAAAGTAGTAATTACTTCATTTCATAGAAGTCTTGAGAGAAGGTCCATCTCATGGTTTTTCTTCGAAAAAGAACAGTTTAGAAATAATGTAATCTTGCTGTCAGTAAAAGTCACTTGATATATTTATTACAATGATGCAATCAACAGCAAGGTTTAAGGGTGATAAGAGTGATAACTGAATGTTTTAAAAAGGGATTATCAAATGTCAGGCCATGAAAATACTTTTTAAATTTATAAATCAATTCCCAAATAGATTTTTAAAAGAGCACCCTTATATATCATTTGGGTAAAAGCAATGAATGGGCAGTTTGAATCTTTGGTAGATAGCAGAAAATATTTCCTTGTTGCAGTACTGTAAAGCATTGCCAAAGAACTTGAGAACAGTTTGAAAACCATCGGTTAAAAAGGTACATGTCAAAATTAAGAAAACACTCCCATTTACCACTGCAACAAAAAGAATAAAATATCTAGGAATAAACCTACCTAAGGAGACAAAAGACCTGTATGCAGAAAATTATGACACTGATGAAAGAAATTAAAGATGATACAAATAGATGGAGAGATATACCACGTTCTTGGATTAGAACAATGAACATTGTGAAAATGACTATACTACTCAAAGCAATCTACAGATTCAGTGCAATCCCTATCAAACTACCAGTGGCATTTTTCACAGAACTAGAACAAAAAATTTCACAATTTGTATGGAAACACAGAAGACCCCGAATAGCCAAAGCAATCTTGAGAAAGAAAAAAGGAGCTGGAGGAATCAGACTCCCTGACTTCAGACTATACTACAAAGCTACAGTAATCAAGACAGTATGCTACTGGCACAAAAACAGAAATATAGATCAATGGAACAGGATAGAAAGCCCAGAGATAAACCCACACACATATGGTCCCCTTATCTTTGATAAAGGAGGCAAGAATATACAGTGGAGAAAAGACAGCCTCTTCAATATGTGGTGCTGGGAAAACTGGACAGCTACAAGTAAAAGAATGAAACTAGAACACTCCCTAACACCATACACAAAAATAAACTCCAAATGGATTAAAGACCTTAAATGTAAGACCAGACACTATCAAACTCTTAGAGGAAAACATAGGCAGAACACTCTATGACATAAATCACAGCAAGATCCTTTTTGACCCACCTCCTAGAGAAATGGAAATAAAAACAAAAATAAACAAATGGGACATAATGAAACTTAAAAGCTTTTGCACAGCAAAAGAAACCATAACCAAGACGAAAAGACAACACTACAATGGGAGAAAATATTTGCAAATGAAGCAACTGACAAAGGATTAATCTCCAAAAGTTACAAGCAGCTCATGCAGCTCCATATCAAAAAAACAAACAACCCAATGCAAAAATGGGCAGAAGACTTAAATAGACATTTCTCCAAAGAAGATATACAGATTGCCAACAAACACATGAAAGGATGCTCAACATCACTAATCATTAGAGAAATGCAAATCAAAACTACAATGAGATATGATCTCTCACCGGTAGAATGGCCATCATCAAGAAATCTACAAACAATAAATGCTGGAAAGGGAACCCTCTTGCACTGTTGGTGGGAATGCAAATTGATACAGCCACTATGGATAACAGTATGGACGTTCCTTAAAAAACTAAAAATAGAACTACCATATAACCCAGCAATCCCACTACTGGCATATACCCTGAGAAAACCGTAATTCAAAAAGAGTCATGTACCACAAGGTTCATTGCAGCTCTATTTACAATAGCCACGACATGGAAGCAACCTAAGTGTCCATCAACAGATGAATGGATAAAGAAGATCTGGCACATATATACAATGGAATATTACTCAGCCATCAAAAGAAATTAAACTGAGTTATTTGTAGTGAGGCGGATGGACCTAGAGTCTGTCGTACAGAATGAAGTAAGTCAGAAAGAGAAAAACAAATACCGTATGGTAACACATATATATGGAATCTAAAAAAAAAAAAAAATTGTCATGAAGAAACTAGGGGCAAGACTGGAATAAAGATGCAGACCTACTAGAGAATGGACTTGAGGACACGGGGAGGGGGAAGGGTAAGCTGGGACAAAGTGAGAGATTGGCATGGACATATATACACTACCAAATGTAAAACCGATAGCTAGTAGGAAGCAGCCGCATAGCACAGGGAGATCAGCTCGGTGCTTTGTGACCACCTAGAGGGGTGGGATAGGGAGGGTGGGAGGGAGGGAGATGCAAGAGGGAAGAGATATGGGGACATATGTATATGTATAGCTGATTCACTTTGTTATATAGCAGAAACTAACACACCATTGTAAAGCAATTATACTCCAATAAAGATGTTAAAAAAAGAAGGTACATGTCTACCTAGAATTATATGTTTTGATTGTAAAGTTTAGTTTTTACAATGAGGTGAAGTTATAATCAGTAGTTTGGCTACATATACAAGAACAGAGTTTTTTAGCTCACTTTTTTAACACTTCTATTTCTCATTTTAAAAATATTTTCTATTCTTTAGCATCAGGTACCATATGCAACTTTGCCCTGATTGCTGACATCACCTATCATTAGTAAATTAGGTATAATTACATGCTAATATAGTAGGCAATTTTGAAACCACCTTTATTTCTGTCAGCCCAGATATATGTAAATGTGAATGATTAGTTTTTTTTGTTATATCTGGTTTAAAGATATTATAATAGGAACAGCTAAGATAACACTTACATGATGCTTACTATTTATCAAGCTGTTTTCTAAGCACTTGTAATACTCAAAACTCTATGACTTTGGTATTACTGTTATCTCCAGTTTATTGATTGGGAAGTAAGGAATAGGTAGCTTCAGTAACTTGCCCTGGGTCATAGAGCTAGTAAGTGATGGAGCTGAATCCAGATAGTCTGGCTTCAGAGACATTGTGCTTATCCACTAGGCTGCATTCACTCAGAAGCAGTTAATCCACAGTTCCTGGTTAGCTGCAGCACACTCCAGAGGTTAGAGAGTTAAAATTCAATTCAGATACTTTCCTTCCACTCAGAAGTCTTCCTTTGCCTCCCTCAAACTACCCTTTCTGTTCTACTTCCATAAAATGAGTGTATCTCTGCCATTGCACTTATCTTTCTGTATTAGAATTGCCCATTTATGTGTCTGTATTATTATAGACAGTGATATCTTTGAAGACAAAAATCATATCTTATTTATCTTTATATTACCAGAGTGTTGTTTAGCACAGGGTCTGATGCTCTATAGATACTTGATGTTTGGTGGACTAAGCTGAGCTGAATGCTAGTGCATACGTCATGAAAAATTACTATTACCCCCACCCAACATGTAAAACAATGATCTATCAAATGCTTACAATATGCAAGACACTACACTATACTTTTTTTTTTTTTTTTTTTGCGGTACGCGGGCCTCTCACTGTTGTGGCCTCTCCCGTTGCGGAGCACAGGCTCCAGACGCGCAGGCTCAGTGGCCATGGCTCACGGGCCCAGCCGCTCCACGGCATGTGGGATCTCCCGGACTGGGGCACGAACCCATGTCCCCTGAATCGGCAGGCAGACTCTCAACCACTGCGCCACCAGGAAAGCCCTACACTATACATTTTATACACATATTATTTCATTTTATTCTTACAATGGTACCTGTGAGGCAAATATAACTATCATTTTACTCATAAAGAGACTGAGGCTCCAAAAGGTTAAGTGACTGTTTGCCTAAGCTCACAGCTGTTAAGTGGTAGACTCAGTTCCCCCAAACCCTAGTCTATCAGGCTCATAAAGCCTTCGCTCTTTACCTACTATTATACTGCTTCCAAGAGGCAATTTCAGTGGGAATTCTTCCCTGATTCCTGAGCCTAAATTTTTGAAAATCCAAAGTTATATCCAAACTTCTAGATATTGTATATTACCTTAACAACTAAGAATTTGAGGCTAGTTAGAGGATCAGGAACTTTCAAATAGTGGAGTAGGTCCAGAGAGGGACATATTGAAGCCATTAGAACAGTGCATATATGGACCTTCAGAGCTGTGAAATACACTTATAGGTAAAGTGATAGCCCCCTTTTCCATCCAGCTTTTGTCCCTTTATCATCATTGCAATTATAGGTAAAGTGTACTCATTCCTGCTAAGGATAGGAAAACCTGCATTTCATCTACAGTAAATCAAGGGGAAAAAAAGTCATTTACCTAAGATGTGGTTTGAGTTGGAGAGGCAGGGGAAATATATTTTGTGTTTGACACTCATTGGGAAACATGAGTGTAATGAAAGATTCAAACTACCCCTTTTCCTTACTAGAGCTAAGGAAAAGGTTGTATTTAGAACCTTATAAAATATTTTTATGCATAAATTCTGTGTGCATGTATTTTACACAGATTGTACATATGTACAAATAATACCATATAGACAAAAATTATTATGAGCTGAAAAACAATGTTAATCTCCTAAAAGTAAACCTATAAAACTGAAGCTTACTTGATTAAAGGTTGCTAAATATTTAATGTAGTTTTAATTGAATTTTACATCACACAGAAGAAAATGAGAAAAGAAAAATCATATTCTTATTAGTAAAACTTCAAAGGTCAATAAACTTTCTCTAAACACAGCAGATTTCCAACGACAAATTTTATAATGTGGGACCTTTTCAGTTCAAAGCTGAAGAAGTGTTATGAAGTGTAGTGATTATGGCAAGATCTGAACATTTATCCATCCATTATAGGTTCACCAGGAGGATTGAACAAACACTTATATTTTATAATAAGCTAAGAGAACAAGCAGTTGAAGGAAGAAAATGTTCAAGTGAAATTTCATGACAAGAAATCCTTGATTGTTTGATATTGCTTCATCTACATCAGAAAAATCAACAGCTGTATATATACTCCACTGGGGAATTCCTAACAAGCAATGATGATGAGTAGAGAGGAAAAAAAAAAAAGTGAGAGAAGGTAAGTCAGTCCTTTACTTTGAAGAAATTTCTCAGAGTCATTTTGACCTTCTTTCCCTCGGATAAAACCAGATGCTAGTTTTCTTTATAAAACTTTTTAGAAGATGTTGAACTTTTTTGTGTGTGTGTGTGTGTGTGTGTGTGTGGTACACGGGCCTCTCACTGTTGTGGCCTCTCCCGTTGCGGAGCACAGGCTCTGGGCGCGCAGGCTCAGCAGCCACGGCTCACGGGCCCAGTCACTCTGCGGCATGTGGGATCTTCCCGGACCGGGGCACGAATCCATGTCCCCTGCATCGGCAGGCGGTCTCTCGACCACTGCGCCACCAGGGAAGCCTGATGTTAAACTTTTGATGAAGGAATGGTGATTGTTCTTCCCTAAGTTCATGATTGATGGGAAGCTAAATTCAAACAGACTAAGGAGAAGCTCTACAATGCATATCTCTCTTAATTAGACATATGTATACATTAAAAAATAAAGTCCCAGAGTAACAGAAAATTATTTAATTCTCTAATTTCATTATTCAGCCTACTTTGATTGCCTATGCACATTAATATGCTATAGCAGGTATTTTGCTCTTTTGGTATTTACCCCTAAGTAAGTTATAGTCAAGTATACAAAATATGGTTGGTTGCTAGGTAGCTTGTATGGTTCTGCTGCAACATGCTTCCTGTGGCAGTTTTTTTTTTTTCTCTTCAAGGGGTACAGGGGTGATAACTTGTGACCAATGCTACTAGTTCTAGGAAACATATTTTCCCTATCCAAACACTAGTAGACAGAGATGGCGGGGGGGGGACCCAATGATATTAGTCTAGATATCTTGCACCCAGGAGATATTCCATAAATGTTTGTTTAATAAATTAAATCAAAATAATTTCAGAAGGAAAGAGAATATTTATTTCCCTAAACTTTTGAATCTTTGGGAGTTCAATAAGAAATCCCATATTCCTGAAGAACAGTAAAGTATCATCTATTAGGGATACTTATTATTTTAAAAACTAAATGTTGATAGACTCTTTAGGAATTCCAAATTTGGAAATAATTTCACATGCCATGCAATTGAGAGGTTCCCAAACACATTAGGAAATTGACTGTATGATAGGTGTTTACATAAAATGCAAATTCCAGGGCTACCGCCCCAAAGATGCTGATTAAGTAGGTCTAGAATGAGGCCCAGGTAGTTTTTAGCTCCTTAATTATTTTATTTTATTATTTATCAAGTTTTGGAACAACTGGTAAAATTACAGAGCTAAAAGAAAAAAAAAATGTGGCTGAAAACTTTTAAGACCTTGAGTTGAAAAAGAATGTTTAACAAGTCTCAAAAAAGCATAAATCACAAGGTATAAAAGTTGATGGATTCATCTATAGGAAATAGGAATTTTTGTTCAAAAATGGATATGGGGCTTCCCTGGTGGCGCAGTGGTTGAGAGTCCGCCTGCCGATGCAGGGGACACGGGTTCGTGCCCCGGTCCGGGAGGATCCCACATGCCGCGGAGTGGCTGGGCCCGTGAGCCATGGCCGCTGAGCCTGCACGTCCGGAGCCTGTGCTCCGCAATGGGAGAGGCCACAACAGTGAGAGAGAGGCCTGCGTACCGCAAAAAAAAAAAAGAAAAAAAAATGGATATGAATAATCATATAGTAAGAAAATGCATCCAACATCTAAAATGGATAAGGGATTAATGTGTAGAATATTTAAAGAATTCCTGCAAATCAACAAGAAAAAGAGAAAATATAATAACAAAATGAACAAAGAACAGATAATTGATGGAAGGAGAAAACTGATTGGTTACAAGTATATACAAAGATGCTTACACTGATTGTTGATTAGAGAAATGTGAAGTAAAGCAATTAAACCAATTTATAATCAGCAAAAATGCATCAGTCGGATATAACCAAGTATTATCAAAGATGTGAGGAATTGTTATACCTAATGCACTGCTGGTAGAAGTGTAAAAGGGACAGCTATTCTAGAGAACAATTGAGTAAGACACAGAAATTAGGAATATGCATACCATATGATCCACTCTTTGGTGTACACCTTAGAGAAAGTTTAAAATAAGGTTGTGTATACACCTTCTCCCATGGACACACTGAATCTACAGCTACACATGGAGCAATTACCTCTGAAAGAAATCCAGAAACTAGCTGAGTGACTCCTACTCATCGAGTGAATGAGAAAAAACTCACATTGAAATGGGTAAGAAAGTCTGAGACTCACTCTCACCATGAACCCATCCTTGACACAGAGATACACTGCTGGGAGGGGACTCACAACTTCAAGCTTCTCCCTGAGGAGTGAAGGGTTTAGATGTTGGGTCCAACTTTTAAGACTTCGCCCTGAGGGATGGGCCCACAAAACACCTAACTCTGAAAGCCAAAAGTGCTTGTGTCCCTGAGATCCACAAGACTACACTTTAAATGCTGCTGCCTGAGGGTCCAGCTTTCAATCAGCCTACATTTACCTCCACTTTGGGACACTGACAGGTCTTGGCAGACCCTCAACTACTAAGAGCCACAAGGAACAAAGAAGGTGGCCTGGACAATCAAAAGGTTTGAGAGACAACAAGAGCTCAGGCCATGCTGAATGAGAAGGTTGATCTCCTACACAAGACCAGCCTGTCAAGATTGCATGAGGTGACTGTTTTATCCAATGTGCAGAAACCAACACAGAGCATCAAGGAAAATGAAGAAACAGAAAAATATGCGCCAAACAAAAGAATAAGATAAAACTCCAAAAACAGACCTTAATGAAACAGAGATAGATTTGCCTGGTAATACAATAATGGTCATGGAGATAGTCACTGAGGTCAGGAGAAAAATATATTAACAAAGTGAGAATTTCAACAAAGAGACAGAAAATATAAGAAGGCAACAAACTGAATTAGCCAGAGTAGAATAAAATAACTGAACTGAAAAATTCAATAGAGGGGTTCAACAGACTAGATCAAGCAGAAGAAAGGATCAGCAAATTTGAAGATAGGGGATTGAAATACTTCCAATAAGAGAAACAAAAAGAAAAAAACAATGAAAAAGATTGAAGATAGTTTAAGGTACTTATGGAACACTATTAAGTGGACCAATATTTGCATTATAGGAGTCTTGGAAGGAGAAGAGAGAGAGAAAGAAACAGAAAGCTTATTGAAAGAAATAATGGTTGAAAACTTTCTTAACCTGGGGGAAAAAACCCAGACATCTAGAACCAGAAAGCCCAAAGAGTTCCAAATAAGAGGAATCTAAATAGGCCCACTCTGAGACACCTTACAATTAAATTGTCAAAAGTTAAAGATGGAGAGAATCTTAAAAGCAGCAAGAAAAAAACCAACTTGTTATGTACAAGAGAATCCCCATAAGACCACCAGCAGATTTTTCAGCAGAAACTTTATAGACCCGAAGGAAGTGGCACAATCTATTCAGAGTGCTGAAAGAAAAAAGTGCCAACAAAGAATACTCCACCTGGAAAATTTTCCTTCATAACTAAATGGAGAGATAGAGTTTTCCAAACAAGCAAAAGCTCTAGAAATTCATCACCTCTAGACCAGCCTTACAAGAAACATTAAAGGAACTGCTTCAAGCTGAAATGAAGTCACTAATTAGTAACAGGAAAATATATTAAAGTATAGGTCTCACTGGTAAAGGTAAATACATAGTTAAATTCAGAATACTCTAGTGTTATAATGGTGGTGGTTAAATCACTGATAAATCTAGTATGAAGATTAAAAGACAAAAGTATTAAAAATAAGTGTAACTACAAGAATTTGTTAACGAATACACAAGGTAAAAAGATGTAAATTGTGATATTAGAAACATAAAAATGGGGGGGAGAGTAAAAATGTAGAGCTTCAGTATGTGTTTGAAGTCAAGTTGTTAGCAGCTTAAAACAGACTGTTATATGTTTTATGTAAGCCTCGTGAATAACCACAAGGCAAAATCTTACAGTAGATACACAAAAGATAAAGAGAAAAGAATCTAGGTGTACCATTAAAGTAAATCCGTGGATTGCAGCTAAAGCAGTGCTCAGAAGAAAATCCATAGCTAAAATACACACATTAGAAAGAAAAGAAAGTTATAAAACTCAGGCACCTAAGATTCCAACATAAGAAGGTAGAAAAAGAACGAAGTAAATTAAATAGAACAAAGGAAGTAATAAAAATAGGAGGAGATATTAAGGAAATAGAAATTTAAAAGAATAGAGAACAATGACAAAATCAAGAATTACTTCTTTGAAAATAGCAAGAAAATTGATAAACCTGTTGCTAGACTGCTCAAGAATAAAGAGAGAATCCAAGTTACCAATGTCAGGAATGTCAGAGGAAACATCACTAAAGATCCTACAGATAATAAAAGGATAATAAAATAATATCATTACCAACTTTGTCAATGAATTTGACAACTTCGGTAAAATGAACAAATTCCTGGGACTTCCCTGGCGGTCCAGTGGTTAAGACTCCATGCTTCTACTGCAGGGTGTGCCGGTTCAATCCCTGGCTAAGATCCCACATGCTGTGTGGCACAGCCACAAAAAAAAAAAAAAAAAAAAACTGGGCAAATTCCTTGCAATATGCAATGTATCAAAGTTGACAGAGATTAAACTAAATATCTTAATAGCCGTATTTCTGTTAATGAAATTGAACTTGTTATCAAAAATCTTTCCTCAAAGAAAACTCCAGGTCAAAATGATTCCCCTGTTGAATTCTATCAAAACCTTAAAGAAGAAATAATGTCAATCCTACATAAACTCAAAAAATGGAGGAGGCTAGATACAATTATACCAAAACCTGATAAAGATGTTGCAAAAATCCTACAACTCAGTAGTAATTTTTTAAAATCCAGTAAAAAGTATGAACAAAACATTCATGCATACACTTGTCTAAAGAAGTTACATGAATGGTCAATGATCACATAATTTATCACTGAGATAAATGCAAGAGAGATGCAAACTAAAGTTACTACTACTGGAGAGATGCAAACTAAAGTTACTACTACTGACTCTCAAGTCTGGCTACAATTAAAATGAAAGACATCAGCAATGCTGGCATATAAAATGGTGTAGCCACTTTGGAAATAGGTCTGATAGTTTCTTCTACACATTCATCTACACTATGACCCATTAATTTCATTCCTAGGTATTTCTCAAGAGTAATGAAAATATATGCCCACAAAAATAGTTGTACAAGGATTTTTCATAACAAATTTACTCATAATAGCCAAAAACTGGAAACTACTCAGATGCTCAACAGGAGAATGGATAAACAAATGGTGGTTTCTTTATACTGGGTGAAGAAAAATAAAGACACAAAGTTCTGAGTGAAGTAAGCTTTACACGAAAAACTACATACTATGTAATTCCATTTATATAAAGTTCTAAAATGGGCAAAATTAATTCATGTTTGAAAAAAGTAAGAATAATGGTAATCTTGCAGGTTGGGAGTAGAGATTTATGTGGAAGGGGCATGAGGGAAATTTCTAATAGTTGTAATGTTCTATATTTTGAGTGGAGTTTTCATTATAAAGGTGTACGGATTTGCCACACAAATATACACATAAGATTTGTGCATTTCATTTGTGTAAATTTTAAATAGAAAACACTGTTAATAAATACTGTTAATAAATACTGAACCCTAACTGACATACATTCTGAAATATTTAGGGTATACTAATGTTTATAAGTTATTTTGAAATATTCCAAAAGTAAATGGACTAATAGGTGGGTAAAGTTTGAAAAGATGCACAGATAGTGATAAACCACATATAGTAAAATATTATTGGTGGAATCTCGGTGAGGGAATATGTGAGTGTTCACTCAAACATTCATTCAACTTTGCTGTATGTTTGAAAATTCTAAATGCACTTCTAATTATTTATGATATAATGAAGTAATAAGATATTGAAAATAATTTCAAAATAATACAAATGTTGAAAAATGAAAGAGAATACTATGTATCTTACAAAATTAGAAAGGTTCATCCACGTAGCTGGAAATGGCAAGATCTCCTCTTTTTTTTTTTTTTTTTTTTTTTGCGGTACGCGGGCCTCTCACTGTTGTGGCCTCTCCCGTTGCAGAGCATAGGCTCCAGATGCGCAGGCTCAGTGGCAATGGCTCACGGGCCCAGCTGCTCCGCAGCATGAGGGATCTTCCCGTACCAGGGCACGAACCCCTGTCCCCTGCATCAGCAGGCGGACTGTCAATCACTGTGCCACCAGGGAAGCCCAATCTCCTCCTTTTTAAAAGCTGAATAATATTCCATTTTATATATCACAATTTCTTTACCTATTCATGTGTCAACAGACTTGGTTTGTTTCCATATCTTGGCTATTATGAATAATGCTGCAATGAACATGGAAGTGCAGATGCCTCTTTGAGATAGTGATTTCATTTCTTTTGGGAATATACCCAGAAGAGTGATTACTGAATCATATGGTAGCTCAATTTTTAATTTTTTGAGGAACCTCCATAATGTTCTCCATAGTGGCTGCACCACAAACAGTGCACAAAGGTTCCCTTTTTTTCAATCCTTGTCAGCACTTGTCATTTCATGTCCTTTTGATAATTGGCATCCTAATGGATGTGAAATGATGTTTCATTGTGATTTTGACCTGTGATATTTAGCACCTTTTCATGTTTCTGCTCCTAGAGGACATAGTGCTAAGTGAAATAAGTCAGACACAAAAAGAAAAGAATAAAGCATAATCTCAATTACATGTGCGATATAAAAAAATCTAATACACTGAAGTAGAAAGTAGGACATGGTTACCAGGGATGGGGGGAGATGTTGGTCAAAGGGTACAAAGTTGCAGTTATGTAGGATGAATAAGTCTAGAGAGCTAATGTACTACATGATTACTCTAGTTAATAACTTTGTACTGAATACTGGAAATTCATCAAGAAAGTAGATTTCAGGTGCTCTCATCACTAACAAAAAAAAATTGTAAAGATGTGAGGAGATGATATGTTAATTAGCTTGATTGTATTGATAGTAACCATTTCACTAGGTAAAATTTCACTAGGTAAAATTATTTACAAAACAGAAACAGACTCACAAACATAGAAAGCAAACTTATGGTTACCAAAGGGGAGAGGGAGGGAGGGATAAATTAGGAGTTTGGGATTAAAATATACACACTACTATATATAAAATAGATAAACAACAGGGACCCGCTACATAGCACAGGGACTATACTCAATATCTTGTAAAAAAAAAAGAATATATATATATATATCTGAATCATTTTGCTGTACACCTGAAACTAACACAGCATTGTAAATCAACTATATTTCAAGAAAAAATTTTAAAAATAAATAAAAATTAAATGAGCCCTATAACACATTACAATTTACCATGTTAAATATATACACACAACAGTGCTAATATTTTAGAACATTGAAAACACATTGAAGGGAATATATTAAATATATTACAGAGGTAGCCTATGGGGGAATGGGCATGGAGATCATGAACGAATAGGTGAAATAAATAAGAAAGTTGCCTTGTATAGGTTGATGATGATGGTGTGCCATGAATACCTTGATTTTCTGCACTTAAAGTCCCAGGAAAAAGAACAGAAAAAGAAAGAAAGAAAGAAAACCATATGTGGAAGTTATTTCTTGTTCCTTAACAATAGCTATAGGCATTTGTTTTTTCCTAATGCAAGTTTTGAAAACAGTTTTAGAGTCCAAAGTTGACAAATGTGTAGTCAAATACTAATAGTATAGCTCTAGCCATGTTGTGGCTGATATTTTTAATATTACTTTTAAATAATATTTCAATTTAACTTCATTCATGATTTTAAAATATTATGTAATATGACCCTAACCCTAATTACAATGTCTAAGATATAGGGATAATTTATGTTTCTAATCTGCCAGAAGAAAAAGAAAGGGAGAAAGAGGAGAAGTATCCTAGACATGGATTAAAACAGAAACACTTTTTTTCCTTTCATTTCTTTTTTTTTTATGTATTGGTTATATATTTCATAATAAACAACCAAAAAACACACTAAACACTCATTTTGTTCATTGGTCTGAAGCTCATATAAGGCAACTCTGTTTTAGATTACAGTTTCTGGGGTGCTCTGCTTCAGGCTGCAGGTTTGTGACTGGCTAGATTCCCTGAACTCCATGTGCCCACATGGAGGGGAAAGCAGCTTTAGGCAAAGGAATTTTTAAATTTATATAAAATGGACAGTTTCCTTGAACAACACAGTTACCAAGTTACTAAAACTGACACAAGAAGAAATTTTAAAATCTGAATAATACTAGATCTATTATAGAACTTGAATATATAGCTGAAAACAGTCTCACACAAAGATCTAGGTTCAAGTGGCTTTTGGGTGAAGTCTATCAATTGTTTAAAGAAGAAATAAAATCAAACTTACATCAATTCTTTAGAATAGGAAAAAAATGGGGTATTTCCCAACCCATTGTGATGCCAACATAAATTTGGTAAGAACATTACAGACCAATTTATCTCTTGGACAATGATGCAAAACTTCTAAAAAGTGTTAGCAAGTTGAATAATAGATAAAAAGGAAAATACATCACAACTAACCTGGGTTTATCTTAAGAAAATAATGTTGGTTTATCAATTGAAAAATTAATCAATGTTAAGTCATTGCATTAAGAGAACAAATGAGAAAAATCATATGTGCACTTCAATAGATGCAGATATAGCATTAGAAAAAATCTAGTAACCATTCATGATAATAAAAGAACTTTTCCTTAATCTAGTAAAGAGAATCTAAAAAACATCTACAGCACTCTTCATATACAATGGTGAAATATTACAAGATTTCCCTGAGACTGGGAATGAGACAAGGAGGCCTACTCTGACCAATTCCATCCAACATTGTACTAGAAAAACTAGCCAGCACAATAGGGCAAGAAATAAAAGGCATAATGGTTTGGAAATAAAAAATAACACTGTCATTATTCAGAGGTAACATGATCTTGCATGTGGAAAATCTAAAAGAACTGAAGACAACTTATTAATTCTAATAAGTGAACATAGAAGAAATCAATTGAGTTTTACATGCAATGTACTAAACCTTCACAGTTCGTAAAGTTTAGAATCATAAATGTATGTATGGTTAATGTACAAAAATGTTGGAGTCAGATGCGAATGATCTCTGAGGTTAAGGTTTTCTTGCATGGAATTTTGTTTTTAACATCTTTATTGGAGTATAATTGCTTTACAATGGTGTGTTAGTTTATGCTTTAAAACAAAGTGAATCAGATATACATATATATATCCCCATATCTCCTCTCTATTGCGTCTCCCTCCCACCCTGCATATCCCACCCCTCTAGGTGGTCACAAAGCACTGACGTAATCTCCCTGTGCTATGCAGCTCCTTCCAACTAGCTAGCTGTTTTACATTAGGTGGTGTATATACGTCCATGCCACTCTCTCACTTTCTCAAAGCTTACCCTTCCCCTTCCCCATGTCCTCAAGTCCATTCTCTACATTTGCATCTTTATTCCTGTCCTGCCCCTAGGTTCTTCAGAACCTTTTTTTTTTTTAGATTTCATATATAAGTGTTAGCATATGGTATTCGTTTTTCTCTTTCTGACTTCCTTCACTCTGTATGACAGACTCTAGGTCCACGCACCTCACTGCAAAAGACTGAATTCCGTTTCTTTTTATGGCTGAGTAATATTCCATTGTATATATGTACCACACCTTCTTTATCCATTCATCTGTAGTTGGAGACTCAGGTTGCTTCCATGTCCTGGCTACTGTAAATAGAGCTGCAATAAACATTGTGGTACATGAAACTTTTTGAATTATGGTTTTCTCAGGGTATATGCCCAGTAGTGGGATTGCTGGGACATATGGTAATTCTATTTTTAGTTTTTTATGGAACCTCCATACTGCTCTCCATAGTGGCTGTATCAATTTACATTCGCACCAACAGTACAAGAGGGTTCCCTTTTTCCCACACCCTCTCCAGGATTCATTGTAGCTTTTCTGATGATGCCCGTTCTAACTGGTGTGAGGTGATAGCGCATTGTAGTTTTGATGCACCTTTCCCTAATGATTAGTGTTGTTGAGCACACTTTCATGCATTTGTTGGCAATCTGTATATTTTCTTTGGAGAAATGTCTATTTAGGTCATCTGCCCATTTTTGGATTGGGTTGTTTGGATTTTTGATATGGAGCTGCATGAGCTGCTTGTATATTTTGGAGAATAATCCATTGTCCGTTGCCTCATTTGCAAATATTTTCTCCCATTCTGAGGGTTGTCTTTTCGTCTTGTTTATGGTTTCCTTTGCTGTGCAAAAGCTTTTAAGTTTCATTAGGTCCCATTTGTTTTTGTTTTTATTTCCATTTCTCTAGGAGGTGGGTCAAAAAGGATCTTGCTGTGATTTATGTCATACAGTGTTCTGCCTAAGTTTTCCTCTAAGAGTTTGATAGTGTCTGGCCTTACATTTAGGTCTTTAATCCATTTTCAGTTTATTTTTGTGTATGGTGTTAGGGAGTGTTCTAATCTCATAGTTTTACATATACCTGTCCAGTTTTCCCAGCACCACTTATTGAAGAAGCTGTCTTTTCTCAACTGTATAGTCTGGCCTCCTTTATCAAAGATAAGGTGACCATATGTGCGTGGGTTTATCTCTGGGCTTTCTATCCTGTTCCATTGATCTATATTTCTGTTTTTGTGCCAGTACCATGCTGTCTTGATTACTGTAGGTTTGTAGTATAGTCTGAAGTCTGGGAGCCTGATTCCTCCAGTTCCATTTTTCTTTCTCAAGATTGCTTTGGCTATTCAGGGTCTTTTGTATCTCCATACAAATTTTAAGATTTTTTGTTCTAGTTCTTTAAAAAATGCCATTGGTAATTTGATAGGGATTGCATTGAATCTGTAAATTGCTTTGGGTAGTAGGCTCATTTTCACAATATTGACTCTTCCAATCCAAGAACATAGTATATCTCTCCATCTGTTTGTATTATCCTTAATTTCCTTCATCAGTGTCTTATAGTTTTCTGCATACAGGTCTTTTGTCTCCTTAGGTAGGTTTATTCCTAGGTATTGTATTCTTTTTGTTGCAATGGTAAGTGGGATTGTTTCCTTAATTTCCCTTTCAGATTTTTCATCATTAGTGTATAGGAATGCAAGAGATTTCTGTGTGTTAATTTTGTATCCTGCTACTTTACCAAATGCATTGATTAGCTCTAGTAGTTTTCTGGTAGCATCTTTAGGATTCTCTATGTATAGTATCATGTATCTGCAAACAGTGACAGCCCTACTTCTTCTTTTCCGATATGGATTCCTTTTATTTCTTTTTCTTCTCTGTTTGCTGTGGCTAAAACTTCCAAAACTATGTTGAATAATAGTGGTGAGACTGGATAACCCTGTCTTGTTCCCAATCTCAGCAGAAATGGTTTCATTGTTTCACCACTGAGAACAATGTTGGCTGTGGGTTTGCCATATATGGCCTTTATTATGTCGAGGTAAGTTCCCTCTATGCCTACTTTCTGGAGGGTTTTAATCATAAATGGGTGTTGGATTTTGTCAATAGCTTTTTCTGCATCTCTTGAGATGATCATATGGGTTTTCTTCTTCAATTTTTTAATATGGTGTATCACATTGATTTGCGTATATTGAAGAATCCCTGCATTCCTGGGATAAACCCCACTTGATCATGGTGTGTGATCCTTTTAATGTGTTGTTGGATTCTGTTTGCTAGTATCTTGTTGAGGATTTTTGCATCTGTGTTCATCAGTGATATTGGCCTGTAGTTTTCTTTCCTTGTGACATCTTTGTCTGGTTTTGGTAACAGGGTGATGGTGGCCTCGTAGAATGAGTTTGGGGGTGTTCATCCCTCTGCTACATTTTGGAAGAGTTTGAGAAGGATAGGTGTTAGCTCTTCTCTAAATGTTTGATAGAATTCGCCTGTGAAGCCATCTGGTCCTGGGCTTTTGTTTGTTGGAAGAATTTTAATCACAGTTTCAAATTCAGTGCTTGTGACTGGTCTGTTCATATGTTTTATTTCTTCCTGGTTCAGTCTCAGAAGGTTGTGCATTTCTAAGAATTTGTCCATTTCTTCCAGATTGTCCATTTTATTGGCATGTAGTTGCTTGTAGTAATCTCTCATGATCCTTTGTATTTCCGCAATATCAGTTGTTACTTCTCCTTTTTCATTTCTAGTTATTTTGATTGGAGTCTTCTCCATTTTTTTCTTGATAAGTGTGGCTAAAGGTTTATCAATTTTGCTATCTTCTCAAAAAACCAGATTTTAGTTTTATTGATCTTTGCTATTGTTTCCTTCATTTCTTTTTCATTGATTTCTGGTGTGAAATTTATGATTTCGTTCCTTCTGCTAACTTTGGGTTTTTTTTTTCTTCTTCTTTCTCTATTTGCTTTAGGTTGTTTATTTGAGATGTTTCTTGTTTCTTGAGGTAGGATTGTTTTGCTATAAACTTCCTGCTTAGAACTGCTTTTGCTGCATCCCATAGGCTTTGAGTCATCATGTTCTCATTGTCATTTGTTTCTAGGTATTTTTTTATTTCCTCTTTGATCTCTTTAGTGATTTTTTACTACTGTATTGTTTGTCCTCCATGTGTTTTTACTTTTTACAGATTTTTTCCTGTAATTGATATCTAGTCTCATAGCGTTGTGGTCGGAAAAGATACTTGATATGATTTCAATTTTCTTAAATTTATCGAGGCTTGATTTGTGACCCAAGATGTGATCTATCCTGGAGAATGTTCCATGTGCACTTGAGAAGAAAGTGTAATCTGCTGTTTTTGTTTGGAATGTCCTATAAATATCAACTAAATCTATCTCATCATTTAAAGCTTCTGTTTCCTTATTTATTTTCATTTTGGATGATCTGTCCGTTGGTACACGTGAGGTTAAAGTTCCCCACTATTACTGTATTACTTTCGATTTCCTCTTTTATAGCTGATAGCAGTTGCCTTATGTATTGAGGTGCTCTGATGTTGGGTGCATATATATTCTTGCATTGATCCCTTGATCATTATGTAGTGTCCTCCCTTGCCTCTTGTAACATTCTTATTTTAAAGTCTATTTTGTCTGATATGAGAATTGCTACTCCAGCTTTCTTTTGATTTCCCTTTGTAAGCAATACCTTTTTCCATCCCCTCACTTTCAGTCTGGATGTATCCCTAGGTCTGAAGTGGGTCTCTTGTAGACAGCATATATATGGGCCTGGTTTTTGTATCCATTCAGCCAGTCTGTGTCTTTTGGTTGGAGCGTTTAATCCATTTACATTTAAGGCAGTTATCGATATGTATGTTCCTATTATCATTTTGTTAATTGTTTTGGGTTTATTATTGTAGGTCTTTTCCTTCTCTTGTGTTTCCTGCCTAGAGGAAGTTCCTTTAGCACTTGTTGTAAAGATGGTTGGGTGGTGCTGAATTCTCTTAGCTTTTGCTTGTCTGCAAAGGTTTTAATTTCTCTCTCGAATTTGAATGAGATCCTTGCTGGGTAGAGTAATCTTGGTTTTCGGTTTTTCCCTTTCATCACTTTAAATATGTCCTGCCACTCCTTTCTGGCTTGCAGAGTTTCTGCTGAAAGATAGGCTGTTAACCTTATGGGGATTCCCTTGTATGTTATTTGTTGCTTTTCCCTTGCTGCTTTTCATATTTTTTCTTTGTATTTAATTTTGGGTAGTTTGATTAATATGTGTCTTGGTGTGTTTTTCCTTGGATTTATCCTGTATGAGATTCTCTGTGCTTCCCAGACTTGATTAACTATTTCCTTTCCCATATTAGGGAAGTTTTCAACTATAATCTCTTCAAATATTTTCTCAGTCCTTTTCTTTTTCTCTTCTCTTTCTGGGACCCCTATAATTCAAATATTGGTGCATTTAATGTTGTTCCAGAGGTCTCTGAGACTGTCCTCAATTCTTTTCATTCTTTTTTCTTTATTCTGCTCTGTGGTAGTTATTTTCACTATTTCATCTTCCAGTTCACTTATTCATTCTTTTGCCTCAGGTATTGTGCTATTGATTCCTTATAGAGAATTTTTAATTTCATTTATTTTGTTGTTCATCATTGTTTGTTTGCTCTTCAGTTCTTTTGGGACCTTGTTAAACGTTTCTTGTATTTTCTCCATTCTATTTCCAAGATTTTGGATCATCTTTACTAGCATTCTGAATTCTTTTTCAGGTAGACTGCCTATTTCCTCTTAATTTGTTAGGTCTGGTGGGATTTTATCTTGCTCCTTCATCTGCTGTGTGTTTTTCTGTCTTCTCATTCTACTTAACTTACTGTGTTTGGGGTCTCCATTTCACAGGCTGCAGGTTCGTCATTCCTGTTGTTTTTGGAGTCTGCCCCCAGTGGCTATGGTTGGTTCAGGGGGTTGTGTACGTTTCCTCGTGGAG
This sequence comes from Aethalodelphis obliquidens, assembly GCF_003676395.1. NCBI lineage: Eukaryota > Metazoa > Chordata > Mammalia > Artiodactyla > Delphinidae > Aethalodelphis > Aethalodelphis obliquidens. The sequence goes on from NW_020838021.1 coordinate 3,558,536, forward strand.
GGAACTGGTGTCTGGGTTTTGGTGGATGAGGCTGGATCTTGTTTTTTCTAGTGGGCTGGACTGCATCTGGTGGTGTGTTTTGGGGTGTCTGTGACCTTATTATGATTTTAGGCAGCCTCTCTGCTAATGGGTGGGTTGTGTTCGTGTCTTGCTGGTTGGTTGGCATAGGGTGTCCAGCACTGTAGCTTGCTGGTTGTTGAGTGGAGCTGGGTCTTAGCATTGAAATGGAGATCTCTGGGAGAGCTTTCACCATTTGATATTACGTGGAGCTGGGAGGTCTCTGGTGGACCAATGTCCTGAGGTCAGCTCTCCCACCTCAGAGGCACAGGCCTGACACCCAGCTAGAGCACCAAGACCCTGTCAGCCACACAGCTCAGAAGAAAAAGGAGAAAAAAAAGAAATAAATAAAATACAATAAAATAAAGTTATTAATATAAAGAAATTTTAAAAATTAAAAAAAGTAAAATATAATAAAAAAAAGAAAAGAAAAGAAAAAAAGAAAGAAGAGAGCAACCAAACCAAAAAACAAATCTACGAATGATAACAAGTGCTAAAAACTATACAAAAAGAAAAAACAAATTGGATAGACAGACCCTAAGCAAAATGGTAAAAGCAAAGCTATACAAACAAAATCACACAAAGAAGCATAGACATACACACTCACAAAAACAGAAGAAGGAATAAAATATATATATATAAAAAAATGAAGAGAGTGACCAAATCAATAAACACATCTACCAATGATAATAAACTCTAAATACTAAACTAAGATAAACATAAAACCAGAAACAAATTAGATGCAGAAAGCAAACCCCAAGTCTACACTTGCTCCCAAAGTCCACCTCCTCAATTTGGGATGATTCCTTGTCTATTCAGGTACTCCACAGATGCAGGGTACATCAAGTTGATGGTGGAGATTTAATCCGCTGCTCCTGAGGCTGCTGGGAGAGATTTCCCTTTCTCTTCTTTGTTCACACAGCCCCTGGGGTTCAGCTTTGGATTTGTCCCCGCCTCTGCATGTAGGTTGCCTGAGGCCATCTGTTCTTTGCTCAGACAGGATGGGCTTAAAGCAGCAGCTATTTAGGGGGCTCTGGCTCACTCAGGCCAGGGGGAGGGAGGGGTACAGAGTGCAGGGCGAGCCTGCGGCGGCATAGGCTGGCATGACGTTGCAACAGCCTGAGGCACGCCTTGTGATCTCCTGGGGAAGTTGTCCCTTGATAACGGGCTGCACAGGTTCTTGGGAGGGGAGGTGTGGATAGTGACCTGTGCTTGCACACAGGCTTCTTGGTGGCTGCAGCAGCAGCCTTAGCGTTTCATGCCCATCTCTGGTGTCAGTGCTGATAGCCATGGCTCGCGCCCGTTTCTGGAGCTCGTTTAGGTGGTGCTCTGAATCCTCTCTGCTTGCATATCCCGAAACAATGATCTCTTGCCTCTTAGGCAGGTCCAGACTTTTTCCGAGACTCCCTCCTGGCTAGCTGTGGCACACTAGCCCCCTTCCGGCTGTGTTCACGCAGCCCACCCCAGTCCTCTCCCCGGGATCTGACCTCTGAAGCTGGAGCCTCAGATCCCAGCCCTCACTCGCCCCAGCGGGTGAGCAGACAAGCCTCTCAGGCTCTTGAGTGCTGGTTGGCACTGACCCTCTGTGCGGGAATCTCTTTGCTTTGCCCTCTGCACCCCTATTGCTGCACTCTCTCTCCCCCATGGCTCCAAAGCTTCCCCCCTGCCACCCCCTGTCTCTGCCAGTGGAGGGGCTTCCTAGTGTGTGGAAACCTTTCCTCCTTCACAGCTCCCTCCCAGAGGTGCAGGTCCTGTCCCTATTCTTTTGTCTCTGTTTTTTCTTTTTTCTTTTGCCCAACCCTGGTATGTGGGGAGTTTCTTGCCTTCTGGGAAGTCTGAGGTCTTCTGCCAGCGTTCAGTAGGTGTTCTGTATGAGTTGTTCCATGTGTAGATGTATTTCTGATGTACTTGTGGGCAGGAAGGTGATCTCCACGTCTTACTCCTCTGCCATCTTGAAGGTCTCTCTTTTCTTTATTTTCAAGTCAAATATGAAAATTAGGGCCAGGTTACTTAGTTTAGCAGTATCTTAAGCAAAGCTTTATATAAAGACAAGATGTTCTCTTCCTGCTCTTTTAACATATTTTGTGCATAGTAGCTAAGTATTTTAGCATCTGATTAATACAATAAAAACAAGACATTCCACTCCTCACCACAAAAAAGAACAGATTCCCCTTTGCTTATGGAAACCTTCAACTGAAATGTTAGTTTCTCTGACCTTCAGTCTGTGATGAGGGTAATATATAAACAGATGTCTTGAAGGATCTGAGTAGTCATTAGCAGTAGGCGATCATCTCTTCTTGATGAAATTATGTAGGCTATGTGTTTCTGTGTGTATACATCTCTGTAGCTTAATCTAAAAATAATTTAATTTATAGTGTATTTTGTTAGAACTTATTTTTTTTTCCTTTCTAATGATATTGCCTTACAACAGAGATGGGCCATCAACACCTCTCAATTGTACTATGTTCTGTGGAAATTACAAAGGAAATAGAGGTCATAACCCAACCCTTATGGAGGTGCGTAATCTAATGGGGAGATTAGAAAAACACAAATAAACACAGGTAATGGAAACACAATCAGCGACAGTTATCCAAACATGTCCAAGAGAAACACCTCATAATTATACTTAAACACCAGGTGTGTAATAGCTCTGCCCTTTGACTCCTGCTATTGAAGACAGGGCCCTAGATTAACAATCAGAAAACATAGATTTTGTTTCCAACTCCAGTCAAGTGGCTTTAAGCAAATTACTATCTGAGCCTGAGTTTGTTCAAAATACAGTTTGGACATTAGCTCCTTCTCTGCTGACTTCAAAAAAATATTATGAGGATTAAGTGATAAAATATGTGTGAACGTGTTTCGTAAACTGGAAAGCTATATGCATATCTGAAGAAATATCTTCCTTGATATTCTTATTTACTCATGCAGGTCACTTCCCCTAGACAGCCCATACCTCCCACTTTGTCAGCGTAAGTACCAACTCACCTCATGTTCCATCTGCTCAGTGAAACCTACATATGGTCTTTCCATCCTCTGAGCTCCTATAACCACTTACTAGTAGTTTCCTTTCCTGAAACTGCCTGGCATTATTAGTTTGCTTTTTGTATGCATTGTCTTTTCTGCTTTGCCAGATTATAAGCAGCTTGAGATCATGGATTTGCCTGATATATCTTAGTTTTTCCACAGTGCTTAGTATGGTTACTCTACATGGAGTGCTTCAATACATATTTTTTGATTGATTATAAGATAAGATGGTTCATTCATTCATTTGGCAAATATATTAAGTACTTACTCTGTACCAGGTACTCTACTGTTCTAGGGACTGGGGAATATAGCCCCTACCCTCATGGAACTTACATCTAAATGGGGAAGTCAGTATATATAAATAATGGTATATGTATATTTTTTCAGGTGGTTTTAGTACTTGAAGAAAATACTTAGTACTTGAGGAAAAATGAAACAAGGGAAGGGAATTTAGTATGATTGTTGATCACAGGGGGTGGGATGCTTTATTAGATAGGATGATCAGAAATATCTTCCCTGAGAAGGAATCTTTTGAGCAGAGACCTAAATGAAGGAGCAAGTAATGCAAAGACCTGAAAGGAATGTGATTCAAGAAGAAATGTTATACCCCATCAGGTTTTCCTTACTGACTGTGAATCAAGTTCACATGGAGTGATTGTTTTTGTGAATATACAATTTTATTTTTGTAGGATCTATATATTCACTCATTTTTTTATTCAATAAATATTCATGAGCCACTATTATGTATCAGCCACTGGTCTATAATGGAGTTCAAAAACAGATGCCATTGCACAGCAAAGGAAACCATAAACAAGACCAAAAGACAACCCTCAGAATGGGAGAAAATATTTGCAAATGAAGCAACCGACAAAGGATTAATCTCCAAAATTTACAAGCAGCTCATGCAGCTCAATAACAAGAAAACAAACAACCCAATCCAAAAATGGGCAGAAGACCTAAATAGACATTTCTCCAAAGAAGATATACAGACTGCCAACAAACACATGAAAGAATGCTCAACATCATTAATCATTAGAGAAATGCAAATCAAAACTACAATGAGATATCATCTCACACCAGTCAGAATGGCCATCATCAAAAAATCTAGAAACAATAAATGCTGGAGAGGGTGTGGAGAAAAGGGAACCCTCTTGCACTGCTGGTGGGAATGTGAATTGGTTCAGCCACTATGGAGAACAGTATGGAGGTTCCTTAAAAAACTACAAATAGAACTACCATATGACCCAGCAATCCCACTACTGGGCATATACCCTGAGGAAACCAAAATTCAAAAAGAGTCATGTACCAAAATGTTCATTGCAGCTCTATTTACAATAGCCCGGAGATGGAAACAACCTAAGTGCCCATCATCGGATGAATGGATAAAGAAGATGTGGCACATATATACAATGGAATATTACTCAGCCATAAAAAGAAACGAAATTGAGCTATTTGTAATGAGGTGGATAGACCTAGAGTCTGTCATACAGAGTGAAGTAAGTCAGAAAGAAAAAGACAAATACCGTATGCTAACACATATATATGGAATTTAAGAAAAAAATGTCATGAAGAACCTAGGGGTAAAGCAGGAATAAAGACGCAGACCTCTTAGAGAACGGACTTGAGGTTATGGGGAGGGGGAAGGGTGAGCTGTGACAGGGCGAGATAGAGTCATGGGCATATACACACTAACAAACGCAGTAAGGTAGATAGCTAGTGGGAAGTAGCCGCATGGCACAGGGATATTGGCTCGGTGCTTTGTGACAGCCTGGAGGGGTGGGATGGGGAGGGTGGGAGGGAGGGAGATGCAACAGGGAAGACATATGGGAACATATGTTTATGTATGACTGATTCACTTTGTTATAAAGCAGAAACTAACACACCATTGTAAAGCAATTATACCCCAATAAAGATGTTAAAAAAAAAAAAAAAAAAAAAAACAGATGCCATTCCTTCCCTTATGGAGCTTTTGTGATGCTAATTTTCCACCTCTTTAGTTCTAAGCATGCGATTGCAATGGTGTCTCACGACCTGGTCTAGCCTAGAAGTGCTCACTAAAGGGAGTGTAAACTGGTGCCACCATTATAGAGAAAAATCTGGCAAATGTAATATTTTATGTAATATTTTATATATTCTTAGACATACGTAATATTATACATATTCTATTTACCAGCAATCATTCTCCTGAATAACATCTCAAAGAAATCTCCACACAGATCCATATGGGGACATCATTGCAATGTTATTTGTGATGGTAGTGAGCAGGAAGCAACCCAAGTGTCCATTAATCCAACAGTGGATAGATAGTCTATGGTAGATTCACAATCATCGTGGAATATTATGCAGTATTTAAAACCAGATTAGATGAAATACAGTTTATCTTACTCTTGAAAAATAGTCCTAGCATAAGTGTTCAAAGGCTGACATGATAAATCCATGGTTCTTCAGAACACAGGATTGTTCTATCATTTTGCTCTCCCACACTGAAAATGTAGCTTCTATCTTGTGGCCAAAGATGCCTACCCCACTCATACCACTAGTCCAAATTACAGTCAGTGTTAAGACGATGAGATACAGACAACATTTTTATTTCCTTTTAAAGGAGCTGCACATCACTTTCACTTACATCTCATTGGCCAGAACCAGGCTTCATGGCAACATTGAGCTACAAAGGAAGCTAAGAAACATACTCTTGAGCATAGCATTCAATGTCCAGCTAAGCTTTTATTATTATAGAGAAAGTGGAGAATTGTTATTGAGTGAACAATTCTTACTAAGCACCTAGCATGAAACATTTTGCTTTTTTTTTCATATTTTAATTTGGACTAGCCACATTTCAAGTGCCCTATGCTCATATGTGTCTAGTCCTTATCATAAAGGACAGCACACTACTATGTAGCACTTATCCATTTACTCTAAGGATCTTAATCCACTCCCCACAGCTATAACTTCTCTGGTGGTTTCAGTTGCCTACTAAACTCTCCAAACTATTCCTTTTTATGGTCAGTTATTGGGCATTCATTTAGCCACAATAGTTATGTTAGCACTTTCCTGCACTAAAAGCAAACTTCTAACCAAGAAACATCTCCTTTTGTCTTCTGCAAAATGAAACCCAAAGCCAAAAACAAAACAAATAGAAAACCACACCACCACCCCAAAAGAAAACAAAACAAGGAAAAAACCTTACTGAGCATTTATCATTTTACACATAAATTGTGACTTATAATTTGATTTTTTTAGGCAATAACTCATAAACAGCTTTTATAGATTTATTACTTCACATATGTTCATTTATCCAAGAAAATATGTTTTGCAAAAAATACTAAGGGCATGGAGTTTGTGCAATTTACACTTTTACGGTTGTTATTGTTTTTGATCAATTAATCATAGGGAGAGGATCTGACAATACGGAGAGTATGTGGAATAGTGATGTGCTGAGGAGTCAAGAAACTTGCAAGCCAACTGAGACTTGTTTGATAAAATCAATCATTTTGAAGAACATTATTTTTTAATTATTTCAAGTTCCTTGACAGGATAAAGTTAAAACCTATGGAAAACATGGGGATCATTCATGCTGTGATTCTTGCTGAAAATGTCAAATTCCCCTATAAAGAATTATGAGATAGAGTGAAATTGACACAAATAAAAGCAGCCACACATTTCCAAGAGTTTTTACAAGAGTGGAAGAATGCTATGTTTACTTCAAGGAAAGATGCCTTAACAATTCTAGCAGTATTTTCACCCTCAAGTGTTGCATATTTCTGCTGATGCTATAGACTCATAATCAGTGCTCACAGTGGGCTGTAGTGAGCTATCCACGAATTTTTATTTTTCTAGTTTCCTTCATAATTACTTTTAATATAACTGATTTGGAGGAAATATATAGTGTGTGACCAAGAAACAAAGGATATTTTTACATAGTTAACAGGCCTATTTGTTTATGGAATCCCTGTAAAAAACCTTGTCTTCATTACCACCTTGTTCTACTACTACTTGATCATACAAATTCAACACTATATAGGAACAGGGTTTTACTGCTAAAGTTAATAATAAGACTGTCCTTCATTATATATTGTTCACCCTATACAGCTATGACCCTGAAGTTTAGTACTTCTGCTGTTTATGTCCCATGCAAAGTATGTCATAAATCATGGAGGATGATAGGACAAAATTTGAGTGATATTTTCCATTAAACTATAATTATTAAATGCCATAGTAGATCACTTAAATTTTCTTAGTAGAATCTATATTTAATCAAGGAAATATTACATTTTGATATTTCATTATTAGATTTAAGTATGATTTAAATGTTTGCTAAACTAAATATTTTAACTAATAAAAAACGTAAATTTCAATTTTAGCAAAATCATCATCAATCATGGAATAAAATCATTACTTGATTTATAGTATATTTTAATTGTCTTTGCATTGAAATTAAGAACTTATGGATTTCTTTGAAAACTGATATTTATTTTTCATAAATGGCAAATTACAACAACCACATGCTCTTTAGGACTATTAATAAGACGTTTATGAAGCATTCATTGAGTCACTGTCTTATACAGACACATCACATCAGACGGTCCATGTTCACAGAACTCTCATAATCTGTCTATGAAAATGCATGTGCAATTAAGAGGATCTCTAAGTTATGAACAAACAGTACAAAGTACACATAGGTCCCAGGAAATACAAAGCAAAGGAAATCCTTGTGTACTGACTTTCACCAGAGAAAGTTTTCTGGAAAAAAGTTTTCGAGAAAATAATGGGCATGAATCTACAGATTCAATGTAATCCCTATCAAACTATCACTGGCATTTTTCACAGAACTAGAACAAAAAATTTGACAATTTGTATGGAAACACAAAAGACCCCGAATAGCCAAAGCAATCTTGAGAAAGAAAAACGGAGCTGGAGAAATCAGGCTCCCTGACTTCAGAATATACTACAAAGCTACAGTAAACAAGGCAGTATGGTACTGGCACAAAAACAGAAATATAGATCAATGGAAGAGGATAAAAAGCCCAGAGATAAACCCATGCACATATGGTCCCCTTATCTTTGATAAAGGAGGCAAGACTATACAATGGAGAAAAGACAGCCTCTTCAATAAGTGGTGCTGGGAAAACTGGACAGCTACATGTAGAAGAATGGAATTAAAACACTGCCTAACACCATACACACACAAAAAAATGAAATGGATTAAAGACCTAAATATAAGGCCATACACTATCAAACTCTTAGAGGAAAACATAGGCAGAACCCTCTATGACATAAATCACAGCAAGATCCTTTTTGACCCACCTCCTAGAGAAATGGAAACAAAAACAAAAATAAACAAATGGGACCTAGTGAAACTTAAAGGCTTTTGCACAGCAAAGGAAACCATAAACAAGACAAAAAGACAACCCTCAGAATGGGAGAAAATATGTGCAAATGAAGCAACTGACAAAGGATTAATCTCCAAGATTTACAAGCAGCACATGCAGCTCCATATCAAAAAAACAAACAACCCAATCCAAAAATGGGCAAAAGACTTAAATAGACATTTCTCCCAAGAAGATATACAGATTGCCAACAAACACATGAAAGAATGCTCAACATCATTAATCATTAGAGAAATGCAAATCAAAACTACAATGCGATATCATCACACACCGGTCAGAATGGCCATCGTCAAGATATCTAGAAACAATAAATGCTGGAGAGGGTGTGGAGAAAAGGGAACCCTCTTGCACTGTTGGTGGGAATGTAAATTGTTACAGCCACTATGGAGAACAGTATGGAGTTTCCTTAAAAAACTAAAAATAGGGCTTCCCTGGTGGCGCAGTGGTTGAGAGTCCGCCTGCCGATGCAAGGGACACGGGTTCGTGCCCCGGTCCGGGAAGATCCCACATGCCGCGGAGTGGCTGGGCCCGTGAGCCATGGCCACTGAGCCTGCACATCCAGAGCCTGTCCTCCGCAATGAGAGAGGCCACAACAGTGAGAGGCCCACGTACCGCAAAAAAAAAGAAACAAAACTAAAAATAGAACTAACGTACGACCCAGCAATCCCACTACTGGGCATATACCCTGAGAAAATCATAATTCAAAAAGAGTCATGTACCAAAATGTTCATTGCAGCTCTATTTACAGTAGCCCGGAGATGGAAACAACCTAAGTGTCCATCAACAGATGAATGGATAAAGAAGGTGTGGTACATATATACAATGGAATATTACTCAGCCATCAAAAGAAATGAAATTGAGTTATTTGTAGTGAGGTGGACGGACCTAGAGTCTGTCATACAGAGTGAAGGAAGTCAGAAAGAGAAAAACAAATACCATATGCTAACACATATATATGGAATCTAAAAAAAAAAAAAAAAAAGTGGTTCTGAAGAACCTAGGGGCAGGCTGGGAATAAAGATGAAGACCTACTAAAGAATGGACTTGGGCTTCCCTGGTGGCGCAGTGGTTGAGAGTCCGCCCGCTGATGCAGGGGACACAGGTTCGTGCCCCGGTCCAGGAGGATCCCACATGCCGTGGAGTGGCTGGGCCCGTGAGCCATGGCCGCTGAGCCTGCGCGTCCGGAGCCTGTGCTCCGCAATGAGAGAGGACACAACAGTGAGAGGCCCGCGTACTGCCAAAAAAAAAAAAAAAGAATGGACTTGAGGACATGGGGAGGGGGAAGGGTAAGCTGGGAGAAAGTGAGAGTGTGGCATGGACATATATACACTACCAAATGTAAAATAGATAGCTAGTGGGAAGTAGCCACATAGCACAGGGAGATCAGCTCAGTGTTTTGTGACCACCTAGAGGGGTGGGATAAGGAGGGTGGGAGGGAGGGAGACACAAGAGGGAAGAGATATGGGAACATATGTATATGTATAGCTGATTCACTTTGTTATAAAGCAGAAACTAACACACCATTGTAAAGCAATTATACTCCAATAAAGATGTTAAAAAAAAAAAAGAAAAGAATGGGCATGGATTGGCTAATATGAAAGATGCTACAATTTGGGCCTGGAGCTATATAAAGGTCAAGTGGAAGTTATATATGTCTATGCTCATCATATGAATGAATTTGTATTTTGGGCATTTTCTTTTTTCTCTCTATATAGACACTTACCAGACTAAATATGCATACTAAAAAATCCTTTGGTTTAGACAGTGTAATAGGTGAGATTATTTAATTTATCCACCTATCTATCCATACCATTATATAATTTTTTCAATCTGAAACTAATATAGCATTCTTTCTGAAAATTATTATTACTTCCAAATTTCTGCAATACGTTTATGGTGATGGTTTTATCACTTTTGTTCAGTTTTGAGAAGAAAATGAGAATTTGTCCAGCTTTTATTGTAACAATTGGAATGTGAAATACATTTTCAGGCTTTTGAATAATGGTTTTGGTTACACTGTAGATTTTGATTTTCAATCAAAACTATGTATTTGCTGACATCATTGAGTGTTTTCAGTGCTGTCCATTGACTCCCAAGAAATAATGTTCACAATTGTACAAGGGTTTCATTGAAAGTAATATGATAATTAAAAGTATGTTAAAAATATTACCATTGTTATATGCAGTATTTCTTCACCTAAATTATATTGGAGCACTATCACAGCATGCCTCCCCATTTTTATACTACAGTTATGTCAAAGGCCATCTCTAAAGTGGTCATAATTTATCTTTATTAATTCTTCTGTTACACAGTTGTACAATTATTATGAATACAAATGTAATTATTCATACCTGGAAAAATAAATACAGCAGTTTCTTTATCAACCTAACTGGAGCACTGAAATTCTCTACTGTGATGTGAACAAACATAAATGACTATTTGAAAGAAGAAATTTTAGAAAAAGTAAATAAAAACATTAGAATGATGTAATTTAAATTTTGGGCCTAATAATTATATTTAGGTGATAGAATATCACTTTGATTTACTAACATGTATGTGCCTTAGAATGTGATTAAAAATTTCCTTGTGTGATTTTATTTTATATAATTTTGCAGGTGTCTCATTTATGATAGTGAAACATTAGTAAAGTTGATAGGCACCATACTTAGATATGTTTTCCAATTATAAGGGAAACATTAGCTATATTTATAACTTGTTATTGGAACGATCTAGAAAGAACATGTATGAATCTATTTTCATGACATTCTGGCAGAGTTAAAGGTCCCCGAAATAGCGGAATCATCTTATTAGACATGTGCAATCTTGAAACTATATGCATTTTAATGATGGAGATAAAAGTAGTATTATGCTGCTGCTTGATGTATAGGTAATCAGATTTTTAATGGATGGCTGCTCTACTTTCATCTTTTATGATTGCAGAAACATATATGATTATAGGAACTTCAACCCTCACCTTTATAAAAATGGAAAATAAAATGACTGTCATTACCAACCATTTATTCAACACATATTTGCTGAGTACCTACTCTTCATAAGAAACCCTGTGATAAAGAAATGATGAAAACATGACCTTTGCCCACAAAGAGGTCATGGTCTGGGAGTATAGAAAGTTATGTACACTAATAATTGCACTGTAATATTATATGTATAATAATAGAGTATGTATAAAGACCTGGCAATATAGTATATACTGCTAATGTTGTTTTGATTTAAATGTATGAATGATACATTCTAAAAACTAATTTTAAATATATCTAATGATACATTCTAAAAACTAATTTTCAAAGTATCAGATGGTCAAATAGAATGAGATTATTTTATTCACATTGCAGCATTTCCTGGGAATGTTTTAAATGAACTGAGTGCCTACTATGTGCAAGAAAAATTAGACAATTAATTTACTTTTATCTAAAAAATGTGACCTTGGTCGAGGAAGCAAAAAAAGAAAAAGCCAGACAATCTTATAATTTTCCTGCATTTTTTTTATCCTTCTATAGTTATCAAATCTGTGTTTTCTTTCTTTGCTTCACTTCTCTATCTTGTGTACTTTTCTTCCTAATGTTGAGAAGGTTTTTAAAACACTGTTGATTTAAGTAACTTAACAATTGCAAATTGAGTGAAGAGTACATTGTATATAACCTTGCGTAGGTCCTATTTATAAATAATAATCACAGGAATAATAGCACTATTTATAATAAGATCTCTGAGTAGTTTCTGAACAAGTCACCTCCTGTGGCAACTGATTATGACATTAAAAAGATGAATATGAAACTGTTTCCTAAGAATCATTCAAGGAATCAGTGAGGCAGGCACGGCTGTCTCTACAAATACATCAAGTATGACTGGTTTGCACTAAATATTTATGTTCTTAGCTACTATCCTCCACTGAGTGAAATTCCCACCGAGAGCCATTAATCGATTAGGCAACATAAGAAGGTTTCAGCTAAAGAACTGCTGCTTGTGAGGATGCTTTAAAGCTCTTGGCATGGATTATTTTTTTATCAGATCAGGTAGTTGACATCTGGAATGGGTAAGTTCCGAGGAAAGAAGCAAAAACGGAGCAGTACAAAGATAGAAAAGAAGCCGTTTGGGGCACCCATCGGTGCATCATAGTGGAGAATCTGTTTCTTTTGCAAAAACCCCTGATTTCCTGATTTGAACACTATTGTGAGAGACTAATGTCCTTCAATCATCCAGGATGACCATATAGTCCCATCAAGACATTTTCCTAAATAAAAGAACACATCACTTGAAATAAAATATGCCACTCTGAAAGACAAAAGTGGATGCAATGTTTCCTTCACATCAGGAAACCTAACCAGCAACTTAAACAAATGTCAAGTGTCAGTCTGAGGGAAGTTTTTTCTGCATGGAGAATGGCTGCGTCACATTCATATAAACCAGTGTCCATAAATACTTAGCAAATGTGCTACTGTTACTCCATCCCATTTCTAAAGCTAATACCTATCATTAATCAGGGCATCCATTTCCTCAGAGTCGAGATGAAGCCTTAGAATCCTTTTTAGTTCAACACTTCAAGCAGCAATTACCAGATGCTTAGAGGTGGTCCTTAACAGGAAACTTATTTTTCTCCACAAGAGTAAGATAACCTCAAGAGAAAATAAATGCATTGTCAATGCAAAATTTATTCACACTATGTAAAGATGTGGAAAGCCAATGTAACTGTATTTCTCTGGAAATTACCAAGTTGATCTTTCTCAAGGGTCCAATCCACTGGATACCAGGGTCAGAGAGGGATGGAGAGACAAGAACTACTACATCATTTTCCAAGCTGATAAATTAAGGCTGAGACTGATTCAGTAATTCAAGAATTTCCTTTATATGACTCAATTTGCGCTTGATGGACTCAGATACATTCTTAGTCTTAGAGTTCTCCACCCTTCTCCTGCAAGATTGAATCTAATTATTTTAAGAAGGGGTATGCTCATGCAATCTCATTGTGGTAAAAAACTTATCTCAGGATTCTTGCCAGTCACTGCTGAAGAGTGACTGTACTAGTCTGTACCTTGGACTGCTATCTGCCAAGATGAGATGACTCTCATTTGGCCTTTTGCGTTGATGTGCTGAAACCTAACTCCAGAGCTCATGGTTCAGTCATTTATCCAAAGACTCTATGTCCTCAACCAAAACAGCCTCCTTTTCCTGGCTGCAGGCCTTGGGTTGCCCACCTGCGCTCTCAGCATTTCCAAGGCACCTCACTGGGATATAGAGGAACTTGAGTCCTTTGTACATGTGTAACTTGGGGAACCAGGAACACTGCCTCAGTCTCACCTATATATTGGCACCCCTCAACAATGCTGCACTATTTATCTCTTACCATGTGCAAATGGCTTTGTGTTGCTTTTAGAGACTTGCAGCCTATCCCTTATCTTAGTCTGCTTGGGGTACCATAACAAAATATCACAAACTGGGTGGCTTAAACAACAGAAATTTATTCTCTCACAGTCCTGGAGGCTGGGAAATCTGAGCTCAAGGTGCTAGCAGATTTGGTTTCTGGTGAAAGATCTCTTCCTTCCTCATACATGGCCACCTTACTGCTGTGTCCTCAGATGGCCTTTCTTCTTTGTACACACGCAGAGAGAAGGAGAGAGAAAGAGAGAGGGAGAAAGTGAGAGAGATGAGAGAGGGGGAGAAAGAGAGAGACAGAGAGAGAATCTTACTCTTCTTATAAGGCCACAAGTCCTAGCTGATTAGGGCCTCACCCTTATGACCTCATTTAACCTTAATTACCTCCTAAAGACCCTATCTCCAAATACAGTAACACTGAGGGTTAAGCTTCAACATAAGAATTTGGGGATGGGGACACAATTCAGTCCATAGCACCCACTATAATTGAGAAAATGGGGTCTAGACCTGATACCTTCAATTTCCTGCATACATACTTAGATATCTCTAAAGACCCTCCCCAAACATACACACAAATACATAAGTTGAAGGTCAGAATCAAAGAGACAAGGAAGTCAGGGACGTGCAGAAGTAAACTGACATCTGACTTTATCCAAATGACTCTGACCTATTCTCTACAGAATCCCCTATGATGTGAGAACAGGTATCCATTTTCTGTTTATCAAATACTTCTCTCTAGTATGACTGGATCAAAGGAAACAAGCTTTAGTTTTTCTCCCTACTTAATATCATATATTGCTTCTTTTAACCCAACCTCATGACTACAGCTTGATGGCAAGGTGTGAAAGAGAGATTGGCCTTCCAATAAATAAACCTAACTTAGGAGGTATTTCAAAAATATTTTACCTTACCAGAAGTGTATCATTCTTCCTTAATTATACTTCTCCAGAGAAAAAAACCAGAATTTATTATTGTTGTTGTTCTTGTATATAAAAACTTAACACAGTGAAGAGGATTGTAATTGCTTCTTAGATAATCTAGTAGATTGAAACCAAACAAAATTTATGGAGAGGCGTGAGCTACCATGACAAAATTTTATGTTATGTCAATATTTCACAAGAAACATTATTTACCATAAAGCAACAAAAAATAAATAATATTAGGTCTCATATAGAAAGCATGAAAATAATATTTCTCACATACAGTTTTAAAAAATAAATCTATGTGCTATACAGGTACCCCCTGCTTTTCAAAAGTTTGCTTTATGGCACTTTGCTTTTACAAAAGATCTACATTAGTACCAGTTTTCTCTAACTGAAGGAAAGCCAAAAAGGATTTTCTCCTTCATGATAAAAGACAAAAATATCATTCAGCATTTGTTTTGCAGTGAGCTGTTACAGAGGCAGTGGGCACCCCCAGCAGAGCGAGTGGCACCTCTAAGCCCCTTCCCGAGGAACTACACTCAGCATCTCAGCATCAAGTTGCCATAGCTTTGAACCATGTCCGTATCTGTACTTTATCTCAATTTATTCTGTGCATTTGTCAGCAAGATGCATCCTAAGGTAATTGCTTCTTTGTCTTACACCATTTTGGCTTACGAAAGGTTCTATAAGAACGCTTTACTTTCAGAGAGTGCAGGAATGCTGTATATTATATAAACGCTTGTGCCTAGAAAGTACTTCCAACCTGTAAATGAGCCTTAATAATTATAGGTAACATTTTTTTGAGTGTTTACTTTGGGCGAGGCTCAAAGATAAGGGAGTACTATGCATTATATCATTAATACTCAAAGTAAGGAAGGAACTATTATGCTCATCTAATAGGTAAGGAAAGAGGTTTAGAAAGTTCCCAAGACCACACAATTATTCAGTGGAAGATCCAAGTTTTAACTTATGCTTATCAGACTCAGAACTAGTCTTTTTTTCCCAGTTTTAGTGATATGTGATTGACCTATAACACTGTATTGGTTTCAAGTGTATAACATAATGATTTGATATATATATATTTATCACAATAAGCTTAGTTAACATCCGTCACCTCACAGTTAAATTTTTTTTCTTGTGTTGAGAACTTTTACGATTCATTCTTTTAGGAACTTTCAAATATACAATACCATATTGTTAACTATGTCACCATGCTGTACATTACATCCCCAGAACTTATTTATCTTATAATTGCAAGTTTGTACCTTTTAATCACCTTCAGCCTCCCCACCACCACTCCTTGCCTCTGGCAACTACCAATTTGTTCTCTGTTTCTATGAGTTTGTTTTTTTTAGATTCCACATATAAGTGAGATCATGTGGTATTTGTCTTTTTCTGTGTGACTTATTTCTCGTAGCATAATGCCTTCAAGGTCCATCCATGGTGTCACAAATGGCAAGATTTCCTTCTTTTTTATGGCTGAATAATAATAACATATATATATATATATATCACATTTTATTTATCAATTCATTCATTGATGGACACATGTTGTTTCCAAGTCTTGGCATGAACATGAGGATGCAGAAATCTTTTTGAGAGAGTGATTTATCATCTTAGGATAAATACCCAGAAGTGGGATGGCTGGATCATAGTTCTAGTTTTAGTTTTTTGAGGAAACTTCCTACTATTTTCCATAGTGGCTGCATCAACTTATCTTCTCACCAACAGTGCACAAGCATTCCCCTTTCTCCATATCCTCATCAACACTTGTTATTTCTTGTCTTTTTTATGATAGCTATTCTAACAGACTTGAGGTGATATCTCACTGTAGTTTTGGTTTGCATTTCCCTGATGATTAGTGATGTCAAGCACATTTTCACGTACCTATTAGCCATTTGCATGTCTTCTTTGGAAAAATGTCTATTAAGTTCCTCTGCCCATTTTTAATTGCATTGTTTGTTTTTAAATTTTTTTGATATTGAGTTATATGAGTTATTTATATATTTTGGATATTAACCCCTTATAAGATAGATGGTTAGCAAATATTTTCTCCCATTCTGTAGGTTGCCTTTTCATTTTGTTGATGGTTTCCTTTTCTGTGAAGAAGCTTTATAGCAAAAATTTTGAACTATAGTCAAAATAAGATATTCCAGTAAAGTGTACCATATTTGAAATTTTATATTTAGTTTCATATTTTGGGCTTAAACTGAGCAGGGGTTTTTCCTCCTGACAAATATAAATATCCATGAAAAACATAGTAAGTTGAACCTTGCCATTCATTTATATGTTAGTGTAATTGGATTAATTAGTTTCTTTTTTGAGATTAGCTTTCCTGAGTCAAGTAAAGAAGAAAGAGAGCATGAGGTCATTGAATTACAGGAAGAATTTGATCATGAGCTGTTACCATGAAGTGGTAAGAAGTCCACAGATAATTTTTTTAAATGTGGATGAGGCTTGGAAGACAAGGGCCAGCACTAACCTCAATAAACCAAAAGATTAGATGTTTAACTGTTGTACCATCTTCTTAGCACTATAAAATAAAGCTGTGGTATCTGCTTTATTTTGCTGGTTTATTTTTTGGGGGTGGGGGAGGCATACAGTAGCACTATGAAATTACATCTCTTTAATTCTTTGTCCCAATATTTTACATTCTTTCCTTATCCTCCTGCCTCCCTACTTGTCCTCCATCATATTATCGGGTTTAGTGGGGATAATAAATTACCTCCCTGTGAATCATCAAGTTTACTGCTTAGGTCTTGATCCCTGTCGTGCTTCCACTGATCGTGGCATTGCCTCCTGTGTCCCAGGCAGGCCTGTAAAGCTCGTCTGACAAGTGTCTCAGCAAAGGTTGTTTTAATTTAGAACAAGTTTAATTAAGACTCTCAGTAGAGGAGCCCCACAGGCTTGCCTAGAAACTTACTAATGTGCAATGCAATTATTGGGATATCGTGGGAACCAGAAGCAAGCAAATGGACAAATTTGTCTGTCAGGAATTATAACATACCATATAACTATTGACTACCCGATAAGACTGATTAAGAATGTTTCTAAGGAAGAGTTATGATTTAACCTAAAGACTTGAAAACTAGAGAGAGGAAGTGGGGAATGATTTATAAAAAGACATGCTTAGGGAAATGAACTCCAACATTTTTTGGAAAAAGTAGTAAAATTATATGAAATAATTGTTCACTATGTTGATACTGGGCCTTGATACTATAGGGAATATATTTATATGGGGAGAAGCAGCCCATCAGAACATATCCCTGATTTTCATAGGGAAGAATTACGTACTCTACCAAAGACATGCAGAGGAGAAAACTCTACTCTGATCATTAATACATGTGGTGGGAGGAGAAACAACCTTCTCTCCAATCCTCATATGAAGAATTTCCTTATACAAATTTGACAACTTAGTCTCAGTTCTAGAGAATGAAGAAACAGACTAACTAGATTCGAAGAATATTATTTTCTCCCCATTTGACTAGGGTTGGCTTAAGTGTTTGCTTCTTAATGTATTGTAGTTTATTTTTGCACCTGGAAAAATGGGGCATATGAAACAACTCATTCACTCCCCAAATAAAATATTAAAAGACATTAACTAGATTATCTAAACCAATGTGCATCTATTTATTTTCCAAGCCAGTGCCCCATGAATCTGTTTTTCCTTATCTTCCTCCCTTTCTGTCAGCATTCTCCTTCTCCCCACACATTTGCTTCCTTGAAGCAAAGCATTTGTGTAAGCTGTTTTCAGTATTTTCACAAAATCAGAAGTAGCATTTCCAGTCCACCTTTTGTAGTTGTTTGACCTTGCTGCTTTTCTGAACATAAAAGTCTTAGTCTCTGTAGAACTGCTGGCGGTATGAGAAGCTATCAGTCAATTTTACAGACACTACAAACACTTCAATTCACTACAAAGTTAAGAGTACCATAGTAAATCTCACATTATGGGTCCTATTTTCAAATAATTGACTTAGGAGCAAGCATTATTTAGGCTCATCTCTTGCAAGCGGTTGGAATCATGGGTGAAAAGAACCCAGAATATCAATCTGGGACATTAGTGACATCATAACAAGTGTCATAGCCTGAATTTTCAAGATACAGTTTAGGAAGTACAAACTATTGTCATTCAATACAGGGTGTGTGTTTTAGGGGAGACATGGGCATAGTAGCGGAAGGATTATTCTTCCTATCAGTGATGTTCACCCCCACTGTTCATATAAGAAAAAATATTTTAAATTTTAAATACCCAACCCAAATCTCAGAGTTTTGTTTAAGAATATGGATTATTTTTCAATTTTTCAAAACACTTTAGAAAATATTGAGTCACTAGGTTATTTTTAAAAGTAAATGACAACTAGTGTGAATGGTTTTCTATTAAGTCCTTGCATAAATAACCATCATTAGTCTATCCCTCCAATATCTAAGGGTACCTTTGTTAACTGCCTCTCTTAACTTAAAAAGCAAATTACATGTGATAACATTTCTTTTCTTATATGTGGGTATAAATTCAGTATAAAAGAAAGAACTCATATACTTCTATGACGTAGAACATATGAAATAGGCTTATTACTACTTATCCACAGAGACTCGCAAATGCAGCATGCATGTGGACACACACACACACACACACACACACACACACACACAAACTCCAAGATTCAAATATCTGTTTGTGCATTTCCCAAGAAAAATATTTCATGCTCGCTTCTCCCTGCAGCTTTCAGACTACTATATTACATTGCTTCTCTCTGACATTTCTCTCCATTGTTTGAATGTTTTATTCCCTCTACTTGAAGTATCTTTCATATCACTTTAAACTTCTTTTTCAACCTAGCAAGTATATTTATTTTTTTAATGCACAGTTCATATAATTTGTCCTCTGAAGAACCTTCTCAACTCCCATCCACAGTAACAGAATTAACCCACTGTACACCAAAACCGTTTTTATTGGAGAAAGGGGAAGAGGGGGTGCATCGTTCTATTTTACCACTTATCACATTGTTTTGTTATTATTTATTTTTGTATCTGTCACTTCAACTAGAATGTTAGCATTATAAGTGTAGAGGCGATTTTATTCATATTATATTCTCACTACCTATTAAATACCCTCGCACAGAGTAGGTGCCTAATAAAAGTACAGTGAATTAATGAATGGGAAACCAAATGCTACTTTGCTCCAATGAGTAAAATTAATAATCCCTTAAGCAAATCATGGCTTAGGAGGAAAACTCTATTGAATAAAAAAAGCCACATCTATTTCAGAGGCATATATAAGTAACGTTGGCATTTCCTTTACTTCAACTGTTATTTGTGACCTTGTGATTATTAATGCAGCATATAGTACAACAAACAGAAAAACATCTCTTGGTACCCATGCTTAGAAATATCTGGTACATGAATAGTTAGTGATTTTGAATAATTGAGATTTAGCAATGATATTGTGAATTTATTTTTGTCAAGTGCAGCTTTCTTTCAACAGGTATTATTTACATGCATACTGTGTATCAGTCAGCACTACTTAGGCACCTTTACTATATGTTGAAGTAAACTGGATAATTTTCCAATTAAGTCTAATTTGAAATTAGGTTATGACCTGTACAGTATACACTGAAGACACGTAGAATATACCTTGAACTGGAACACTGAAAGAAACTGAAAATAGGAGTTTTTAAAAAGTAGCAAAGATAAGCAATAAGCAGGACCCTAAAAAAAGAAGGGTCTTCAAACTTTTCAGGAGGGAGTTGACATAGGAGGAGATTTCTAAAGGAAAATGTGCTGTCTGATGAGCTGATGAAATAGACAAAAAGCATATCAGTGTGTTGTTCAGCAAGTTCTCCTTCAGCAGCCTAGTAGGCGCCCCCAGTGATTCCAAAACACAGAAAAGTCATCTGCTTTGGGATCTGTGAATATCTCTCTATTTCCAAAAGCAAGTAGAGAAAAAAAAAAAGGACAAGGATGGCTGATATTTAAGAAAAGAATGTCTGATCTTAATACAGAACATAGAAGAAATTGTTCAAAACCAATTTATTCTTTGTAAAGATTAACCCCCAAGTGCTTGCCACTGTCAGGATCTGCTTGAATAATCTTCCTAAGGGCTGCTTCAGTATTTTCACCCAGCTTTTTTGAAAAAGGAAAAAAATTAGTAAGGCATTTTTGTCTGAGTGCTTCTTTCAGTCATGCTAGTGATGTTTTTTCCTTCTTGTTCTATCTTAAAAATAAATAAATAAGTGAAAAAAAATCTTTCCATATAGCAACTTCTCACTCCCTATTGCACACCAAGGCTCTTGTTAATGAAAATTGATTTTTGTGTAGGTCACATAGGAGAGTCATGTACTTCCTGGCATACAGTAAGTCATTTCTGAGTACAGCCTCAGAGAGAGATTCATATCTAGATGTGTGCATAGAATTATATGGAAATGCTAATGGAGACCAACTCTTGAAATGCTAGCAGGCTAACTTCACTAACACTTTCCTGTATTTTCATCTGCCTCTCTCCCCGCAAACACATCTTGCCTATGTTCCTGGGGAGAGGGAGTCTATAAATTGTATTCAGTTCCACAATTTCATGAAACTCAATTTCACCAAGCCAAAGATGTGAAGAGAATTAGAATAAATAATGTCTGGCTGTTTTGACATCTCTGAT
The DNA here is from genome assembly GCF_003676395.1 of Aethalodelphis obliquidens. Lineage (NCBI taxonomy): Eukaryota > Metazoa > Chordata > Mammalia > Artiodactyla > Delphinidae > Aethalodelphis > Aethalodelphis obliquidens. Next base: position 3,579,961 of record NW_020838021.1, read on the forward strand.
ATTATGTTGTTCTCTTTATTTTGACATGAAAAACTAGATCATATTTGTAGTGCTCATTATCCCAATTAGCAGCAGATAATCTTGGTAACAGAGTGTTTCTTGTTTTACACACAATACAAAGAATTAAGACCCAATGTTCTAAGACAAGGCCCATGTGTGGCATCTTGTATTCAAATCTCTTTTCATTGATGCTATCCACCAACAAGGGTCAATGAAATGAAAAGGGTCAACCCAACAAGGGTCAATTCGATGAAATGCCATGGGACGATTATGTGTTTGTTTCCTATGACGATGAAAAATTCAAGGTACTCTACATTTTATATATACTAAACTAAAATATTACTATATATTTTAATGTACTTATTATATATTTAATATATCTTAATTATATATTTGCTAGAACATAAACACACTCGGCAGGGATTTCTCTGTCTTGTTGACTCCTACAAACCCAGTGCCTACAAGAGTGTTTGGCAGATAGTGGTTGGTCATAATAAATGTTTTTGAATGAATGAATGCATAAATAAATGTAAATACATTTGCTTGAAATCAGTACTATTCAAATCATAGGACCCATCTTTTTTTCACCCTTAGCACGCACAGCAACTTCAAATATCAGATACGGAAGTAGGAATGTTCTTCTATCCTACACTGCTATCTTACTATCCCTCCAGTACATTTTATTTAGTCTTAACTTTATGCTTTTGTGTGTTCCGTTCACCACCGGGATTTCCTTCACTCTTCATCTCTACCAGTCTATGGGTCTTCTTTCCTTAAAGATCTGGCCCAATATTCTAGTCCTACAGTCACTCTTCCTTACATCTCCCTGTGTATCCTCTCAATCTCTCTATACTGTATTTTCTTTTTTTTTTTTTTTTGGATGAAGAGTGATAGGTGGATTGGTAAATGTTCAATCATAATTATTTAGTCTAAATTAAGTATTGTGAACTAAATAGGAAAACCCTTAAGAAGAAGGATCAGTTTTCTTCGCATAACACCATTATAGTTTTACACCTGGTAGCATTTGCCCCTCTGAATTCCCACCCCTTTACATTAGTTTTTTTTTTTTTTCCTTCTCTCTCCTTCCCTAAGATCCACCCTTTCTTAATGTTCTGACTTTTTTTTCTTTCTTTTTTTCTTTCCCTATACTCACTTCTCACACTTCCTGTTCAAAACATGAAATATTTTAAAGCATGTCAAAATGTTTTTAAAATGTACTTCAAAAATAAAATTTATTTAGTTTTTTCCACTAAAGATGTAATGCCTATTCACTATACAAATTTAAGCATATAAAAGATAAATATTACTAACAGTTTTACTATTGTCAATAACTTGGATTATTTCTTCCATATTTTTAATATGATGTTAATAACAAAACAGTTGAAGTCATATTCTGACTATATGAATTTTACCTGGGATTGTGGAGTTTTTTTCAAATTAAAAATTGTCATTATTGCTTTCTAACCTCTGAAGTGTACACATCTAAAGCCTTTCTATTTATCTTAAAGCATAAACTTGAGGGCAGTATTTTTTTCATCTTAAATAAATTCTACATATTATCTAGTAAAAATTCATATATTGTGTTTGTATGGCATTGGGGGAAGGAAAGAAATGGAAGGCTATGTGTTACTTACTGCTGATTGTTGATAATGAATTGTTCCATATATTTTCTAAATGAATTTACCTTTTATTCTAACATCATGCTGCAATATTTCCTTTAGAATTGATGGATCTATTTTAATAAACAGTAAAATAATCTTATTGTTCTTCACACATAGAAAACCTTTTTCTGTGTGAGGCAGTCTTTTGATATATAGGTAATTTATTATCAAAGTATATATAGAAAGATTTCAATAACAGCTATATTGGGTGTTTAGAGTATGGTTATTCACTGAGGTATGACAAAGAAGGTCACTGTAAGGTAAGTTGGAGACATCATTATATTTCACTTGGTACAGCTGACCTAGAAGACTTTTAAAAGCAGAGTATGCCCCTATGTCTGTGGTTAGGTGATTCATTAAAGGAAAACTTATTCCTCATCTCAGTTCAATGTCATCTTCTGGAGGATTGTCCCTTATTTGACCCCCATATCAGAACTCTTCTTCCATCCAAAGAACTAAACAGGGTTTGGAACACGATGATGGACTCTTCATTTCAGCCACCAGTTACCATACCTCTTTCTCTTTTGACCTTAATCCTGTCTCTCAGCTTCTATAAGTTTGGCTCAAGGGGTTGTTGAGCTTCATGCTCTCTTGCTCCTATACTTTTACAGGTTTTTCTTTTCCTGAACAAAGCAATAATAAAAACAGTTCTGGGATTTTTTTTTTGCCAGACATTACTTCCAACTTCCACATAAATCAGAAGATATCTTTACCTATCCTATGTCTTAGTATTTCTCTGAACTTAGATTGCAATTTTGGATGTCTGCAGGGCACTTAAGGCTTACTTTCACAGACTAAGGATGTTTGAGAAGCAGATCTTCTGCTGGTTCTGAATGAAAGTTGTAGGTACAGGCCCAAGACCACTAGAGGAATAGCTTGTCTGAAGCCTTAGCAAACCCATAGAAAGGGGCCAACTTGTTTTATAACTTCCTTCACCAGAACCCCAGGACCAGGTGAAAGTTTTAGGGCAGAAACTTTTTTTTTTTTTGCGGTACGCGGGCCTCTCACTGCTGTGGCCCCTCCCGCCGCGGAGCACAGGCTCCGGATGCGCACGCTCAGCGGCCATGGCTCACGGGCCCAGCTGCTCCGCGGCACGTGGGATCCTCCCGAACCGGGGCACGACCCCGCGTCCCCTGCATCGGCGGGCGGACCCCCAACCACTGCGCCACCAGGGAAGCTCTAGGGCAGAAACTTTTAAACACTTATTTCTTTCTAAGAGTTTCTTTCAAAAAAAATCTTCCAAATGAATATTTTCTACTCAACAGTGAAAGATTTTTTTTTAAAGCTCCTCTTGTCCTAAATAACCTAAGAGTTTCAATTTCTTCTTGCTTTCCAGGAACTCATATTCCAGCCAACTATCACATGATTTTCCAATATAAGTATATGGATCATGAAAGAATAAAAACTGAAAGTTACCAATAAAATCCCCTAAATAAATCTAGATATCATCACTATCTATCATATTGATGGTACTCATTGGGAACCTTGAAGGAAATACTCTCATTTGAATTGTAGAGTATTGGTCATGCTCCAGAGAGCATTTAACAGCAAATACACTTGTGCAACCATCTTAATAGCAGTGAGGTAGAGATGTTATATGTATCAGATGAGAAAACTTACCTAAGTGACTGAAGTTTATAATGTCAAATTGCCCCAAACTATAAAAAAATTTGGGAGTAGATGACATTTGCTTTTGTTATTTTCTATACAGATACCTGGTTATACTTATGCTACTAAGTACCCATTTTTAAAAGAATATTCCTTACCAAACATGCTAAAAACCAATCAAAACAGTTCTTCATCTGAAATATCTGCACTTACCATGTGAATTTTTTCTATAATATAAGGCATACATCACTGTTTTCAGTCCCCATCAGTGGGGTGAGTCAGGGTGTTTGCTATTAGTGACACTAAGTAAAGGGAACAGTTGCACCAAGGAGTTTATTTATTTATAGTCAGTCTGCACTCTTTACAGTCAGTGAGCAGTCCATTGAAAACCTCTGTAACTGGTGCATTATTCAGTAACTAGTTCCCTTTCCATTTTGCAGTTATTGTCTATTTATTATGGCATTGGATTTTTAGCTCCATTTTTTAAAAAAATAATAACACTTTGAAAATTTAATAATGACTAGTACAATGCCCTGACATTACCCAGACTGTATTATATTACAGTGAAAAATATATTTCATATAAAAACTCCACTCAATGGAATATTTTGTTGTCTTAAACAATACCCTATATATATGTCCTAAGCAATTTTCCTTCCACCCAGAAATGAATGTCCATTCTATTGTATATTGTTTTCTTTACAGTCTCAAGTGTGTTTAATCTTATCTGCATTTTTTGTTCAAAAAAGAAACCTATGAAATGACTATATAAAAATTAATACATGATTCTTATGAATATGCTTCCCAAATTCTAAAATTCAGAAATATTCAATATATTTCTCTTTTCAAAATTTTGCCTAATATACAAATATGTTATGCACAAAGTGGATGCATTTAAATTATAATTAACACACTTTGAGCTTGGAGGATGCAAATAACTATTGTCAGTTTCAATTAGCCAGAAGCAGATTGTTAGCGCATGCCTCATACTGTCCTTGCAGATAGTCTGAGGAAACAACGAGGCTTTCTAAATTAGCCAGTTTCCTAAATTTGCATATTCTTTGCACAAAGATTCATTCATAATGGTTAAATCAAGAGTGCCATCCACCAAGTTGACGTGCAATGCTCTTTCTTACACACACACACACACACAAACACACACAGATGCATATTTATTCTCTGTTCCCCAAACTCATAAAACTGACAATTATTGAGTTAAAATCATTTTGAATATTTCAAATTACAATAAGACTTGTGTAGTTTGTTAAGATGGGCAAGTTGTTCAAAATACCATGGGGTATCTAGGGGACCTTGGATAAAATACTGGAGGAAGGAAGGGAGAAGGAAGGTAAAAGTAAGACAAGCAGACAACTTGGTTTATTTTATAATTTTTCCTAGGACCAGACCTTGTAGATGGGGTACAAATGGTAATATTTTCAAGTTATTACCTCTTTTGCATTGTATATGATTTTTCAGTTGGCAGGACCATAATTGAAATCCACAGTATGCACTAAAATACCATACTTTAAAGTAACCTTGAAGAGTTAATTTGTTTTCTTTTATATCTGATGATAGCAGATGGCATTCCGCCATTTACTTCTTTTATGTTTAGGTAAAAAGACTTTCTGACCTAATTGGAGTTTCCAGCTCTAATGCCTCCATGAGTTAAGATTCAGCTAATGTAAAGAATGAAATATTAGCTTCATTTTCGAATTTCTTTGCTTTCACTGATTTGTTACTACTATAATGTCATTTTAAATGTACTTTTAGTATGTTAATTATCATTAAAATAACCAACTGGCTGTTAAAAATTAGAACAGTGTGGAATAAAAATTTTTGATCTATGATTATGTCAAGTTTATTTATAATTCAGTCATTAAGAACTCAGTAATGAGATGTTATTCAGCAAAACTAAATATTGTTCCTAGTTTCAGGTCTCACTGTATTTTTCTATTTTTGGTGAAAAGCATCATTTTGTTCTAATAAGGACTAGATTATGTCCATGAAAACACTTTCCCTAGATGTTTAATTCAACCTTTCAAATAATAGAAGGCTAGAAAATAGCAGCTGCTTGGAGAAAGATTATCATCTCATGTGGGGGGTGGTTATAGGATATTTGGAGAAGATATAGGACTTTCACTGGCCTGACATTTCTCCTACTGAATCAGAAAATCTTGTGCTTCAATCAACAAAGATAAGTATCACAGAATTTCAGGGTGTGTGTGTGTGTGTGTATATATATATATATATATATATATATATATATATATTTAAGATTATTAAAGCGCATAGCTAAAGGACTCAGGGAGATAGTTCTAAGTACTTGTTGCCTTAAAATTCTGTGATATATAATATCTGTTTTGATATTATTATAATTAGTATTAGGTTATATTATCCATACATCAAAAATTATATTCATATATAAATGTATATTATATATCTCAAATATACTACTCTTTCACTAAAATTTGTTACTATGTAACGTGCCTCCAACCCTCCCAAGCTCCTGTAGTCTGCAAAAACTTTCTCTGTAATTAAACCAAATCTCAGCAGATTTCATCACTTAGAAGAGCCACAGCATTTTCTATCAGAAAGATATATAGAAATCATATAGTCCCATCCTTTGAGTTTACCAGGAAGGAGGCTGAATCTCACAGGCCTTCTCAGGTTAATAGCTTCTTAAAGGTGGTATCATGGCTCAAATCGACACCTCCTGCTCTTTAGTCCACTACATCATGCTGTCTCTCCCCATTTTCCTGCATCTTTGCAAACTGTTCAATCTCTTTCCTACCTTTTATTCCTCTTCTAAGTAAAACAAACAAAACAAAAAATATTTTAGACTTGAGGATTGACTTTTAATATCTAGTACCATGATTTTCCAAATAATGAGGACTGAAAAGTTGTCTCCTTTGCTCTTTTCTGTCCTGCTTTTACCAACTGTAATTTCTACCATGCAGCTTTTCTTGGCTGAAGATACATGACTTGGGAGGAGTAACACAGAACTATTACCACCAATTAACATCCTAAATCAAATTATCTCTTCAGATTAGGTAAATATATTTATTTTCTATTACTGCATAACACATTCCCATAAATTTATCATCTTACAGTTCCCATAAGTCAGGCTCCTGGGTTAACTGAGTTAGCTATGCTCAAGATCTCACCAGGCTGAACTCAAAGTGTTGGCGAGGGTTTGCAATCTCATATGAAGCTTGAGGTCTTCTTCTAAGTTCACATGGCTTTTGGCAGAATTCAGTTCTTGGGGTTGTAGAATTAAAATCCCCATTTTCTTGCTGGTTGTCAGCTGGGGGTCATTTCATCTCCTTGAGGCCTCCAGCCATTCCCTCCCACATGGATATCTGTACAACGTGGCAGTTTTTTTCCCTCAAAGCCAGAAGGAAAATCTCTCATTTGCTTCAAATTGCTAGTTTCAAGAGGGGCATAGCCCCATTTCTGGCTCACCTGATTGAGTCAGGCCCACCCAGGATAATCTTCCTTTTGACTAACTCAAAAGTCAACTGATATGGGACATTACTTACATCAACACAAACCCTTCACTTTTATTATATGACATGACCAAATTACAAGAGTAAAATCCATCATATTTCCAGTCTTTTCTAACTCAAGGGGACGGGATTATACATGGCATATAAACCAGGGGGCAAGAATCTTAAGGGTCATCTCAGAATTTCTCAGAATTCTGGCAACCACAATAAATATTTACCACACAATGAGGAAAAGATAAACAGTGGGTGACTAAAGGGAAAAGATGAAAAGCTTATGTATGTTTAGGGAAGATGGCCTTGAGACAAAATGCTACCTGTTGACACTGACAACCAGGGTCAGCTCTAATTTAAATAATTTTAGCTCTTTTGTGAATCTTCTCTACGTTCTTAGCCTAACTGCATTAAATGAATACTTATTAAAAGAAGGAAATTTATAAGTACCCATTATGTACTTTCACAAAGACCTCGAAGGAAACATGTTTTTATCATTTTAAGAGATTATGCTTATACTATGCTCAAAGTAACATATAACCAATTAAAGAAAGTAGAGCTAGACTTGACCGCAGGTCTTAGGCTTGTGAGTTCACTACATTTCTACTAAAACAAAAGTCCTTTATCTTACTTGCTCTGTACACTGGGCTTCACTAGCATTGTTAGGGTACTACCAGCAAGTGGTGCAATCCCTGCCCTCATGGAATGTAACATGTACTTGGCCATATAGCCATCTCACAAGAAAACATACATAATAATGCAAAATAGTTTAAGTGTGAAGTGAACACTAGTTACGTAACAGACATGTTTGTAGTACCAGAGAACACAAAGCATACCTTTATTATAGCTTTCATTGTTCTCTTCTTACTTCTCTGTTTCCACATTAGACCATAAGCTACTTGAGGACAGGGACTGAATCAAATTCTGCTTTGTGTTCACAAAAGTTAGCACAGAACTTCATACTTAGTAACATAATAGACTCCCAGTTTATGTTTGCTAGGAAATAATTATTTTCCCTACAGAGCAATTTGTATTTGTTGTAATTGTAGTAATTTTTATTGCACATGTTCTTTTCTAGCAGAAGTACTAGGTTATACTGAGAAATTAATGAGAAGTTTTAGTTGGTATTTAGAAAAGAGGATTTAAAATCTAGAATGAAGTTGTATTCAGAAGAGGAATACTGAAGAAAAAATAAGAAAAAGAAATATATATGTGTGTACATATATATATATATATATATATATATATATATAGTTTTCTTTCAGCCCCATTTTAGATATTAATGAACCAAAGATGAATAATATGAGATCTCTGTCCTTGAGGGGCATATAATCCTGTGGCTAGCTCCGCTTGGAAGGGTATGAACAAATGTGTCTCTGTCAATCCTACGTGAGTATTTAACAGAAAAAGACATTGTCACTTTGAGCAAATTAGCATAGGTTGGAGTTTATTTGAGAGCAAAGTAAAATATGTCCCTTTTATATTTTAGTTTCTAAGACAAGGGAACCATAATTAGAAGTTAAATGCTGAATACACATAGGGAGGTATTCATCCAATTAGGTGAAAATGACTCAGTTTTATTACTGCAATGGAGAACAGAGCAATCTAAGAATGGTGAAGATCTCATATATCAACCAATATGTGCATAATTTAATGTATAGTATATATTATATATATAAATAAATCATTCTGTAAACCAAAGGGTATTAAAGATTTTCTGATCTAAGCATTGATTACTTGAATATTTTCCATGTTAAATGACAAAACTGTAAAACTGTAACCCTTGCTAATTGCAAATTTTTCAAAGTCTCTTATATGGAAGGTCTTTAGTAATAGAAGGTCATGTAAAATGTGTAATAAGTCAAATGAGATATTCTGCTAACTGTGGATATGACAGAAGAGGGACTACATGGAAATAAATGCACACATTGTTACTTATCCTAATGAGGCATCACTATTTTTATTCTGCAGATGTTTTTAGTCTGTAATTAATCATTTTGTGAAATTATTTTCTTCTGAAAACTAACAGTAGATGTTTCTTTTTCCTCCCTCTGACCATTCATCAATCTCATCTTATCAGATCACTATGTCCAGAATAGTCAAAGTAGCATGTTTTACATACACTAAATGTGACTGTTATTAACACAACATTTACAGAAAGAAAATTTTAAAAATTATATTCGGATATAATGAGTTTGGTTTGACCTAATAAAGGCCTGAGGGCTAAATTTACAATTCCCCCTTTGAAGCTTGAAGGAGTTGTTTCAATAAATTTATTCAGAAAGGTAGTATCAGTTGGAATTATAACCTAACTCAAGAAGGGCTTAGGTGTTTTTACTCCCCATTTAACCTAACATCTAGCACACTACCTGAGAGTTCTAATAAATATTTGTTTCAGTGAAGGAAAGAATAAATAAATGTGTTCTTGGCCAACCAATTCAGAGAGGGTTTTGGATTTGTTTAAAAAGTCAGGCATATCTTGGGCATATGTCTAAGCTTAGGAGTTAAGTATATGGAGAATAATTACTTGTTCTAAGACAAAATATCAGACCATTATATTGACAATATTCATTTCCATTGTTCATTCCCTATGTTTTTAAGTTCTCAAAATGTCTCTGAAACTTAAGAGCAGCAGAAGCACAGAATAGTAGAACTAGATTAGCCCATATGACACAGACCACAGAACCAATGCAAGGGTAAAGTATATCAATGCAACTCTAAAGTATGTCAGCTGTAATTATAAATTTGGGGATCAGAATATGACCACCATGAAAGTTTGTGGACTCAGTAGACACACGATGATTCAGACATGGGAGGAAAACGTATTACCTGTCCTCCATATGCCCCCCAACAGAGAAAGGGATCTTTGGGTATCAATGTCAACTCATATTCTGGGTCCAACAGTTCTTGAAATGTTGAATACTCCCTTTTTCCCAATGTACAACTACACAGCAAATGGTCATAGGTCCCTTTGGAGAAGAACTGGGGAATCAGCACCACATACACTCGTTGTGTTTCAGAGTTCTTCTTCATGGAGACCGAGTATCCCCTTCAGTCAATGGGTCTTGGCCTGAGAATTGGCTCACTTTTCAAAGCTAGGATCATGACTCTTTATTGAAGCAGCTGGTCTCAGCCTCATAATCATCCATACTTGGTTATTTTGGGGTGTGTAGACTGGGCAATCCCCTGCTTGACTGCCCATTTAGCTTGCCTCTGAGCATACTGTGTTCTATTAACCATGTCTATAGCTCTCTGCAGGTCAGGTCCTACACACTACCATTTCGACCCTGCCTCTTATTACAGTATCATGCCTACCTTGCTTCTGATGATTACATACCAGTACTTCGCATCTATTATTTTGGGATTCTATCATATCCATTGATATCAAGGTCAGTTCTGTAATAGTATCTCCTACTCTCAGCCCAGGACTTCAAAGAATAGCCATGTCTGAGCTTCTCAACAATATTGGTGGCCCAGCACGAGTGCATTCCTTACCACTTTTGTCAGTAGAGTGTCTCCTGGGACTTCCTACAAAATATAGCTCCCTGGAGGGTTTTCTAGACGTACATAGTATATCCATATCAGCATGCCCACTTCTCTGAGCCTTTGATTCTTTCCTCCAGTGTTTTCCAGGTAAGTCCTGACATTTCTACTTCACTTTGTGAGAGCTATCTCTTTTCCCAAACCTACGAGAAGCCACCTAACTGTGTATTAGCACCATTTCCTATGGTCCTTGTCAAGATATTAAATCCTGTATTATAAGAGTGGCCTTATCCTCATACACTCTTCCTTATCTAACTTTATATTTTATCTCATTTGACTCAACACTCTTAGAATCCAGCCTCAATATATTCTGAGTTCATTTTGGTACATGTTGGCTAGATCCTGTGGCAATTTCAGTGTATAGCCCCTTTTATTTTTTAAAATGCCTAGCACTTCTTTGACTAGTTTATGTTGTAACTTGACTCTAATTATTGGCCTGTTAGCCAGGAAGCATGGAGGCAGAACCTGAAGGGGCAATGTTTTGCCTTTGGGGGGATGGTCCTGTTAGTTGTCTTTAAGCAAGTTGGTGGGCTGCCTTCAACATGGAAAAGTAGGCTATTTTTGTGGACCCAGAGGATTCAAGGTGATATTGAGATACAAGATTTTCAAGTGCACCAATGCAGATGTACTCATCCCAAGTCTTGATAACACAACCTTTCCCAATCAGGACCCTGACTTTGGCATATCAGGCCTGCCTGGGATGAGAATTCAGCCTTCTGGAGTGCTGATATTCTTATAAATATGTACTGGGCCTGATTCTCTCCATTTACTTCCTTCCAGGTTCAGGAGATGAGAGTCCCTTGATATGCTGCCAAGGAAATTCTCTGGCTTTCATACTTCCTGTTATATTGCTTATTAATCATCATCAGCCTTTCACTGTCTTTCTCCAGTGCATAGATGACCCCGAGCACAGCCATTTTTTGGGAAAAGTTCTTATAATTATTCTCTCTCACCACTCCCCACACAAGACTCTCAAATACCTGGGATATCATACCTTCCAGGTCACTCCCGTACTTTAGCATTTCATCCCAGTTTATCACCGATGAAAAGTTTGTGTTGTTCAACAACCACGTGCCAGGGGCTGTCAGTTATGCATCTACTACCAGTTATCCATCACATTTTAGAGTTTGTTCCTAAGAAACTTCCTAATATCAATTCTTTTATGTTAGGTTCCTCAGGAAACAGATTCTGAGACTCTCACAGTTGCTTACAGGAGATTTATTGGGTAACAACACTGGATTGAGCAGAGGGAAAAGTAGAACTGGGAGAAAGTTGCACCAGTGGCCTCAGCTATCTTATAGGGAGCTCTGGAGCTAGAATGGCCCTTCGGAGTTCTTTGGCAGTGAGACAAGAAGGTCAGGCTTTTATGCTCCATTTTTGAAAAGTCATTGGATGTGAGCTGACCCCATGGAAGAGATAAGGCTTTTAGTGAGACAGGTATCTTTCGCTGAGGTCAATTCATAGAAAGAGATCCAGGTGAGAGCCATTAGTCACAAACTCTCCAAACAGCTGGGGTCATTACTGCCTCTTCCTGAAGGGGAGAGTTGAGCAGATCACCATAGCGCCCGCTACGTGTTCCTAGAGAAGATTTGCAATTTTACAGGGGCTCTCTGGAAGCCTTGGACTTTAACACAGTGGAATAACTTATGACAGCGATTCTAACTGGGTTAACTTGAAAGGAAAGAGAATTTTAGAACATGTAGTGTACTTGGTGGTCCTCAAATAGGTCAGAGTGTCCTGCTCAGGTTTGAAGCTGGCTAGTGTCCCTGCCAGCTTTCTACATTATACAAACTCCAATATTGTGTAAAGTGTAATACAAACCTGTGGCTGCCATCTGCAGGGTTTGTGTTGGATTTGACTTGGATTTATAGGAAAGTCTTGGCTGGAAAAAAAGGCCCTGATCTTGATTTCTGTGCTCCAAAGAGCTCCTATGCCTAGCCATCCACAGCCAGATATCAGTGTTTAAAGCCATCCTCCCAGTCCTCCTTACAGTTTCTTCCGCCCTTTCTGCTTGCAGTTCTCATATTTCAACTCACCATACAATAGCTGCTAGCTGCATGCATGTAATGATTTTCTGAGAAAAGATTATTAAAACACCTGAGAGAGGAGATTATATTTTTAAAAAGCAAAACTCAGAAAGATTGATAAAATGGACAAACTATGCTCCTTCTGAGTTGAATATGCAATTAAGAAATTAGATTTGTCCTTTAATAGAGCAAGGTGTTCCACCATATCTTAAGAATAAGTGGGAAGAGGAAAAGAGAAGCTAATTTTAATGTGTATGAATAATAATTAGATAGAATCCTAAATTGTTCCCATAAAATTTAAAAAATCCTCACTATTTGTCTTTATTTTTTCTCAGTTTGAATAATATCTCACAAATATTAAGTAATTTGAAAAATCCTTGCTATGGCAATATGGTTATTCAAGTGAAAAATTAGCACTTTAAGGGACTTCCAAGTCCACAATGAAATGTTTCTTATAACAATCGCCTCACCGTTAAATTGGATTCACTTTCAAGTCAGTCTCCTTTCAGGCAAAATTACCACATGTAATTAGCTTACACAGAGACTTGCTCTAGCCAAATTAGGCTGTCACTTTATATACAAAGTATATTGTAACGTGAAGGGTCAAAGACCCTCATAATTATAACTGCAAAAGATTTCTCTAATGATAATAATACCCTTGCCTTTAATGGGACTGAGTTTTAGTTTTAACGAAGGTCTAGCAAACGCAGAGATAATGTCTGGTTGAGGAATGGGGTGGGTAGAATTGAGTACCTTTCTGAAACAAACTATCCCTGACCTTATTCTCTATGAATGATTTTATTCAGGATGGCTTGTTACGGATTATTATTTCTCGGCCTTCCTACGGCATGAATAGTTTACAAAATCAATAAACAATGACTACCAAGAAATCCACAGCATTTTAACACAAGATTTCCTAAATTCCTGACTTGGACAACAATTCCTTGGAAATAACTGACAGAAAGAAGTTGAATATTTTGTGAGAAAAGCAATGCAAAGCACAGAGAAGGCAGTGTAGGCATAGTTGAAGGGTAACTGTAAACTGAAATAATATTTCTGAAGCAGGTCATACATTAAGAGAAACGTGTGAGACATGAAACGAAAACACCCTATCAAGACTGTGGGACTCTTCCTTTTTCAGTCAACAAAGGGTAGCCCTTCTGAATGATTTTTCCCTTTGGAGACCTGGAAATACTTGCCAAAAAAGAATATATATTTCAAAACAGGAAAGGACGGAACAGAAGTGACCTCTGTACTTTGAATGAGGACAAACATGTAAATATGAGTGTGACAGGATGCAGTAGGAGCATCATTTAATAGAGAGAAGGAGTCCCTTAAAGAATGAGATATTTACCAGGGGAAATATCTTGGTGGCAAACGGATGGAAATAATAGTTTCTCACAATTTATCTCCGTTAGGTTGGCCCATGCTGCCAAATAAGCAATATGCTCATGTTCAAAATGTCCCTGCTTGTTGAGAGAGCCACACAACCTCAGATCTTTCTTTATTTCCACATTCCATATATCACTCAGGCACACCTGCTTGGTAGAAGCTAGTCATATGACTACACTCTGGTAAAAAAGGGATACTGAAATTTGTTTAAATTTCTACATGCGAAAGGCAACTTTAGGAAACTACTAACATGGGAAGGGGATTTTCAAAAGATATTGGGCAGCCACAAATTGCATAGTTCCTCTAGGGCAATAAAGATGATTCTCAGCTCAACTATGAAGGGACAAGCTATTCAGGAGTCTGAGAAAACCAACAGTCCATACTGAAACAGAAGGACAGAGGACTCCAGGAGGGAAGTGTTCAGGAAGAAAACGGAATTGATAAATTAACTGATGAAATTGATCATTCTTTAGGTGTGACAAGGACTTAAAATTTCTGTTGAAGCATTTTGGTAGGTAGGTATGCAGACAGTTTAGAAAATGGAGAAAATAACACAATGTTTACCTTTAAGGATATACCTAAAGTTGTTCAAAAGGAAGGTAAATCAGTATACACTATTTGGCTCAGCAGTGAATCATATTTAAATAATCATAACAATGTAAACATTTAATGATGACAACAAAAAGTGGTGATGTATTAGAAGGATGGGTGGAAGTAAAGTGGGGGAAGAGGAGGGTGAAATAATTTAAGATTACTAAGGCTTCATCATCTTAAATAGATATATAATGTCTGTAATTGAGAAATTGAGAAATATAAGAAAAAGTATATGATTTATAAGTGTAAAAGTTAATCCCATAAGAGTATAGAAGGCATAACTGAAACAGAAGTACAGGTTCCAGGTTTTCTTACAAAACTTACTGTATCATTTGTCTTTAACTCCCTGCATGTAACACTTTGGTAAAAATAAAAATTAGTTAAAATTAAAATAACAAAATCACATACACAATTTAATGCAGAAAACCATCATAAAATTCTATGATCCTAATACAGCTAGTTACTACTATTTTGATAACATGCACTTCTTACAGGTTTTTCCTAAATGTTTTCCCTCCACTACATTAAACATATGGGTGCAATTTTATACCATGCTTACTTACTTAGCATTATAACCTAAGAATTTTTCCATGTTTAACCTGCCTAGAATCATCACCTTTAACGGCATCCTTTAATGGCACGTTATCACATTAGGTATATGCCCCTGCAGCTACTCAACTAGTCCATTGTTCTTGGTTTGTTAATTCAGTCGATATTTACTATAATAAATAATAATAAAATAAAGGCCTTTTTACATATAATTTTTTTGATAATTTTAATATTTTCCCCAGGATCAACTCCAGTTAGTAGGATTACTGGTTTGATAAGTGAACCGATGAGAAGTATGGGTAATACACCTAGTATAGTATCCAACACAGTTTTCAGTGATTGTTAAATATTTGCTACCATCTCCAAATAACACATTTCCAAATTGCTTTATAAGAGAGTAGAACCAATTGGCAAAGTCACCAATGATGTGGCAGAATTTTTAAAATACACCCAACAAATGGTAATATTAATATTCATTCATTAAACAAATATTTATTGAGCACCAATTATGTCACAGAAGCTCTTCTAGCTGCTGGGCCACATGACTAAGATTCTATTTTAATGGAGCTTACGTTCTAGTGGGAGAGATAGGTAATAGACAAACATACAATATAAAACAATAATATTATAACACAATACTATATACTCAAGTGCTATGAAGAAACTAAAGCTGGGTAATGTTATAGAAAATTAATGGGTGGGGATATAAGGAGTTATTTTGAATAGGGTGATCAGGAAAGATCAGTCTTAAGAAGTAACATTTGAGCAGAAAGTTGAGAGAATAAGCTATATTGTCAAATGGGGAAAGAATCTTCCAGACAGAAGAATCTGTAAGTGAAAATGACTAAAGTGGAAATGAGCTAGCTGTTCAAGAAACAAGAAGGCTGGTGTGGTAGGGAGTTAGTGAGACATGGAAAGAGTGGTATGAGATAAATTGGGAAGGTAGACAGGCCCTGTAGACCAGAGTAAGGAGTTTTGGTGAGAGATGATCATGAATTAGAGTGATAAAGTTGAGGTGGTTAGAAGTGGTCAGTTTGGATAAATATTTTGAAGGTAAACTTATAGGACTTCCTGATGGATCAAATGCGGTTATGATGGAAAGAGAGGACTCATTGGATTTTTGACATGCACAAGTGATGACTGATGGTGCCATTTACTGAAACTGGCAAGTCTGAGGTAAGGGTGGTTTTGTGCCAGGGAAGTCAGTTTGTTTTGAATACGTTGTTTAATATTCCTATTAGGCATTCAAGTGAATATGTCAGGAGGAATAAGCTGCTTTATTCAAACTTATTTGATTATTACTGATATTGAATATTTTTCCATTTCCCTTTTTGTGGTCATATTTCCTATTTTGTAATTTATTTGTTATGTGTCATTTTATATTAGAGCCTTTTATATTAATTATATTAAGTTGACATGTCATATTTGTGACAAATGGTTGCATTGTTTACTTTTATATTAGAGTTTAAGGACATACAACAGATCTTAAGAATAATTTACCAGTTATTCTCATTGCAATTTATTCTATTGCTTTTAAGATATTGCCCTTCCAATGCTCTAATATTCAATTTTATTTACTTTTATCTAGTTATTGAAAGTTATTTAACTTTAATCCCTTGGGAATTCATTGGATTTGTGTTAGAATACCATGCACACACAATGTTAACATAAATTATTCTAGAGGTTTTTAATACTAAATAAAATGTTAGTATACTTTATTTATTTAGGATATAAAATTCTGAAGAGAAAACAATTAGTTATCTGTGTCTAATGCAGGCAGTGAATGACCCTTGGTGCCTATCTGATGCACATCTCTTGGATTGGTTGTTATCCTACACATACTGACATGTAGTTATTTCCTTGAGGTGTATTTCCTGTAAGCAGCTCTTATAAAAGAGTTGGTAACTCAGACAATTGGTAAAGTGAATCACTTTCACCTAAACAGCATTTGCTGTGTTTAAGTTTTGAATTCTTGATCTAGAGCTTTTCCAATTTAGAGCTCAGATTTCAAGTTCATGCCCTTCCATAATAACCAGTGGTTGACTATTTGCATTTGGTACTTTTGTTTGTGGATCCTATTTTGATTTAGTCTTTTCATTGTTTGTTCATCTTGGTTGTCATAGAAAGTCATAAATGATCTCTTAGGCTATTTATTCTGTATACCCTTTCTTCTATAGTTTTTTTCAAATGACTTGTCATTTTTACATTTCTTTAAATGCTTCACTCTTGATTATTCAAAAACACAAAACTTTCAGAAACACAAAAATTATTTGATTAATGCTCAGGAAAATAGTCACATCTACCATTCTTTTCTATGTAGTATCTTCATTTCAGAATTGAAATTATGTATTGATTAAAATATAATATGTGTATGTATGTCTATATGAAATATATGTATTTTTCCACACCACATGTCAGTGAAGGTATTATTATCCCCATACTTTTTATTAATGTAAAATTCACATAATATAAATTAACCATTTTAATATTATATTATGTGAATTACTCTAATGAATAATGATGCTGAGCAATTTGTCATATACTTGCTGGTTATTTGTATGTCCTTTTTGGACAAATATTTTATTCAGATACTCTGCCAATTTTTAATTGGTTATTTCTCTCTTTATTGTTGAGTTGTAATAGTCCTTTATATATTCTGTGTACCAGAACTTATCAGATATATCATTTTAAAATATTTTCTCCTGTTCTTTAAGTTGTCTTTTCACTTTCATGGTAGTGTCATTTGATGTGCAAATCTTTTCATTTTGATGAAGTCCAATTTCTATATTTTTTTTTGTTGCTTATGTTTTTGGCATCATATCTAAAATTTAATTGCCAAGTAAAAGGTCATAAATATTTAACCCAAAGTTTCCTTCTAAGAGTTTTACAGGTTTAGCACTTACATTTAAATCTTTGCTCTACCTTGAGGTAATATTGTATGTGGTATGAGGTAGGAGTCCAACTTGATTTTTTTACATGTGGATAAGCAGTTCTTACAGCACCATTTATTGTGAGAGATTGTTCTTCCCTCATTGAACAGTCTTGGCAATCACAACTCAGTTGGCCATAGATGTAATGGCTTATTTCTAGACTATCAATTCTATTCCACTGGTGTATATGTGTATTTATATACCAATACCAAACTGTTCTGATTACTGTAGCATTGTCATAGTTTTGAAATCAGAAGTGTGAGTTCATCAACTTTGCTCTTTTTTTTCAAGATTGCTTTGGCTAGTCACTGCCCCTTGAAAATACGTATGAATTTGAGAAACAGCTTTTCCATGTTTTCCAAAAAGGCACTTGGGACTTTGAAAGTTTTGCACTGAATCTGTAGATGGCTTTAGGGAATATTGCAACCTTTACAATATTGTCTACTGATCCATGAACATGGATTTTTTCTTTTATTTAGGTCTTCCTTAATTTATTCAGCACTTTTTTATAGTTTTCAGTGTATAGTCTTTCACTTCCTTGGTTAAATGTATTTCTATGTATTTTATTCTTTTTGATACAAGGCTCAATGGAATTGTATTCTTAATTTCAATTTTGTATTGGTTACTGGTAGTGTGTAAAACTACCACTGATTGTTGTGTTTTGATTTTGTACCTTGTGACTTTATTGAATTTGTTTATTAGCTCTAATAGCTTTTTTATGAATTGTTTAAAATTATATATGATCATGTCATTGGTTAACAGTGATAACGATAGTTTTAATTTTTCTTTACTATTTGGATGCTTTTAATTTCTTGTTCTTATCTGAATGCTTTGGCTATAACTTGTTGAATAGAAGTGATAACATTTGGCAGCCTTCTCTTGTTCAAGATCTAAGGGGAAAAGCTTCTTTCACCATTGAATATTATGTTAGCTGTGGGTTTATCATACATGCATTTTATCATGTTGAGTTTTCTTCTATTCCTAGTTTGGTGAATGTTTCTGTCATGAAATAATTTTGAATGTTACCAAATAGCGGAGTTTTCCTTTTTGTCATCAGTTGAGATGATCATGTGGTTGCTTTCCTTCATTGTATACATAGATTACACTGATTGATTTTCTTATGTTGACACATACTTGCATTCCTGAGATAAATCTCACTTGGTCATTGTGTAGAGTCTTAATTTTTAGAATTTTAATATGCTACTGTATTTGGTTATGAAAATATGCTAGTATTTGTTAAGAATTCTTATATCAGTATTCAAAAAGAATACTGGTCTTTAGATTTCTTTTTTTTTTTTAACATTTTTATTGGAGTATAATTGCTTTACAATGGTGTGTTAGTTTCTGCTTTATAACAAAGTGAATCAGTTATACATATACATATATCCCCATATCTCTTCCCTCTTGCGTCTCCCTCCCTCCCACCCTCCCTATCCCACCTTTCTAGCTGGTCACAAAGCACCAAGCTGATTTCCCTGTGCTATGCGACTGCTTCCCACTAGCTATCTACTTTACATTTGGTAGTGTATATATGTCCATATATACACTACAACTCTCTTACTTTATCTCAGCTTACGCTTCCCCCTCCCCGTGTCCTCAAGTCCATTCTCTAGTAGGTCTGTGTCTTTACTCCCGTCTTGCCCCTAGGTTCTTCTTGACCATTTTTTTTGTTTGTTTTTTAGATTCCATAGATATGTGTTAGCATACAGTAACATGAAGACTTTGGTTTTGGTATCAGGGTAATGCTTGCCTCATTGAATGTGTTGTTAAGTGTTCCTTCTTCATTTTGAGGAAATGTCTGAGAAAATTAGTGCTAATTTTTTAAATGTTTATCTGATTTGTTGGTGTACAATTTTTCACAGTATTCTCATATATTTTTTATTTCAGTAACATTGGTAGTAATCTCCCCACTTTCACTTCTGATTTTAGTAGTGTCTTCTCTTTTTTCAGAGCAATTTTAGCTAAAGGTTTGTCAATTCTGCTGACCATTTCAAAGACCCAACTTTTGGTTTGGTTAATTTTCTCTATTTTTTAAATTCTCTATTTTGTTTATCTCCATGTGAGTCTTGATTATCTCCTTCCTACGGCTAGCCTTAGATTTAGTTTACTCTTATTTTTCTAGTACCTCAAGATGTAAAGTTAGGTTATTAATTTTAGATTTTTCTTCTTTGTAAATGTAGATGTTTACAGCAATAAATTTCCCTCTGAGCACTGCTTCTGCTATGTTCTGTAAGTTTTGATATTTTGTGCTTTCATTTTCAATTGTCTCTAATTATTAATTTCCCTTGTGATTTCTTCTTTGATCCATTGGTTGTTTAAGATTGTGTTGTTTAATTTCCACTTATTTGTGATTTTTCCAGTTTTCTTTCTGGTATTAATTTCTAGTCTCATTCCACTGTAATCAGAGAAAATAATTAGTATGATTTCAATTTTTAAAAATTTATTGAGACTTATTTTGTGACTGAACACGTCTTCTATCCTTCAGAATATTCCATATGTATTTGAGAGGAATGTATATCCTACTCATTTGGGGTGGAGTCTTCTCTATATGCCTATTAGGTCTACTTGGTTTATACTGCTGTTTAAGTCCTTTACTTACTGATCTTCTGTCTGATTGTTACATTATTAAAAGTGGGGAATTGAAACTTCCATCTATTATTCTAGAAGTGTTTCTCTATTCAATTCTATCAGTGTTTGCTTCATATATTTTGGAATTCTGCTCTTTGGTGTGTATATGCCTATAAATGTTCATATTGTTGATAAATTGACCCTTCTGTCGATATATGCTATCCTTCTTTGTCTCTTTTAATAATTTTTACTTAGAGTCTATTTTGTCTTATATTAGAATGAACACCACCAACTCTCTTTTGGTTACTATTTGCATGGGATATATTTTTCCATCCTTTCACTTTCAAGCTATTTGCTTTAGATCTAAAGCAAGTGTACGGTAGACAACATATAGATGGGTGATTTTTAAAAATTCATCCTGCTAATCAATACCTTTTAATTTGAAATTCAATCAATTTATATTTAAATTAATTACTGATGAGGAAGGAGTTATTTTTGCCATTTTGCTATTTATTTTCTATATGTCATATATTTTTGGTTCCTCAAATCTTCTGTTACTACCTTATTTTGTGTTTAATTGATTTTTCTTGCATTGTACTGTTTTGATCCCCTTCTCATTTTATTTTTTGCATATTTCTAGTTATTTTCCTAGTAGATACCCTAGGATTTCAACTAATATCTTAAAAGATAAAAAATGTTGAATTAATACCAACTTAACTTCACAAGTATACAAAAATTCTACTCCTATCTCATACTGCCCCTCATGCTGTTGTCATAAATTACATCTTTCTACATTGTGCGCCCATTAGCATAGATTTCTATTTATACTTTTATGATCTTATCTTTTAAATCACATTAGACAAAAGGAAAAGCTGCAAACCAGAATTACAATAATACCTGCTTTATATTTACCGATGTTCTTTATTTCTTTGTATTTCTTTGAGTTACTGTCTTGTGTCCTTTCATTTAAGCCTGAAAGACTTCCTTCAGCATTTCTTGTACAACCATTCTATAGTGACAAACTCTCCACTTCTGTTTATCCAAGAATGTCTTAACTATTGAATACTCCCCCTTAATTTTTGAAGGATGGTTTTCCCCAATATGGAATTCTTGGTTGCATTTTTTTTCTTTTAGCACTTTAAACATGTTATGTTGCTGCAGTCTGGACTTCATGATTTCTGATGAGAGATTAGCTGACAATCTTATTGAGTCTCCCTTGTATCTGACAAATGACTTCTTTGTTCCTCCTTTCAAGATTTTCTCTTTGATTTGGCTTTCAAAGTTTGAGATTAATATGTCTCCGTGTGCATCATTTTGCATTTACAATACTTGGAATTCATTCAGTTTGTTGGATGTGGAGATTCGTGTCTCATCAAATTTAAGTTGTGGGCTGTTTTTCTCCTTTCCTTTGGGACTCTTATTATGCATAAGTTGGTATACTTAATGGTATCCCACATATCTCATAGACTGTTCATTTATCTTCATTCTTTTTTATTTTTGTGCTCATAACATAGGGTGATTTCAGTTTACCTATATTCAAATTTGCTACTTCTTTTTTCTGCTGCTCAAAACTGCCGTTGAAACCCTCTAATAAAATTTTCATTTCACTTATTGTACTTTTAATCTCCAGAATTTCTATTTGATTCTTTTTTATATAATTTTGATCTCTTTATTGATGTGCTCTATTTGTTGAAACGTTCTGGTTTTGTTTATTTCTTTGTGCATGGTTTCCTTTAGCTATTTGAGTATATTTAAGTGAGTTGATTTAAAGTCTTTGTCTGGTAAGTCAAACGTCTACTTCCTCAGGGAAAGTTTTTATTAATGTCTTATTTTCCTTTGAATGGTTCACAGTATTTTGTTTTTTTGCATGCCTAACAACTTTTGTTGAAAACTGAAGTTTTAAATATTAGCATTTGGTGGACTTTAATGATGCAAATGTTACACTGTTAGATACTTATTTTGTGCCACCTCAGAGTCTCTCAGCCTCATCAGTTTTGGAGACCCTTGACCACTTGTTCCACTCCAGTTGCCACTGCAGTAACAGACTCTCTGTGGACATGAGTTCACTTAATTCCAAGCAGTGGACACCTTAGTAACATACCCTCATATTGGCATATCTTCCTTATTTGCCTCACTGCTCTTTTTCCTCACTCCTTCCCTCAGATTGTATTCTTTAATAAATTGGTAGTTCATAAATATAAAAAATAAATATTATGAGTTGGTACCTCTGGAAATCAGAATATTTCCTGTCCTCAGGGTTTATTGTTGCTTGCTGTAGGTTGTGGTTTTTGTTTAATTACTTCCTAAATTTTAAAGATTATATTTTTGTTGTGTTTGGTCTATGAAGTCTTGGTTCCTTTAGCTTGTGGTCAGCTAATGGTTTGACAGACATTCACTTAAAGCAGAGAGACAAAAGAAAAGAAAAGAAAAGAAAAAAGAAAAACTTTCTAGTTTTTGCAGAATCCCTTGGTTTGGGAGCACTCTTTCAAGGCTTAGCCATGCCATTTACTACTTTACCTTAGCCTTCATTTCCTGCTTACACTGAGCTTAAAACCCAACCATAGGTGAAAGCTTAGGATCATCTCTGGCTTTCTGATCATTCTTCCTGCCCTGGCATTCACTTGGCCTTCTGGATTCCTTGTTATACACAAGACCACTTCAGACCCTTTATTCCCCAAAGAAACTTTTTCCCTAGTGTTTCTACTAGGTTTTCATGATGTCAACTGTTTACACCTAGTGTAATCTTGTGCCCCAGGTGGCAGCAGATTGTTCATCTGCCTTTCAATGTGTTCAAAGAATGCCCTCTGCTTAGCTGCTTTTCTGCCCTGAGAGAGTTCTGAGTTAGGTGAAACAAAGGCAAGTATCTTGCATCAGTCTTTTAGGGAACCCCCAGAGAGCTTAAAACAGATGAACACAATTCCTTGGGAACAGGAAGGAAAGCAGGTATCACAACTAAAATGCTGGCTGCCCTCTTCAAAACTACTGCTGCATCAGTACTATCTGCATTTTATAGATATATAATCAGAGCTCTAGGCTGAAGTCTAGAGAAACTAAGTAAATTTCCAAGCTCTCACTGATAGCAAGTAAAAGACAGTATTTTAAATCCGATTCTTTCTTACTCCTGAGACTGATTGTTACATGCTATGTGTTGTCTTACAATGTCCATCTATTCTCCATACTTGGCCAAGCTGTACTCACTATATGCTCTTTCCCTCCTCCCCATGCACACTTGGTCTCTGATTAAAGCTGCATTCTGAAGAAATCTTTCCACCTAATCCACTGGTAACCTTCTGCTATCTCCCTATTATCTACCCTTTTCCACAGGTTTAGTTTCTCTTTTGTTCCTACCCTGTCTTGTGGCCATTACTAAACTCCTCTTCTAAATTACACTGGAAAAACACTTTAGTAGTATAGATTCCTATACATTAATTTCACTTGCCTCATATATCTTAATATGCAATAGCAGTCTCGTTCTCTGATTATTTTGTTTTATCCATTTTTCTCTCTTCTTTAGTAATACCTATTATTTGCCAGTTGAACCTTTATAATCTATCTTCTATGTCCATTGTCTTTTCTCCCCTTCCATTCCTTTATTCTTTTCTTCTATATTCTTATATTGGTTCAAAATTTTGTCCTTTGCATCACTGATTCGATTTTCTCCAATGTCAAGTCTGTTATTTATTGCTATCAAAGCAGATTTCCTATAGCATGAATAGATTGTTGGCAGATAGCAGTGATTGAACAAATTCTAGTTTCCCTCTCCAGGTGAGACCAAGCAACTCAAAGGCACATTAGGATATGGCCCATTGGAAGCATCCTTGACAAGCAGAATCTCACTATAAAAAATATGGATGTCTGTTAGTGGCTCAAACACACTGCCTGAAAAATTCTGAGGCAAGTAAGGCTTCAGGGTGTGGTCCTTTGATGATCACCGAAGTACTGTCAGTATCAATAATGGAGTAACCCATGGTAGAAACCTGAGTTACTTTAGGAGCTCAAAGAAATGACTATGTAGGCTCCAGAAAATAAATGTATTGGTATCCAATCTATCAGAAAAAAGAGACTGTATCAATTTCTGCCAGGATCAGAAATAAGTTTCTAACTTTTTCAACCCAATGGACTACATAGAACTTTTTTTCACATCAATTTTACAGGGAATTCAGGGAGGAGATTCTTGGTACCTATACACATTCTACCACCTTTCCACAAGAGTATATAATCAATAAAATTAGAAAATATTTAAATAGACAACTCTACAACTAGACTAGATATAACTTAAACTTTTTGTGACTCACAAGTCACTTTATAGTCTTGCAGTGCCTCACAGTACTCACCATAATCCTAAATTCCAACTGCACTATGCATGTGGAAGTTACAAGTAGTTCAACTTGAATAAGCACTGATTTTATAGTCACCTAAGACACCCTGAAAATTGACATTAGCTATTGGGATACACTGCAGCTTCTGTACTGAGCATTTGTCTCATTCTTGTAACAAAATCCATTTGTTTCAATTTTTCATAAACTGGAACTTTCTCTAATACCACTTTAATTAAAATTCAGAGTCTATAACATGAAAATGACTGGCAAAGAAATTTGAATGGTGCTAATAAAATTTTTAATTCATTTTAAATATTTTATTTTTTAACAGTCTAATTTGTTAATAAAGGGGAGAAGAGTATGAGCATATTTTATCTTTAGTTATTAAAACAAAAAGAGGATATTTCTCCATAAAATTGTTAGGGCAAATTGTACATTTTCTTAATTTGAAAAATCTAAATTTTATATAATAATTCGTTTTCCATTAATTTCTATATCAAAAATTCAAAGTGATTTTTCTAGGAATTCTGATGTAGAAACATGGCATAACCATCAACTTGCATAATACAAAACCTATGCAAAATTTTACAAAAACTCCAATTCTTACAGGAGGTCACAGATTCTCAAGTATCACCTGCATTCAATCATGACTAAGAGTCAAAAGTTAAAAGTACTACTCAGAGTACACTAAAACTAGTTCAATGTGGAACAAATAAAATAAAACTAGAAGAGTAGAGCACATTTTGTTACTTTGATCTAGTGTGAGTAAGAGTACAAAAATATATTTCCTCTAGCCAATACCATTTTTGTTTTACATTTCCTCCTTTCAGATGTGCATTGTTATTTTGCTGGTACAGGGTATTTCCATTTCACACTGGCAGAAGCCCAGGATAACACAGTAGATGGAACTTGGAACACTGTACTTTAGGGAGGAGATCACTCAGGAGGATTCAATGGGTTTGGAATGCCAACTAATTAAACACCTGGAGATGAAAAGCACTTTCCCTGGCTGAATTCTGGCAAATGTGTCATTTTAATATGCATAGAATCATAGCCAGGTCATGGGTATATAGTTTTGAAGAAATAACAATCCTGCCAACCTAGAGAATGTTTTCCTCAAAATGTAGAAAAGACAGAAAGTTTTATTATTGAATAAGCATATTCAGATTACAATGCCTCATAAGTAAGCCAAGGAAATTCCCACCCTATTTATACAGCCAGACAGTCAGAACCCCTTATGTACATATGTTCTCAAGTCTCTCTAACAGGACCTAACAGCATCCTTTGCTACAAATTCTTTCATAACACTCATTCTAAGTTTACTTGGGAATTAAGGTAACCATTCGTTTTAGTTAATTGCATTTCTCCAAAGGTATATTAAAATTTCTTATCTCTCTGACAAGCAGATGGTTACAGCTGAGAGCAAGGTGCCTAGCTTAAACTCCCACCGCAACAGGGAGCTAGAGGTGTTATCTTTGTAAATGTTTACATTGCAAAGAGATGACTTCCAGACACTAAAAAACAGCCCTAGGTTGTAAACCTGGCAATAGGGTTACTAAGCCTCTTTTAACAATGCACATCCAGGGCTTCCCTGGTGGCACAGTAGTTGAGAATCACCCTGCCAATGCAGGGGACACGGGTTCGAGCCCTGGTCTGGGAAGATCCCACATGCCGCGGAGCAACTGGGCCCATAAGCCACAACTACTGAGCCTGCGCGTCTGGAGCCTGTGCTCCGCAACAAGAGAGGCTGCGATAGTGAGAGGCTCGTGAACTGCGATGAAGAGTGGCCCCCGCTCACCGCAACTAGAGAAAGCCCATGCACAGAAATGAAGACCCAACTCAGCCAAAAATAATAAATAAATAAATAAATTTATTAAAAAAAAATGCACATCCATATTCACAACCACTAGGTTTCTCATAGAAAGGCTGTAAGGAAAGAAAAAAGGGTGAGGGGAAAACAGTCTCTTTCCATTTTGGCAACATGGAAAATTAAGTTTTTATTTATCCTGATAATGGATAAATAGCAGAGTATCAGGGATTGAGTGGCAGTCCCGGTGGCTTTGGATGAATGATGCAGACCAGATAACATTGCAAGAGTTCAGAAAACTAAATTATTATTGGAACTAAGGTCCACAAAAGTGGACAGAATCTACCAATTAAACCTAAACAGGGTCAGTACCTGCTAAAACAAGTTTTAAATAGGATCAAAACACTAATATAATAATCAGAATGTCCAGGATACAATTAAAAATCACTCATTATGCCAAGAACCAAGAAAATCTTAATACGAATGAAAAAACCAACTAACTGATGATAACACTGAAATGAATCACATGTTAGAATTATCTGAAAAGCATTTTAAAGCAGCAGTCATAAAAATGCCTCAACAATTAATTACAAATTCTCTTAAAACAAAATAAAAATAGATAATTCCAGCAAAGAAACAGAAGTTGTAAAAAAAAAAAATCCAATTACAAATTATAGAACTAAGAAACACAATAACCAAAATTTTAAAAACTTTACTCAATAGTAGACTAGAGATGACAGAAAATACAATCAGTGAACAGTGAACTTGAAGATGGATCAGTAGAATTTATTCAACCTAAACGACAGAGAAAAAAAACAGACTGAAAAAAATGAGCAAAACAATGATCTTCACAACAGTAAAAAAAAAAAAAGAAAGAAAAGATTTAACATTTCATCAGAATGAGAGGAGAAACAAAGTGGGACTGAAAGAGTATTTAAAGAAACAATGGCAGAAAACCTCCCAAATTCAGCAAAAAGATAAAAACCTACAGATTCGAGAAGCTGAGTGAACTCCAAATAGAATACACTGAAACAAAGCCATGCAGAGACCCATCATAGTTAAACTTCTGAAAAATAAAGAAAAAAAACATCTTGAGAGTGTTGTCAGCAAACATGGCAGAATAGGTAGCTCCAAGAGTCCTTGTCTCCACAAAAACACTGGAAAACCAAGTAAAACAGAATCAACTTTGTTAGAACTCTGTAAAGCTGTCAAAGGTTTACAATAAATAAGCAAATGAGGAATCAAGGAAAAGCCAACTTAAAAAGGGTAGGAAAGCTTTGTGATATTTTACTTGCTCCTACCCAGTCTCCTCTCCTGCATAGGAATAGTCTTAAGACAGCTGCCCAGGTCTCCAGGATGGGACCCTGGTCCTTGATTCCAGAGGGAGCAGAGCATATTTTATTTGCTAATCATGGTACTTGTGTTTTCTAACCTGTCTGAGGACTACCTGAAAGGCTTGATTTATTTTACTTAACTTAGAAGTTTCTCAAGGCAAAAAAGTGGGCACCCAGAGAGCATCCCTCAAATTAGCAAAAGGCAAATGAATAATCCACTGCCACCTGAGGCAACAGATTACAGCTGAGGCAAACAATAAATACACCAAAAACCAGGGAAGAAAGGCTAGGGAGAGAGATTCTTTAGAATATTAGAACACTGAAGACATACCTAATACACCAGGAAATTTGGAAAGCCATGTGCATGCCCAGGTTAGGATGCATGCTCAGAAAAGACCTGAAGATCCTAAGATTTCAACTATGACTGATTATTAGGCTCAGTACAAGCAAGAAGTGAGAACTAAGATGGAACTGTAAATAACCATGCTAGAGCATTCTTTCAACATCTAGCTAGACATCGAAAGAATGCTCTAACACAAAACCAATCTGCAAAGACTAGGAAATTTTGAAAAAATTTTTCCCCTCTTTCTCCCTTTATTTGGCTATGGGCATTAAAGTAAATCTCTGTCAAAACACAAAGTGAACACAAACTAAATTAACAAAGACTACACATGACAAATAATACAGGCATTACAAAAATGATTTTAAAACTTCACTAAACAAACAGCTACAGCAACAAAATTAAAGACTAAGGAAGAATCTTATTTCACAGTTATCAAATCATAAAATTCAAAATGTGTGATTTTCAACCAAACATTCAAAGTATGTAAAGAACCAACAAATGATGGTCCATTCAAAGAGAAACTATCCCAAGGAGATAGACACATTGGACTTAGTAGAAAAGGACTTTAAATTACCTGTTCAAATACAATCAAATAGCTAAAGGAAAATATAAATAAAGAATTAAAGGATATCACGAGAACAATGCATAAACAAGTAGAGAATATCAAAAAAGAGATGTAAATTACAAAGTAACCAAACAAATTCTGGACATGAAAAGTACATTAATTGAAATGAAACTTCACTAGAAGCTTTCAAAAGCATATTTGAGCAGGCAGAAGAAAGAATCAGTGAACTTGAAGATATGTGAATTGAAATTATCCAGTGACTTGTCCTGTACAAGGGATCCTTAATAAAATTAACATCAGATCTTGCAACAGAATTCACAGAGGACAGATGCAGTGGGATGACATTTTTAAAGTACTGAAAAAAAAAAAACCTGTCAATCAAGAATACAATATCTGGCAAAGCAATCCTTGAAAAATGAAGGAGGAATTAATACATTCCCAGATGAAGAAAAGCTGAGAGAGTTTAACACTAGTAAACTTACCCTACAAGAAATGCTAAGTAAATACATCAGGTTAAAATAAAAGGAAACTAGACAGTAACTCAAAACCATATGAAGGGAGGAAAAAGGAAGATGACGGATGAATACGACTCGGAGATCACCTTTCTCCAAAAACATACATCAAAAATACATCTACACGTGGAACAACTCCTACAGAACACCTAATGAATGCTAGCAGAAGACCTCAGACCTCCCAAAAGGCAAGAAACTCCCCACGTACCTGGGTAGGGCAAAAGATAAAAAGAAAAAACAGAGACAAAAGAATAGGGACTGGATCTGCACCACTGGGAGGGAGCTGTGAAGGAGGAAAGGTTTCCACAAACTAGGAAGCCCCTTCGCGGGCAGAGATTGTGGGTGGCAGAGGTGGGGAGCTTTGGAGCCGTGGAGGAGAGCTCAGCAACAGGGGTGCAGAGGGCAAAGCGGAGAGATTCCCGCACAGAGGATCGGTGCGGAACAGCACTCACCAGCCCGAGAGGCTTGTCTGCTCACCCGCAGGGGCGGGCGGGGGCTGGGAGCTGAGGCTTGGGCTTCTGTCAGATCCCAGGGAGAGGACTGACAGCATGAAAACAGCCTAAAGGGGTTAGTGCACCACAGCTAGCCGGGAGGGAGTCAGGGAAAAAGTATGAACCTGCCAAAGAGGCAAGAGACTTTTTCTTCCCTCTTTGTTTCCTGGTGTGCGAGGAGAGGGGATTAACAATGCCAATTAAAGGAGCAGCCCTGTACAGCCCGCCACTGCCAGGGTCCCGTGATACAGGGACAACTTCCCCGGTAGAACGCATGGCGTGCCTCAGGCTGATGCAACGTCACACTGCCCTCTACCGCCACAGGCTCGCCCCACACTCTGTGCCCCTCCCTCCCCGCAGCCTGAGTGAGCCAGAGCTCCCCAATCAACTGCTCTTTTAACCCCGTCCTGTGAGAGTGAAGAACAGACGCACTCAGGCGACCTACACGCAGAGGAGGGGCCAAATCCAAAGCTGAACCCCTGGGAGCTGTGTGAACGAAGAAGAGAAAGGGAAATTTCTCCCAGCAGCCTCAGGAGTGGCAGATTAAATCTCTACAATCAACTTGATGTACCCTGCATATGTGGAATATATGAATAGACAATGAATCATCCCAAATAGAGGAGGTGGACTATGAAAGCAAGATATACCATTTTTCCCCCTTTTCCTCTTTTTGTGAGTCTGTATGTGTATGCCTCTGGGTGAGATTTTGTCTGTATAGCTTTGCTTTCACCATTTGTCCTAGAGTTGTGTCCATTCGTTGTTTTTCTTGTTGTTTTTGACTTTTTAAAAAAAATTTTTTCTTAAAAATTATTTTTTATTTTAATAACTTTATTTAATTTTATCTTACTTTATTTCACTTCATCATCTTTCTTTCTTTCTTTCTAATTTTCCTCACTTTTATTCTGAGCCGTGCGGATGAAAGGCTCTTGGTGCTCCACCCAGGAGTCAGTGCTGTGCCTCTGAGGTGGGAGAGCCAACTTCAGGACACTGGTCCACAAGAGACCTCCCAGCTCCACGTAATATCAAACAGCGAAAATCTCCCAGAGATCACCATCTCAACACCAAGACCCGGCTTCACTCAATGACCAGCAAGCTACAGTGCAGGACACCCTATGCCAAACAACTAGCAAGACAGGAAAACAACCCCACCCATTAGCAGAGAGGCTGCCTAAAAGCATAATAAGGCCACAGACACCCCAAAACACACCACCAGACGGGGACCTGCCCACCAGAAAGACAAGATCCAGCCTCATCCACCAGAACACAGGCACTAGTCCCCTCCACCAGGAAGCCTACACAGCCCACTGAACCAACCTTAGCCACTGGGGACAGACACCAAAAACAAC
Organism: Aethalodelphis obliquidens; assembly: GCF_003676395.1. Lineage (NCBI taxonomy): Eukaryota > Metazoa > Chordata > Mammalia > Artiodactyla > Delphinidae > Aethalodelphis > Aethalodelphis obliquidens. Next base: position 3,611,046 of record NW_020838021.1, read on the forward strand.
GGGAACTACGAACATGCAGCCTGCAAAAAGGAGACCCCAAACTCAGTAAGATAAGCAAAATGAGAAGACAGAAAAACACACAGCACGTAAAGGAGCAAGGTAAAAACCCACCAGACTTAACAAATAAAGAGGAAATAGGCAGTCTACCTGAAAAAGAATTCAGAATAATGAGAGTAAAGATGATCCAAATTCTTGGAAATAGAATAGAGAAAATGCAAGAAACATTTAACAAGGACCTAGAAGAACTAAAGAGGAAACAAACAATGATGAACAACACAATAAATGAAATTAAAAAATACTCTAGAAGGGATCAATAGCAGAATAACTGAGGCAGAAGAACGGATAAGTGACCTAGAAAACAAAATAGTGGAAATAACTACTGCAGAGCAGAATAAAGAAAAAAGAATGAAAAGAATTGAGGACAGTATCAGAGACCTCTGGGACAACATTAAACGCCCCAACATTCGAATTATAGGGGTCCCAGAAGAGGAAGAGCAAAAGAAAGGGACGGAGAAAATATTTGCAGAGATTATAGTTGAAAACTTCCCTAATATGGGAAAGGAAATACTTAATCAAGTCCAGGAAGCACAGAGAGTCCCATACAGGAAAAATCCAATGAGAAACACGCCACGACACATATTCATCAAACTATCAAAAATTAAATACAAAGAAAACATATTAAAAGCAGCAAGGGGAAAACAACAAATAACACACAAGAGAATCTCCATAAGGTTAACAGCTGATCTTTCAGCAGAAACTCTGCAAGCCAGAAGGGACTGGAAGGACATATTTAAAGTGATGAAGGAGAAAAACTTACAACCAATATTACTCTACCCAGCAAGGATCTCATTCAGATTTGATGGAGAAATTAAAACCTTTACAGACAAGTAAAAGTTGAAAGAGTTCAGCACCACCAAACCAGCTTTACAACAAATGCTAAAGGAACTTCTCTAGGCAAGAAACACAAGAGAAGGAAAAGACCTACAATAACAAACCCAAAACAATTAAGAAAATGGGAATAGGAACGTACATATCGATAATTACCTTAAATATAATGGACTAAATGCTCCCACCAAAAGACACAGACTGGCTGAATGGATACAAAAACAAGACCCATATATATGCTGTCTACAAGAGACCAACTTCAGACCTAGAGACACATACAGACTGAAAGTAACAGGATGGAAAATGATATTCCATGCAAATGGAAACCAAAAGAAAGCTGGAGTAGCAATTCTCATATCAGACAAAATAGACTTTAAAATAAAGACTATTAGAAGAGACAAAGAAGGACACTACATAATGATCAAGGGATCGATCCAAGAAGAAGATATAACAGTTGTAAACATTTATGCACCCAACATAGGAGCACCTCAATACTTAAGGCAAATACTAGCAGCCATAAAAGGGTAAATCGACAGTAACACAATCACAGTAGGGGACTTTAACACCCCACTTTCACCAATGGACAGATCATCCAAAATGAAAATAAATAAGGAAACACAAGCTTTAAATGATACATTAAACAAGATGGACTTAATTGATATTTATAGGACAATTCCATCCAAAAACAACAGAATACACATTTTACTCAAGTGCTCATGGAAAATTCTCCAGGATAGATCAGATCTTGGGTAACAAATCAAGACTTGGTCAATTTAAGAAAATTGAAATCATATCAAGTATCTTTCCAACCCCAACGCTATGATACTATATATCAATTACAGGAAAAGATCTGTAAAAAATACAAACACATGGGGGCTAAACAATACACTTCAGAATAACCAAGAGATCACTGAAGAAATCAAACAGGAAATCAAAAAATACCTTGAAACAAATGACAATGAAAACACGATGATCCAAAACCTATGGGATGCCGCAAAAGCAGTTGTAAGAGGCAAGTTTATAGCAATACAATCCTACCTTAAGAAACTGGAAACATCTCAAATAAACAACCTAACCTTGCACCTAAAGCAATTAGAGAAAGAAGAACAAAAAAACCCCAAAGTTAGCAGAAGGAAAGAAATCATAAAGATAAGATCAGAAATAAATGAAAAAGAAATGAAGGAAATGATAGCAAAGATCAATAAAACTAAAAGCTGGTTCTTCGAGAAGATGAACAAAGTTGATAAGCCTCCAGCCAGACTCATCAAGAAAAAAAGGAAGAAGACTGAAATCAATAGAATTAGAAATGAAAAAGGAGAAGTAACAACTGACACTGCAAAAATACAAAGGATCATGAGAGAATACTACAAGCAACTCTATGCCAATAAAATGGACAACCTCGAAGAAATGGACAAATTCTTAGAAAAGCACAACTTCCTGAGACTGAACTAGGAAGAAATAGAAAATATAAACAGACCAATCACAAGCACTGAAATTGAAACTGTGATTAAAAATCTTCCAACAAAGAAAATCCCAGGACCAGAGAGCTTCACAGGCGACGTCTATCAAACATTTACAGAAGAGTAACACCTATCCTTCTCAAACTCTTCCAAAATATAGCTGAGGGAGGAACACTCCCAAACTCATTCTACAAGGCCACCATCACCCTGACACCAAAAGCAGACAAAGATGTCACAAAGAAAGAAAACTACCGGCCAATATCACTGATGAATATAGATGCAAAAATCCCCAACAAAATACTAGCAAACAGAATCCAACAGCAAATTAAAAGGAACATACACCATGATCAAGTGGGGTTTATCCCAGGAATGCAAGGACTCTTCAATGTATGCAAATCAATCAATGTGATACACCATATGAACAAACTGAAGGAGAAAAACCATATGATCAACTCAATAGATGCAGAGAAAGCTTTCGAAAAATTCAACACCCATTTATGATAAAAACCCTCCAGAAAGTAGGCATAGAGGGAACTTTCCTCAACATAATAAAGGCCACATATGACAAACCCACAGCCCACATCGTCCTCAATGGTGAAAAACTGAAACCATTTCCAGTAAGATCAGGAACAAGAAAAGTTTACCCACTCTCACCACTATTATTCAACATAGTTTTGGAAATTTTAGCCACAGCAATCAGAGAAGAAAAGGAAATAAAAGGAATCCAAATCGGAAAAGAAGAAGTAAAGCTGTCACTGACTGCAGATGACATGATACTCTACATAGAGAATCCCAAACATGCTACCAGAAAACTACTAGAGCTAATCAGTGAATCTGGTAAAGTAGCAGGATACAAAATTAATGCACAGAAATCTCTGGCATTCCTATAGACTAATGATGAAATATCTGAAAGTGAAATCAAGAAAACACTCCCACTTACCACTGCAAAAAAAAGAATAAAATATCTAGGAATAAACCTACCTAAGGAGACAAAAGACCTGTATGCAGAAAATTATAAGACACTGATGAAAGCAAGTAAAGATGATACAAATAGATGGAGAGATATACCATGTTCTTGGATTGGAAGAATCAACATTGTGAAAATGACTATACTACCCAAAGCAATCTACAGATTCAATGCAATCGCTATCAAACTACCACTGGCATTTTTCACAGAACTAGAACAAAAAATTTCACAATTTGTATGGAAACACAAAAGACCCCGAATAGCCAAAGCAATCTTGAGAATGAAAAATGGAGCTGGAGGAATCAGGCTCCCTGACTTCATACTATACTACAAAGCTACAGTAATCAAGACAGTATGGTACTGGCACAAAAACAGAAATATACATCAATGGAACAGGATAGAAAGCCCAGAGATAAACCCACGCACATATGGTCACCTTATCTTTGATAAAGGTGGTGAGAATACACAGTGGAGAAAAGACAGCCTCTTCAATAAGTGGTGCTGGGAAAACTGGACAGCTACATGTAAAAGTATGAAATTAGAACACTCCCTAACACCACACACAAAAATAAACTCAAAATGTATTAAAAACCTAAATGTAAGGCCAGACACTATCAACCTCTTAGAGGAAAACAGAGGCAGAACACTCTACGACATTAATCTCAGCAAGATCCTTTCTGACCCACCTCCGAGAGAAATGGAAATAAAAACAAAAATAAACAAATGGAACCTATTGAAACTTCAAAGCTTTTGCACAGCAAAGGAAACCATAAACAAGACAAAAAGACAACCCTCAGAATGGGAGAAAATATGTGCAAATGAAGCAACTGACAAAGGATTAATCTCCAAGATTTACAAGCAGCTCATGCAGCTCCATATCAAAAAACCAAACAACCCCATCCAAAAATGGGCAGAAGACCTAAATAGACATTTCTCCCAAGAAGATATACATATTGGCAACAAACACATAAAAGAATGCTAAACATCATTAATCATTAGAGAAATGCAAATCAAAACTACAGTGAGATATCATCTCACACCGGTCAGCATGGCCATCATCAAAAACTCTAGAAACAATAAATGCTGGAGAGGGTGTGGAGAAAAGGGAACACTCTTGCACTGTTGGTGGAAATGTAAATTGATACAGCCACTATGGAGAACAGTATGGAGGTTCCTTAAGAAACTACAAATAGAGCTACCATATGACCCAGCAACCCCACTACTGGGCATATACCCTGAGAAAACCATAATTCAAAAAGAGTCATGTACCAAAATGTTCATTGCAGCTCTATTTACAATAGCAGGACATGGAAGCAACCTAATTGTCCATCATCAGATGAATGGATAAAGAAGATGTGGCATATATATACAATGGAATATTACTCAGCCATAAAAAGAAACGAATTTGAGATATTTGTAGTGAGGTGGATGGATCTACAGTCTGTCATACAGAGTGAAGTAAGTCAGAAAGAGAAAAATAAATACCGTATGCTAACACATATAAATGGAATCTAAGAAAAAAAAAAGTTCATGAAGAACCTAGGTGTAAGACAGGAATAAAGACACAGACCTACTAGAGAATGGACTTGAGGATATGGAGAGGGGGAAGGGTAAGCTGTGACAAAGTGAGAGAGTGGTATGGACATATATACACTACCAAACGTAAAATAGATAGCTCGTGGGAAGCAGCCATATAGCACAGGGAGATCAGCTCGGTGCTTTGTGACCACCTAGAGGGGTGGGATAGGGAGGGTGGGAGGGAGGGAAACGCAAGAGGGAAGAGATATGGGAACATATGTATATGTATAACTGATTCACTTTGTTAGAATGCAGAAACTAACATATCATTGTAAAGCAACTATACTCCAATAAAGATGTTAAAATTAATTAATTAATTAATTTTAGAAATAACCATATGAAGAAATAAAGGTCACTATATAGGTAAGAGTTAGTATTATTGTATTCATAGTTCATAAGTCCCGTTTTTATTTCCTACATGATTTAAAATACAAATATATAAAACTAATTTTAAATCTATGTTAATGATCAAACAATAAAGATGTAACTGATGCAATGACAACATAAAGGGGGAGAAGTGGACCTATAAAGGGGGAGAAGTGGACCTATCTAGGAGCAGGTATTTTGAATGCTACTGAAGCTTAGTTGGTATCAATTCAAACTAGAATGTTATACCTTTCGTAAATTTTAGATATTAAATGTAACTCTGTTAGTACACACTAAGAAAATATATTTAAAATACACACAAAAGGAAGAATGGATTTAAAAAAATAAAACCTAACCATATGCTTTCTATAGGAGAGTCAGTTTGAATCCCCAAATAGCTTGAAAGTGAAAATCAACGAAACCAAAAGTTCATTCTCTGAAAAGCTCAAAATTGATAAGCATCTAGAGAGGCTGACTAATAAAACAAGAGAGAAGACAAAAATTGCAAATATCAGAAGTGAAAGAGGATACATTACCACAGATCTATGGACATTAATAAGATAATAAAGGAATACCACAAACAATTCTAGGTGCACAAATTTGATAAACTGAATGAAATGGACCAATTCCTTGAAAGACACAATTTGATAAAACTGGCACAAGAAGGAACAGAAAATCTGAATAGACCTGTATCTATTAGTAAAATCAAATCAATAATTAATAACCTTCCAAAACAGAGAGTCCCAGGCCCAGATGGGTTCACTGGTTAATTTGTTACAAATTAAACAATGTCTACTCTTAGAATTCCCTCAGAAACAGAGGGAATAATAAATAAATAAATTTAAAAAAATTTTTTAAAAGGTGGGGGAGGGATGGTTAAAGTGATTTTTTTTTTTTCCAGTACGCGTGCCTCTCACTGTTGTGGCCTCTCCCGTTGCGGAGCAAGGCTCCAGACGCACAGGCTCAGTGGCCATGGCTCACGGGACCAGCCACTCCGCGACATGTAGGATCTTCCCAGACTGGGGCACGAACCCGTGTCCCCTGCATTGTCAGGTGGACTCTCAACCACTGTGCCACCAGGGAGGCCCCTAAAGTGATTTTTATACAGAGGCACAATGTTAGAATTATTTCAGCTACCTACGTTGTCTATTTTAAACAGCAAGTAAACAAGCTATAAATTTTTAAAAGGCCTTGAAAAGGAGTCTTCACTATTATATTTACATACTTCCAAGAAGCAGGGCATGATTTGTCCAGTCAAGTTATATAAAATAGCACTTCTCAAATTCTAATGTGCTTACAAATAGCCTGCTAAAACTGTTCAAATGAAGTTTCTAACTTCAGCAGGTCTGGAGTGGGCCCAAGAATTTACTTTTCTAACAAGTTCCCAGGTGAACAGGTATTTGGACTACACTTTGAGTAGCAAGGGTCTAATAAATTAGGAATATGATATTAATAAGGTCAAAGTTATTTTTTTCTTAAAGATTCTTTTTTGATGTGGACCATTTTTAAAGTCTTTATTGAATTTGTTACAATATTGATTCTCTTTTATGTTTTGGTTTTTGGCCCCAGGTATGTGGGATCTTAGCTCCTCAGTCAGGGATGGAACCCACACCCCCTGCATTGGAAGGCAAAGTCTTAACCACTGGACTGCCAGGGAAGTTCCAAGGTCAAAGTTTTAAATTCTATCTCCATATCAGCTTCAGGTAAAATGAAAAAGCATGGAATCTGTAGTGAGGGTGAAAAGTTTGCAATTCCAGATCTTTCACTTGTTAACTTTGGGATTTATGCAAGAGACTTAATCTCTCTAAGCCAGTTTCCTCACCTGTAAATTAGGAATAGGATTAGCCCCCACTTCCTGGGATGTTGTGAAAGTTAAATGAGATATTTGTAAAACGCTTGAAACATATTTGATGCTAAACAAAAGTTAGTTCTTCTCCCCTTTCCACCCCAACCACAATAGATTACATTCCTAACTCTAAGGATTTTACAAATGATTGGTACAAAGGTGACTGAATCTGAGATCAAGTAGAAACAGTTGATAGCAAACTAACAGATAAAAGATACTCAAATTATAATTTCATACACATATTGGCTAGAATAAAATGGAATTCGTATAGTTTACTATTTCTTATTCCACCCCTTCTTAGACTCACAGTCCCAGCCCATTATTTTTGAGGCCTCCTCAACATTGATCCAAAGATCTATAAGCATCTAGAGTACAAAGAATTGATATTACTGCTTTTAAATATCTACACTTAGAAAATGAGGAAAGAATGATATGATTAAAGTTATTTGGCTAAGCAAATCATCAGGGAAAATGCACTCATTATAAATTATTAGGATACAATGATGAAAAAAATCAGACAAGTAGTGTAATTTTGATTCAATGTTGGTTGCTATTGCTGTATTCTGAATGTGCACCAACCTTGACCTTGTTCCATTTCTAAATAGAAATCCAAAAACAATGTTAAATGGCTTGTATTCATCATTATTCTTCCCAAATCAAACCCTCTAGAGGAAAATCAAATAGAGGTAGTCTTTTGTACCTAAAAATATACACATATTTTGGAGAGATACAATAAAGTGCAATATTCTACTGCATTGACCCTTTTATATTAGATAAAACGTGTGTCTCTTCTGAGCAACTACTGCTGAGAAACCTACTAAAATGAAAATTATTTTTTCATCTATCCTATTTTTTTTTCTGTGCATAGAAATCTGTCTGGCCTAACATTTTATCCAGGAAGCATCTGGAATAAGTTTGACTAAAGTCCTCAATCAGTTACAGTATAGAATTTCTGACCCATTGAAATTAAAATTTTACTTACTTGGCTTACAAGGTCAAGTCAATTGTTGATCTTTAGATTTACCAACAGACATGCCTCCTAGTGGTTCCAATAGGGGATTTAGAAAAATTGGACAGTCCTGGCTACTATCACTTTTGCTGATAAATTACTCAGTCTTCAGAGAAGACTGATTTAATCTTATAGATACATGCATGCCTTATAAGTATCAGAGTTGTAGGTGTAGTAGATCCTAACCCATGAGCATGTGAAACCTAATACTCTCATTAAATCTCTGTGTCTCTATGTCTTTATTCAAACACTTGTTTATTGGGATATGTATTTGTGTGTGTGTGTGTGTGTGTGTGTGTCTTTGTGTAAAACAGAAATGTGGTCTTTCCAAATGAAAGAGGGTGTTGCTGTCCATAGAAATACCACTAGCAAAAATGTTGCAAAAATATTTTAGTGTTTCTCAAAGGACCTAATCTTGGTTTATTTAATGCTACAGAATTATATAACACATATAATGTGATGCTCACTAGAATGAAGAAATTGAAACCAAACTAAAACAAAACATTCTCTCTTGCACTAAAAGTGTTAAAGCTAAAGTTAAATGAACACTGTCAGTAACATTCAAATGATATTTCTTGCATGGTGCAGGAAGTTAGTCTGGGTTTCAGCTAATTCTAAGTTTAGATACTGGTGTGACTTGCTTTATGTAAAAGTTTTAATACTGAAAGAGAGAATAATAGTACAATGTGTTTATTCAGTAAGTAGTACATGTAAATCCTACACTACTATTTTGTGAAGTTGAAACACCTTTCTGTAATGTGCACAATTAACTCCTAATATTTTATAAGCCTGGATTGGTTTTTTTTGTCTCTTCTTAAAATTGGATCTTGAATATATAATGGAATTTAGTAGTTAAAACCTTTTCTTGGGGCTTCCCTGGTGGCACAGTGGTTGAGAGTCCGCCTGCCGATGCAGGGGACACGAGTTCATGCCCCAGTCCGGGAAGATCCCACATGTCACGGAGCGGCTGGTCCCGTGAGCCATGGCCACTGAGCCTGCGCGTCCGGAGCCTGTGCTCCGCAACGGGAGAGGCCACAACAGTGAGAGACCTGCGTACTGCAAAAAACCAAACCAAACCAAAACAAAATCTTTCCTTGGGCATGTGGTAAAATTAGTCTGCTTGTATTGATGTTTCAGATCTTTTCAAAAATCAAAAACATAGTTAATTTTCCCCACATTTTCAGGAAATCCAGTTTTTAGAGTACCTTTAACTGCAAATATCTTTTATAACAATAGCATTTCATACCAAATTGAATTTTTGTGTTAAAATCTGAAAGATAAAATTAAGGATTAGTACAGTGTGCTGTTTGATAAATACTCTTTGAATGAATGATAGAGAACACAATTGATTAAATCCATAAAACTGCCTTCTTAATTGATCTCAGGAACATAATTAATTCCTTTAATAAAGAGGTTATTTTTTGAAAAGAAAACCCAATATTTCTTCATTACACAAGTATCCCCAAAGGGAATATGATCACTCACTCTAAAGCTCTCCTCTTACTCATTTTCCAGGTACATTTTGTTCTCCATGTATCTTCCTTTTCCTTGTTTAGACTCATTAATGAAATTATTTACTTTGTCTTCTTTGAATATAATGAATTACAATAGTAGGAATTATATATACGTTGATTGTTTGATTAATTAAAGTGCCTATCACTAAACTATATTTCTCATGAGAAGAGAAGGGAAAATTCCAAATTAAAAATCAACATTTCTAGTAACATGAGGAGGAGGGTGGAGTCAAGGATTTAGACATTTGCCAAAGCAAAACAAGCTCAAAGTGGAATATTATAGGGGCCTCATTTAAAATAATCTTACGATGAACAGCATTTATAATTGAACTCACTGTTGATGGGAGTAGGAATTGGTAAAATCATTTGGTGGCTAGGTGTGTGTTCAAGATCTGTATTTTATATTAGCTTTCCCTTTTTATAGGTTACTAATATGTAAAATATACTTAATTAGTTTGCCTTTGAGGTTTGTTTAAAATAACTATCTTTAAGTATGTTGCTTTATTGTGGTCAATACACTCTAAAAGAATTTTTTTTTTATTGTTTGGGGAACAGAAGTAAAATACATCACCATTAAACCTTGATGCAGCTGAAACAAAGCAAAAACAAAATTATACTCCAATATCCTTGAAATCTTTGTTGTTTTGTAGTAAATGTGGATTGTTTCTTTAGCTTTGCTTTCTGAACAGATGTGTATTTGCATAATGGAAGATTTAGTTAGACTTGTGAAAGGAAAATCACATCTCTATTTTACAATGGGACTAATATATGTATAAAGGATTAGATAAAGCAATCGAAAAACAAGCATATGATTTATACTTTAGTTCTAACCCACTCTTTGTACTTGAAGAGCTACAAGATATATTATGAATGTATAACACCATGCCTAATTTTCAGTAGAGTGCATAAAGGTATGCTTCATCTGTAGAAAATTATTCTCTTTGCATTCTTGGGAAATCAACTTGTACTGTGGCAGTTTTTATTTTTATTTTTTTAAGATTTGTATGCTTGGGTGCTTCCTTGTGAATGCTAACTCTAAATCTTAGATAATATCCAAACCAACAGCAGATAACTAAAAATTTAATAGAGTATAATATGAAATTTCAAACAGTTGGGCTACTACTGTGCCCTGAATTATAATATCTCATTAATTAGAGTCATTTAGTGTCACAAAGACTTCCATGCACCAATTCATTATCTTTCCTCCCTTTTTTCCCCTAGAATGGAAGGGTTGATTGTGTACACGGCATGCTCATATTACACATTTTTTATGATGAGCATGAAAGGCAGGTTGCCTTGTATTAGTATTATATTTCCTATAATAGTAGTGTTTATTGGTTGCAGTGGTAAAGAGAAATAGAAGCTTACTAACCTATTAGCAGGAGGTAGGCTGATATGAGACACATATAAAAAACTATTACAAATCATGTCCAGCACAACCTATTTTAATCCAAAGCAGAACAAAGTATATTGTTTTGATTTTAGATTCAACACATTTGGATTGAACATAAAAATAAGGATCTAAATTGAGGTCATAAATGTCTGAATTAAATTGGATATTTTCTCTTTTCCCTGTTCAGTTAAATAAATACCCTTAGTGCTTAGTAGTGCCTGACCTTCAGTACTAAAAACCCTGAATCCTCTCAACTGATATGATGTGATAGAAGCAGAGAGCTTAAAGAAAAAACATTCAACCCTATCACAACTGTAAAGAAAAATAAACACATTCAACCATGTTACCTTTTAGACCTGATCTAAACCTATCATTGTAACAAATTTCTTATATTTGCAGTTACACTAGTCCAAAGGTCAAAAGCACTTACTGACTAACTTTAGGTTATCCTTTGATTTATCTTAAGAGGCCTTATGGAAGACTTGGGGAAAGATTTTGCAAAAAAGGAAATAAGGTCATAAAGGAAAAGTCAGATAACTTCAGGCTTTCAAATAATATATAGAAATCAAAATTCTCCCAAAGAAGGATTCTTTTCAATCCTTTTACTTTACAATGCTGTACTATTAAACAAACTTTACACCCTGTTTCTATTTTTAAAAAATTACAAATAAAAGTCCAAGGAAGTCAATTAATATTACACAAAGTATTATCTTGATTTAATCCAACCCCTTACATAATAAAAGTTTGCAAAATAAAGGTTGAATAACTCCTCTGATATTTTCTACTCAAGAATCTACTGCAATTAAATCCACAAAATAGAATAGTATTTTATAATATCTAGAAAAATATAGAACTAACATTAACATGTTAGTAACAAGAAATTCATCCAGTTGTTTAACTTTGATTAAAATGAGTTCATTGAATTTTGTGTCTAGCTCTGAAAGCCTCAACAATATGTCTGGTTTATTTTTCTTGCAATCTGGGAGATATAAAATTCCTTATACCAATTGGTAAAGAAGTAGAAAAGCTCTGAGGAAATAAATCATGACATGCATGCAAGGTATCTTGTTTTTAGATTTTATTTATTTATTTTGTAGGTTTATTTATTTATTTTATAGATTTTACCTACTGAGCATCTTGTTCTTAGATTTTATATTCTACTATTGAAACAATCAATATTCATAAAGCACAATCTCACAAGCATTGCCTCAATTTTCTAAGACACATATGGAACATTCAAAATAATTAATATTAGAAACTATTGATGTGCATGTCCTTTTTATATTATATGTTCCCCTTCTGAATGCTTGACATGAACACAAAAATCTCAATGAAAACTACATTATTTCTTTTTTTTTTTTTTGCAGTACGCGGGTCTCTCACTGTTGTGGCCTCTCCCGTTGCGGAGCACAGGCTCCGGACGCGCAGGCTCAGTGGCCATGGCTCACGGGCCCAGCCGCTCTGTGACATGTGGGATCCTCCCGGACCGGGGCACAAACCCGTGTCCCCTGCATCGGCAGGTGGACTCTCAACCACTGCGCCACCAGGGAAGCCCTGAAAACTACGTTAGTTCTTAAATCCTTCTTTTTTGTAGGAAAAATTTTAGTAATATATTTCCAAACTGATGACAGCATTCTTAAATTATATTTCATAGTAAAGCCTATATTTATGCTGCAGTTTCTTATGGTCAGAGCCACATACTTTCCAAAAGCAAATAATAACTTTACTATGCATACTCAAGAGCATATTTAGGCTGCTGTATCTCTGGTAGAGATACAAGCTGAATAACCTTACTTGTCTGGCCTCTTGCAAATGCATTTCATTGTCTCCTTTCCATATTTTGTTTTTTCCATGATAAAAAGGAATGACCTTGCTTGAGACCCATTTTTGTTTATAGTCCACTATGTCTTTCAGTGGCTGACTTTTCTTCATTTATTCTGTTGTTTTTTTGTTTTGGTTTATGCACAAATGTACTCTTTGAAATGATGTTATTTCAGCACCATAGCACTTTGCTAAGCCATTTCATTTCTTTGTAATTCAGGTGGCTTTGGGGTGGTGGAACGTTTCCAGAGTGATATAAAACTAATACATGAACTAATTTTTATTTGAAATCTCTGTAAATGCCATAATGCTAGTCAAGATAATATAGGTCAAAAGCAAAAATAGTTTATTGGACTTAAAAAAGAAAAATCATTTTCTTGTTTTATTCTATGTTATAATCTGCAATTAGTAAGTATTGTAAGCCACAATGCCAATGTAGCATCAACAGTAATAGCTAATTTTCATTGAGCATTTGTTGTCTACCAGATGAGAGTCAAGCTCGCCATATGAATATCTCATTAATCTTCAAGCAATCTTATGAAGCAGTTCCTATTATTATGTTTATTTTGAAGATAAGAAAACTGGTATAAGAGAGAGAGCTCTAGAATCACAATGCCTAGATTTGAACATCTATCACCTTTGCAACCTGAGTATAAGTAATCTAATCTCTCTAAACCTCAGTTTCTGCATTTCTTTGGAAATGGCAGATGGTCCAGATTGGCTTAATCAACAGGGGTTTTGTATTAGAAGACTGTTGGACTTAAGGTTGGAACAATGACTTCGGAGTGAATTTTGGAAAGCCTTGTATATTCAGCTAAAGATTTTGAATTTTATTTCACATGCAGTGTAGAATGACATATCTAAAAATTTTTTTCACCAATGACTATACTATAAAGATGCATTTTCGGTTCAATTTTGACTCAGTCTTAGATGTGTAATTGAAATGTTCATGTTTCTACTACTTTTAAGTATTTGATATCTCAGTTATTTTTAATATTCTAGACCTGTGCTGTCCAATAAATAGCAATTAGCTACATGTGGCTATTTAAATTTTAAGTAATTAAGTTAAATTTTAAAATTGGTTCCTCAGTCACACCAGGCACATTTCAAGTGTTCTTGTGTCTAGTGGTTACTAGATTGTACTGGACAGCACAAATCTAGTACTTTTCCATTACTACCAAAATTTCTATTGGACAGCACAGCCCTAAACCATACCATTGCACTCTTTGGGACTCATCCCAATCCCTTCACCTCTAGGATATTACTCAATTATTCCTACATGTACTCAGAGGGGTGCTTTGTGTTACAGTCTAACTATTAGGAGGGCCAGCAGTATGTTTCCTTTCCAGTTCTAATTACCCTCACCCAATGTCTCCCTAACTTAAAGCCTTCTGGAAAGGAGTCTTCATTGCCACTACAGTGTCCATGTCAGTGTTGTCTCCCAGTACTCCCAAAGACCCATTCTTTCCATAAATATAATCTGTTAAAACACTTTGCCATTTGTCTGCACCCAGGACATTATTTTTTCCACTTCCATCTCCCTTTCAAAAAGCAATCTACATAATTCTACATAATCTCAAGCAAACACAGCAATTTGCATGATGAAGTTGGAATACTCGAGATTATATTCAGGTTACCAGGACTTTACAGTCTCTCTAAAGGCATTTGGAAGTGCATCTATTTTGTATTTACATAATTAAAAGGCCCATCTGGATACTTCCTAAACAGAAGAAACCATCTTCCCTGAAGATGATTTGAAGTTGCTGCCACTACCAGGTAAAACAGACCTACAGTAACTTTGAAAATGCCTCCTCCTTTTATCTCATTCATATTTCAAAACCTTAAGATGACTTTATAGACAGAGCATATGAAAATGAACAAAATGCTAATCAATATAATCTTATATTGACTTATAATCTGAGGTTATACTAATCTCAGTAGTTCTCAGGTATTATAGATGATAGATAGATGATAGGGAGATAACTATAGATAGAATATACATGCAACAGCTATTTCTTTATAACACATTGAATTAAATAGCAATTCAAGTACTATAGTTGGATTTACTATACTTGGGTAATCTGCATCATAAAACCCCTTACTCTGTCCTCTTTCTACAAATTAGAGGTAACAGAATCAAGACAAAGATAATTATTTTGAAGAAGTGTGATGTGATATAGTTGTTTGCTTAAAATGTTAGACAACTGGGTGCTGGCCATGAAATGAATTAGAGAAAGGAAGGAAAATAAGAGGATAGAAGCAAAAATTAGTTTAAAATAAGATTATTGATGATAATCCACAATCTCTGCAAATGAACTTTAAACTTTCATGGAAATATGAAGTGCTAATAGAGGTGCTGAAAAGTTTAAGAACTCTCAACTTAACACAACATTGTAAAGCAACTATACTCCAATAAAAAGTAATAAAAAACTTAAAAATTAAAAAGAAGGAACTCTCAACTTCCTTTTAAAAAGTCAAAGTCAGAAAACATTGTTGGAATTTGTGATATCATTTTCCCTCACATACAATTGCATATCTGTGGCTATAAAAATGTCCATTTTAATATTTCAATCTCTGCCTATCCAGAAGTGATTCAGGACATTGTGTAAACAGAGGTCAACATTTGTTTGCAGTTTCCAGGGTACCCATGTCATAATGTTTGCTTTAATGAATATAGGAGGTTTGCCATTAAAAAGAAGTATGTGAGCATTATAGAGCATTAAAGAAAAGACACACACTACGATGCGTATAATAAAAAACAACAGATAAAAAGTGTTGGTGAGGATGTGGAGAAATCAGAACCCTCATATACTGCTGGTGATAATGTAAAATGGTGCAGCCACTTTGAAAAACAGTCTGGCAGTTCCTCAAAAAGTTAAAACATAGGACATATCAATTACACTCCTAAGTATATACCTAAGAGAACTGAAAACAAACATCCACACAAAAACTTGTTAATGAATGCTCACTGTAGCATTATTCATAATAGTCATACAGTAAAAACAACCCAAACGTCTATCAACTGATGAATGGATAAATAATAGGTGGTATAGCCACACAATACATTATCATTCAGCCATGAAAAGGAACGAAATGCTGATACATGGTACAACAGAGATGAACCTTGAAGACATAGGCTAAATAAAAGAAGACACTTACAAAAGATGGCATATTATATAATATCGTTTATATGAAGTATCCAAATAGGCAAATCTATAGACACAGAAAGTAGATTACTGATTGCCTAGGGATATGGGAGTTGCGATTAAATAAGGCGTGAGTGCTATTGGGTATGAAGTTTTTTGGGGGGTGATGAAAATGTTCTAAAATTACATAATGTTGATGGATGCAAAATCCTGTGAACATATAAAAAATATTGAATTGTACACTTTAAAGGGTTCAATTATATGGTATATCAATAAAATTGTTTTTAAAGTTCATAGGATAAAATAATACCTTACAATTCACCAAATAGAAATACCCAGTGTTAACATTTTGGTGTATTACAACACACTTTTTGCTTTTAAATGGTTATTGACTGACATGTAAAAATGTCTATATAATGATATTTATATTTTACAACAAGACATATTTTTAAACAGCAAAACTGCATATAAGAAAATAAAATAATATTTTAATTAATGGTGCAATATAGCATATTTATAAATATAAATACTCGATATATAAAAGTTAACAATTCTCTACAAATTAATGTATACATTTGATGAAATACAGATCAAAATCTCAATAGGACTTATTTTAGAAATTGAAAAATAATTATATAGGTTTTCTGGAATGAAATTAGGCAAGAATAATGTGGGAATTTTTAAAACAAATGTCTATAAAGGAGTAGAAAGTTGTATTATGAAGTCAGGGTAACTAAACGAGTGGGTGCTGGAATCAATCAGTCTGGCATCTAGAAAAATGGAATAGAATAGGAAGTCGAGAAAAAAAATTAAGTACGATATAATTTACTTTATGACGAATATGGGATTCCAGATCAGTAGGAAAAGGAAAGATTATTCAACAAATAGTATTGGGATAATCAGCTAGCCATCTGGAAGGAATTAAGTTAGCTCACAGTCTATATAAAAATCAATGTCAAGTGGATAAAAGATGTAGATATAAAATGAAACAAAAATATTCAACATCATTAGAAATTAAAGAAAATAAAACAAACTGTCAATTTTTGCCTATCATATCGATGAAGATGGAAATAATTATTAACATTAATTGTTGGTAATGATGAAGAAACAGTAACTTTCATGCATCACTGTTAAATGTGTAAATTTGTACATACTTTGAAGGTCAACTTGATACAAAATAAAAAAAACAAACAAACTCTTAAATATGTGTGTTTCCTTTAAGCCAGCAGATTTACTTCTAAAAATTTATCCTAGAGATAAGGATATTATTTACAGTATGGATTTTAATAGTGAAAATGAGAATCAACCTAATGACCTACCAACTTGTACAAAATCTGGTACATATATGCAATTGATTCTTATGTAAATATTAAGAGGAAAGCATTGAGTCTCTTAAAGATACCTGTAATATATTGCTGAGAACAAAAGCATATTTAAGGTATTATGATAAAAAGAGAGAAGAGAGAAGTACGGAAGAAACTGGAAACATGGAAAGATATACTCCACAATAATAACAGTCTGTTATCTTTGTAGAGTGGAATTATACATTTTTTTAACATCCTTATTGGAGTATACCTGCTTTACAATGGTGTGTTAGTTTCTGCTGTATAACAAAGTGAATCAGCTATACATAAACATATATCCCCATATCTCCTCCCTCTTGCGTCTTCCTCCCACCCTCCCTATCCCACCCCTCTAGGTGGACACAAAGCACTGAGTTGATCTCCCTGCCCTATGTGGCTGCTTCACACTGGCTATCTATTTTACATTTGGTACTGTATATATGTTCATGCCACTGTCTCACTTCATCCCAGCTTGTCCATCCCCTCCCAGTGTCCTCAACTCCATTCTCTACATCTGCGTCTTTATTCCTGTTGTACCGTAGCTTCTTCAGAAACATGTTTTTTTTCTTTTAGATTCCATATATACGTATTAGCATATGGTATTTGTTTTTCTCTTTCAGACTTACTTCACTCTGTATGACAGTCTCTAGGTCCATCTACCGAACTACAAATAACTCAATTTTGTTTCTTCTTATGGCTGAGTAATATTCCATTGTATATATGTACCACATTTTCTTTATCCATTCGTCTGTCAATGGACACTTAGGTAGCTTCCACGTCCTGACTACTGTAAATAGTGCTGCCATGAACATTGTGGTACATGACTCTTTTTGAATTATGGTTTTCTCAGGGTATATGCCCAGTAGTGGGATTGCAGGGTCGTATGGTAGTTCTATTTGTAGTTTTTTAAAAGAACCTCCATACTGTTCTCCATAGTAGCTGTATCAATTTACATTCCCACCAACAGCAAAAGAGGGGTCCATTTTCTCCACCCTCTCCAGCATTTATTGTTTGGAGAGTTTTTGATGATGGCCATTCTGACTGGTATGAGGTGATTCCTCATTGTAGTTTTGATTTTCATTTCTCTAATGATTAGTGATGTTGAGCATCCTTTCATGTTTGTTGGCAATCTGTATATCTTCTTTGGAGAAATGTCTATTTAGGTCTTCTGCCCATTTTTGTATTGGGTTTGTTTTTTTGATATGGAGCTGCATGATATGCTTGTATAATTTGGAGATTCATCATTTGTCAGTTGCTTCATTTGCAATATTTTATCCCA
The DNA here is from genome assembly GCF_003676395.1 of Aethalodelphis obliquidens. Lineage (NCBI taxonomy): Eukaryota > Metazoa > Chordata > Mammalia > Artiodactyla > Delphinidae > Aethalodelphis > Aethalodelphis obliquidens. The sequence goes on from NW_020838021.1 coordinate 3,629,653, forward strand.
TTCTGAGGGTTGTCTTTTCATCTTGTTTATGTTTTCCTTTGCTGTGGAAAAGCTTTAAAGTTTCATTAAGTCCCATTTATTTATATTTGTTTTTATTTCCATTTCACTAAGAGGTGGGTCATAAAGGATCTTGCTGTGATTTATGTCATACAGCGTTCTGCCTATGTTTTCCCCTAAGAGTATTATAGTGTCTGGCTTTACATTTAGGTCTTTAATCCATTTCGAGGTTATTTTTGTATACAGTGTTAGGGAGAGTTCTAATTTCATGCTTTTACATGTAGTTGTCCAGTTTTCCCAGCACCACTTATTGAAGAGGCTGTCTTTTCTCCATTGTATATTCTTGAATCCTTTATCAAATATAAGGTGACCATATGTGTGTGGGTTTATCTCTGGGCTTTCTATCCTGTTCCATTGATCTATATTTCTGTTTCTGTGCCAGTACCATACTGTCTAGATTACTGTAGCTTTGTAGTAGAGTCAGAAGTCAGGGAGTCTGATTCCTCCAGCTCCGTTTTTCTTTCTCAAGATTGATTTGGCATTTGGGGTCTTTTGTGTTGCCATAAAAATTGGGAAATTTTTGGTTCTAGTTCTCCAAAAAATGTCACTGGGAGTTTGATAGGGATTGCCCTGAATCTGTAGATTGCTTCAGGTAGTATAGTCATATTCACAAGGCTGATTCTTCTAATCCAAGAATATGGTATACCTCTCCATCTGTTTGTATCATCTTTAATTTCTTTCATCAGTGTCTTATAGTTTTCTGCATACAGGTCTTTTGTCTCCTTAGGTAGGTTTATTCCTAGTTATTTTATTCTTTTTGTAGCAATGGTAAACAGGAGTGTTTCATTAACTTCCCTTTCAGATTTTTCATCATTACTGTATAGGAATGCAAGAGATTTCTGTGCATTAATTTTATATCCTGCTACTTTACCAAATTCATTGATTAGCTCTAGTAGTTTTCTGGTAGCATCTTTGGGATTCTCTATGTATAGTATCATGTCATCTGCAAACACTGACAGTTTTACTTCTTATTTCCCGTTTTGGATTCCTTTTTCTTCACTAATTGCTGTGGCTAAAATTTCCAAAACTATGTTGAATAATAGTGGTGAAACTGGGCAACCTTGTCTTGTTCCTGATCTTACTGGAAATGGTTTCAGTGTTTCACCATTGAGAACGATGTTGGCTGTGTGTTTGTCATATATGGCCTTTATTATGTCGAGGTAAGTTCCCTCTATGCCTACTTTCTGGAGAGTTTCTATCATAAATGGGTGTTGAATTTTGTCAAAAACTTTTTCTGCATCTATTGAGATGATCATATGGTTTTTACCCTTCAATTTGTTAATATGGTTTATCACATTGTTTGATTTGCATATATTGAAGAATCCTTGCATTCCTGGGATAAACCCCACTTGATCATAGTGTATGATCCTTTTAATGTGCTGTTGGATTCTGTTTGCTAGTATTTTGTTGAGGATTTTTGCATCTATGTTCATCAGTGATAACGGTCTGTAGTTTTCGTTTTTCATGACATCTTTCTCTGGTTTTGGTATCAGGGTGATGGTGGCCTCTTAGAATGAGTTTGGGAGTGTTCCTCCCTCTGCTATATTTTGGAAGAATTTGAGAAGAATAGGTGTTAGCTCTTCTGTAAATGTTTGATAGAAGTCGCCTGTGAAGCTCTCTGGTCCTGGGATTTTCTTTGTTGGAAGATTTTTAATCACAGTTTCAATTTCAGTGCTTGTGATTGGTCTGTTTATATTTTCGATTTCTTCCTACTTCAGTCTCAGGAAGTTGTGCTTTTCTAAGAATTTGTCCATTTCTTTCAGGTTGTCCATTTTATTGGCATACAGTTGCTTGTAGTAATCTTTCATGATCCTTTGTATTTCTGCAGTGTCAGTTGTTACTTCTCCTTTTTCATTTCTAATTCTATTGATTTCAGTCTTCTCCCTTTTTTTCTTGATGAGTCTGGCTGGAGGTTTATCAACTTTGTTTATCTTCTCAAAGAACCAGCTTTTAGTTTTATTGATCTTTGCTATCGTTTCCTTCATTTCTTTTTCATTTATTTCTGATGTGATCATTATGATTTCTTTCTATCTGCTAACTTTGGGGGGCTTTTTTGTTCTTCTTTCTCTAATTGCTTTAGGTGTAAGGTTAGGTTGTTTATTTGAGATGTTTCTTGTTTCTCGAAGAAGGATTGTATTGCTATAAACTTGCCTCTTAGAACTGCTTTTGTGGCATCCCATAGGTTTTGGGTCATCGTGTTTTCATTGTCATTTGTTTCAAGGTATTTTTTGTTTTCCTCTTTGATTTCTTCAGTGATCTCTTGGTTATTCTGAAGTGTATTGTTTAGCCTCCATGTGTTTGTATTTCTTACAGATTTTTTCCTGTAATTGATATCTAGTCTCATAGCATTGTGGTAAGAAAAGATACTTGATACGATTTCATTTTCTTAAATTTAACAAGGTTTGATTTGTGACCCAAGATATGATCTATCCTGGAAAATATTCCATGAGCACTGAGAAGAAAGTGTATTATGTTGTTTCTGGATGGAATGTCCTTTAAATATCAATTAAGTCCATCTTGTTAAATGTATCATTTAAAGCTTGTGTTTCCTTATTTATTTTTATTTTGGATGATCTGTCCATTGGTGAAAGTGGGGTGTTAAAGTTCCCTACTATGATTGTGTTACTGTCCATTTCCCCTTTTACGGCTGTTAGCATTTGCCTTAAGTATTGAGGTGCTCCTGTGTTGGGAGCATAAATCTTTACAATTGTTATATCTTCTTCTTGGATTGATCCCTTGATCATTATGTAGTGTCCTTCTTTGTCTCTTGTAATAGTCTTTATTTTAAAGTCTATTTTGTCTAATATGACAATTGCTACTCCAGATTTCTTTTGATTCCCATTTGCATGGAAGATCTTTTTCCATCCCGTCACTTTCAGTCTGTATGTGTTCCTAGGTCGGAAGTGGGTCTCTTGTGGACAGCATATATGCGAGTCTTGTTTTTTATCTATTCAGCCAGTCTCTGTCTTTTGGTTGGAGCATTTAATCCATTTACATTTAAGGTAGTTATCAATATGTATGTTCCTATTACCATTTTTTTAATTGTCTTGAGTTTGTTATTGTAGGTCTTTTCCTTCTCTTGTGTTTCTTGCCTAGAGAAGTTCCTTTAGCATTTGTTGTAAAGCTGGTGTGTTGGTGCTGAATTCCCTTAGCTTTTGCTTGTCTGTAAAGGTTTTAATTTCTCTATCAAATGTGAATGAGATCATTGCTGCTTAGAGTAACCTTGGTTGTAGATTTTTCTCTTTCATCACTTTAAATATGTCCTGCCACTCCCTTCTGGCTTGCAGAGTTTCTGCTGAAAGATCTGCTGTTAACCTTGTGGGGATTCCCTTGTATGTTATTTGTTGCTTTTCCCTTGCGGCTTTTAATATTTTTTCTTTGTATTTGATTTTTGACAGTTTGATTAATATGTGTCTTGGCATGTTTCTCCTTGGATTTACCCTGTATGGGACTCTCTGTGCTTCCTGGACTTGATTGACTATTTCGTTTCCCATATTAGGGAAATTTTTCAACTCTAATCTCTTCAAATATTTTCTCAGTCACTTTCTTTTTCTCTTCTTCTTCTGGACCCCTATAATTCTAATGTTGGTGTATTTACTGTTGGCCCAGAGGTCTCTGAGACTGTCCTGAATTCTTTTCATTCTTTTTTCTTTATTCTGCTCTGCAGTAGTTATTTCCACTATTTTGTCTTCCAGGTCACTTATCCGTTCTTCTGCCTCAGTTATTCTGCTATTGATCCCTTCTTGAGAATTTTTAATTTCATTTTTTGCGTTGTTCATCATTGTTTGTTTCCTCTTTAGTTCTTCTAGGTCCTTGTTAAACGTTTCTTGTATTGTCTCCATCCTATTCCAAGATTTTGGATCATCTTTACTATCATTACTCTGAATTCTTTTTCAGGTAGACTGCCTATTTCCTCTTCATTTGTTTGGTCTGGTGGGTTTTTACCTTGCTCCCTCATCTGCTGTGTATTTCTCTGTCTTTTCCTTCTCCTTAACTTACTATGTTTGGGGTCTCCTTTCTGCCAGCTGCAGGTTTGTAGTTCCCGTTGTTTTTGGTGTCTGTCCCCAGTGGGTAAATTTGGTTTAGTGGATTGTGTAGGCTTCCTGGTGGAGGGGACTGGTGCCTGTGTTCTGGTGGATGAGGCTGGATCTTGTCTGTCTGGTGGGCAGGATCATGTCTGGTGGTGTGTTTTGGGGTGTCTGTGAACTTATTATGATTTTAGGCAACTTCTCTGCTAATGGGTGGGGTTGTGTTCCTGTCTTGCTAGTTGTTTGGCATAGGGTGTCCAGCACCATAGCTTGTTGGTCGTTGAGTAGAGCTGGGTCTTAGCATTGTTATGGAGATCTCTGAGAGAGCGTTCGCCATTTGATATTACGTGGGGCTGGGAGGTCTCTGGTGGACCAGTGTCCTGAACTCGGCTCTACCACCTCAGAGGTTCAGGCCTGACACCCAGCTGGAGCATCAAGACTCCTTTGGGAAATCTGAGGTCTTCTGCCAGCATTCAGTAGGTATTTTGTAGGAGCTGTTCCACATGTAGATGTATTTTTCATGTATTTGTGGGGAGGAAGGTGATCTCCATGGCTTCCTCCTCTGCCATCTTGAAGCTATCCCTCCCTTCTATTTTTTAAGAAGAGTTTATTGTTTCTTGAATGTTGCTGATGTCTTTTCTGCCACCAAAGACCCTTTGGGATCTGCAAATATTTCACACCTTTTCTCTTGACTTTGTGGTCTTCTCTTTGTCTGTGCAGACCAGTGAAGAGGAGGCTCCTCTGGCAGGTACCATCCTGCTGACTCTCAACTCAAGTCTTGGCTGGACATTAGATTCATTCCTCTAATTTCTTCAGGGTCTTGTAGAAAATAGGAGGTCATTTGCCTCAGAGAGATTGCAGATCAGGTTCCAGACCACTGCAGTAAAGTGAATATTGGGAGGACCAGAGTGCTGATATCTCGAATTATACATTTTTAATTACACACTTTTCATTTGTATTTTCCTCAAGGAATATATAGTATACTGTTATGATAAATCTTCCTTCTACATTTTAGGAAGGCCATCCCATTCCTAATCTTTTACCTTTTATATTTTATGGATTTTAAATTTATATTTTATAATATATATTGAATATAATTTGATATAGATTGTAATGTAGAAATTCTACATTATCTTCTGAAATGGTTAGCCAATTTTCCTAACACTATATCTGAAAAATTCATACATGCCTGTTTTAAAGGGTGATGAGTTGAACTTGTTGCCCTGAGATTATGAAACTGACTGCTACTGTCAACTCTCACTCTAGCCAATATCCCTTTCTGAGTTTATTTTTAAATGGCTGGAGAAGGCAGAGTCATAAATCCTCAACTTGGGAATAAACTGCAATAGCTTTTCTTGGTTCTGTCATGGGAGAAGGGTAGACACCCCTTACAAAATGCTAAAGATAAGTAATGGCACATTAGGAATGCCTGAAAGATGCAGAAAGTAGGAACTAAATGCCCAGTTGGATATCTACTTGGGCAGCAGACTTGTTGCCCTCTGTCTAAAAGAACAAGAAAAAAACTACCTGGGCAAAGGAAGAGGGCTGAGTTTCCTCTGGATAAAGAGGACACTAAAGAAAGCAGCCTAGTGACTTCCCTGGTGGTCCAGTGGTTAAGACTCCCTCCTCCCAATGCAGGGGGCATGGGTTCAATCCGTGGTTGGGGAACTAAGATCCCACATTCCACATGGTGCGGCCAAAAAAATAAATAAATAAAGTTAAGGAAAAGAAGGAAAAGTTAAAAGAATGCAGCCAAACTCAAAGGAGCTTGCTGGTATGTCCCCAAAAGAGCTGGCTGCACAGGCACAGGGTTTCAAGAATATTACAGAGTGGGAGAAACATGAGAAAGTGACTCCATAAAGATTCTCATCAAATCCTGGGCTCATCCCTGAGCTGCATAAGTATGAATTAGACCCTATTCAGAATACCAAAGACTTTGAGACCTAAACTAACAAATAAACCACAATCCATGTCCCAAACAGACCACTGAGTAACTCCCACATGGGACATATCCAAGTAGATTCAAGAAGCTCAGCAAACTCCAAACAGGACAAATTAAAAGAAGTTCATGCCAAACATACCATAATTAGACTGCTGAAAATTAAAGATAAAAATAATATTGAAAGAAGCAAGAGAAAATTGATGCACTACCAATAAATAAATGCAATGGGCTGAACTGTATTTCACCAAAATTCTTATGTAGAAGTGCTAACCGCTAATACCTCAGAATGTGACCCTATTTGGAGATAGGGTCTTTAAAGAGATAATTAAGTTAAAATGAGGTAATTAGATCAGGTCCTAATCCAATATGACTGCTGTCCTTATAAGAAGAGGAAATTTGACTATACATACATACAGAGGAAGACGATGTGAAGACACTGGGAGCAGACAGCAATTTACAAGCCAAGAAGAAGGGCCTCAGAAGAATCTAATTCTGACAAGACCTTGATCTCAGACTCTTAGCCTCCAGAATGGTGAGAAAATAAATTTCTGTTGCCTAAGCCATCCAGTCTGTGATATTTTGTCATGGCAGCCCTAACAAACTAATACAATGGTGATTCTAACTGTGGATTTCTCATCAGAAACCATGAAAGTCAAAGGAAAGTGGCATAATATTTTTCAAGGTGCTGAAAGATTCTTATCTGTCAGCCTGTCAGACTGTCAGCCAAAATTCTATTCTTCAGAAATGATGGTGAAATAAAGACAATCTCAGATGAAGGAAAACTTAGAAAATTCATCATCAGACAACTTTTTCTAGAAGAACTGCTAATAAAATCTATTCAAAGTAAAAGAAAACGATATCAGATAATACCTTGGAACACTGGGAATGAAGGAATAGCAATAGAAATGTAAATATGAGAGTAAACATAATGGATGATTCTTGGAATTTAATGGTTCCCTAAGGCTAACTATTTTGGTCCCGTGTTGAGATATCTGGGGCTTTATAAAGACACATACTTCCACAATAGCACCTATTTCCAGAGCCAAGCAGCAGAGGACAATGAGGGGGAAAAAACCAGAATATTTTAAGAAAATGTCTTCCCCCTCTTAGTTTTGACTACTATAGGTTCCCATTGGGTGTTTGTTGCCACCACCAGGAGATTGCTGGGGCTGGATCAAGATAATTGACAGAAAGAACACAGATAGGAGTTTATCACACTCTCTCTATTAGGTGTTCTCTTTCCTCCTCCTTGAGACAGAAATCGTGGGCTTCTCCTGGGGAAGAACTCTAAAGTTGAAATGTCAGTGATCGAGAACAGTGGTGGTTGTATGCATTAGCCTTTTACTCTTCAATTCCTAGTATTTTTACTATATAGCACAGTGTTAAATATATTTATGAAAACTGTTTAAACTTAAGATTCATTTACATGGGGTTTACTTACAAAGCAACTATTTACTTAAATTCAAATACAGTTTTCCTGCCCTTTTTCAATGTGCTAAATGCTTTAGCTTTGCTTTCTTTTGTTTTGTTTGCTTTTGCTTGTTTTAACTCTTCGCATGGGGAAAGCTTTTGTTGTATTAGAATAAGTAAGGTAAAAAACAATCAAGTGAGTTCTAGCTTCAATTTTATCTCCAGTCTGAGACCTTGAACAAGTAATTTAATCTGTTTTATCAGGTAAAAATAATTAGGCTGAAGGAGATAATTAATAATTAGTAAGGTTCCTTAGAGTTCTAATACTTTGACCTCTTCACTTGTATAGGGGACATTGTACTGTGCTCCAGCATTCCCCCACTCCCCTGTCCACAACTGCCAGAAGTACTGCTGGCTGACATTCCTATCCAGTAACTGCTTTCATCTGAAGAGAGTCTAATCACATAAGATCATACCCTTGCATCCAGTGACTTGTAGATAGGGGAATATAAATGTCCATCCCCTTCATCCAAACTCAGAACAATTATGAAGGGTCATCCTAGCTTCACAGAGAGCTGTGAGGTTTGTCAAGGTTTTGGGCAAGGTTCTGAGGGCAACTTTTGCAGCCCAACTTCTCCCTTTTTTTTTTTTTTATTTAATTGAGGTGTAACTGACATTTAGCATTACACTAGTTTCATGTGTACAACATACTGATTTGATACTTCTATATGTTACAAAATGATCACCACAATAATTCTCGTTAACATCCATCATCTCTGCCCAATCTTCTTTTCTTACTTTTACCCCAAAATTGTTAATTCTGGAAGAACTCCCTAATAAAATTCCAGCATGCTAATCTTTGTCTCAGAGTCTGCTTCCCAAGGAGCCCAGACTTCAACAAACTGGAAGTAATATTTTCCTCCTCTGGGGATTTTATTTTTACCTCTGTCTTGGTGGTGCTTGCATTCCATAGTGTATTATACTTACTGCATGTGTTTTTTTATGCAGCTTTTTCTTTCCCATTAATTTTCAAATTCTTGAAATCAAGGGTAATGCATTTAAAAAAAATCTTTCATAGCAGCCAACCTTGATTCATTAGTTGGTTGGTTAAGTAAATGCATAAATGAAGTGATATTGAAGTAATCATAATTTTCCCTGCTTGATCTCTTTAGAAACATCAATAATTAGTTTTTATAAGTTTTTCTGTTTATTACAGAGGTTGTGTTTTTCCTATTCCCATGAACTTTGAGTTGTATTCATAATTTTTGTGTGGTTCTCTTAGTTCTGTGGCATCTTTACAATCATGTGGTACTTAGGGTTTTATTGCTTGCTATGGGGGCATTAATTACTGTGATCCCATGATGGGTTTTCTAATTAGTTTGTCAATACTAAATTAGAAAAATTTAATTCTATTTGAACAAATGAAGAAAAATGTATGATATATCAAGGACTTAAAGGCAAATGTCTTTGCTTTCTTTTATATTTGTAAAGCCAGTTGGTGATTTTTATTATTTTTTTAGTATTAAAGTTTCATTTTTAATTATACATTGTTGGAACAGAAGTTCATTCAAATATTACAAAGTGATATTACTATTCTTAAAAGTGAAATCCACAGGTATAATCAGTTGCTATTCATTTGGAAGTCATAGATAAGAATGCCATATCATTTGTAATCGTGCAGTCAATTTCATTCCTTGTCTCAGCCTTCATTTCTAAAGAGTGTTCCATTTAGTGGGAGTTTTTAGAATAATGTAAGAGACCAATCATGTGCTATACAGCATTCACATTATATTAGCCCTTTTCCAAAGCTTTCCCTTCTGTTTTCCAAATTATATTCCTGTAATTCATGAACTTAGAAGCTCTCAGCAATTTGAATTTCATGTTAAATCTCAGATGCTCTTTCAGTAAATCATGCCATTATTCACTATTTCCCTCTTTCAAAAAAAAAGAAAAGCCTCCACATTTAAGATCCATTCAAACCGTTCCATTTTCACATCACTGAAACTCTTCATACTCTTAAAATATCATCTTTGGGATTTTAGTTTCAAATAATAAATAGCAACTTTTATCTTGCAGACAATTATTTGAGAAAACAGCATAGAATATGAGCATTTCTACATTGCCACACCAAAAGTGCCAGTGACAGGCCAAAAATCACCTTAAGCATCTGTTGCCATCAGATGCATTTTTCAACATTGGTAGCAAAGTCATCGACTATTTTGCCAACGTCAAAGTTATCTCAGCCAGATGCTACATTAACTTCTACCACTCCCACCACAAATAGTCCCAAGAAGACACTTCCAAGGGAATATAATATTAAAAAGGCACAGTACGTCCATTCTATGGATTTAGCTATGTCTATAAGAATTTACCCAAAGTGATATCCCAGACATCTTGAGTAAAAAGAAAAAAAAAGTATCAGAAAAAATATTAACACTCTGATTGTATTAAAAAAAAAAATGTATGGATATAGATGTGCAATTATAGGACAGGTTATACAATGTATACAGGTACACAATGTATAACCTGTACAGATTATACAAGAAAATGTTATCATTGGTTACCTTGGAGGGAATACTTGGGGTAAGACGAAACCATTAAGATTTTCTTTATATATGGTTGTGTGTGCATTAAATGGAGTATGCATGGCTTATGTAGTTAAAATGAAAGAAAGTATTTAAAGGGCAAGAAATAAATATTATCCTGTTTTAGGCATCCATTTGCTTTTATTTTCTTCTCAAAACAAAACTACTTTCCTTCTCTGGCATATTACAAATGGACTCCCCATCTGATGCATTTTTACTAATCTAGAGTAGTATCTCTTTTTTTCACAGCAGCCTCCTATGTTTCTTCTTTGCTTTAAAACATTCATTAAAGGTGAATCTCTTCATGAAGTTTTATAGTCATCTCAATGACAACAATAACTTCTCAGCACTTAAGTGCAAGACAGGGTGGGCGAGGATCCAAGTAGGAAAGACCTATTATCAAATCCATCAATTAAGGCCCTGCTTGCATCCTCACTATCAACTTAAATCATTTATTGTTTGAACATCTACTTTTATTACAGTCAGCAATGACTTTTAGTGAATGATAATCTGTTTGAATTTCACAAGTATGTTAGAATTTCACAATCTGCATTTCTTAGCAAAGACTTAGCCAATATTTTCACAAACCGATACCTATTATCACTATATCATAGGTGATGTGTCATAAGCTAATGTGTCATTCCTTAATAGTGGTATTTTAGCAGAGATTTTGATCAGTTGATTACCTGTTGTATTTTCTGGGAATATTTTAATTTTAACTTAGTTTCATATATAACCCATGTCTGCATCTCTGTAGCCAATAATCCTAGGCATATTTTTGAGTCTTTGTCATTTGTGGTTTTGTGTGTGTGTGTGTGTGTGTGTGTGTGTGTGTGTGTGTGTGTGTGT